>NW_027397110.1:4617473-4765824 GCF_003265705.2 Callorhinus ursinus | reverse complement strand
GCCACTTCACTCTTTGCCGCTCGCCGCTCGCTCCGCGCCCTCTGCTGCCCCCTCGCCGCGCTCGCGGCTCCCAGCCGTCCTGGCCTCGCCGCCGCGCCGCGCTCCCCCTCTCCCAGCGCCGGCGTCCGCCTCTCCCGCCCGCCCTCCTCCTCCCTCGCGCTCTCCCTCTTTCTCGCGCTCGCCGGTCTCTCTCCCTCTCTCTTTCTTTCTCTCTCCCTCCCTCTCTCCGCGCCCTCCCTCCTTCCCTTCCCCCCTCTCGCGCGCTCTCCCTCTCGCTCTCCTCCGCCTCTCGCTTTTTCTCTCGCAGTCTTTCTCCTTCCTCTTGTGGCTCCTTCTCTCTTCTCACTGTCGTCTTTTCTTCCCTCCCTCTTTCTCTCCTTCGTCCTTCCTTCCTTTCCACTTTTCCTTCCCCTTCTCGCCTCCCTCCTGTCCTTTCTCGCTGCCTCTCTCCCACGCCCCTGATTCCTGTCTCCCCCGCCCCCCCTCCCCGCAGTCACCTGCCTCCTTCCAGGTGCTCCCGGCCCCTTCCCACGGGAACACAGACCCCCTTCTGCCAGTGGACCCTGTCCTGGCGGACGTGCGGCCGCCTGCCGCGGGAGGCTCCCCAAGGGCGGGTTCCCTCCCCAGGCCCTTCTTTCAAGGGAGGCATTCCTTCTTGGCAGAGCACGCCCCGGGGGATCGGTGGCAGGGTCGGGCTTGGGCGAGGGGATCCATCACATCAGAGAGGATGCTCTCTTCAGTTTCCCACGGGCAGAGCCCAACTTCCCTGACCGCTGTGACCCCTGCTTGGGCTCCCCTCTCCTGTTCCAGTCCTTGTCTCCCCGTGCCCTCCCCAGCAGCCCCTACTTCTAATTGCCCCCCCATTTAGGCGTGCTGGGTGCTCTCTGTGGCCCTGAGTCAGAGAGCTAACCTCAGTAAGCCCGTCCCCCCACCCTCCTCTGTCCCAGGCCCCCTGACCTCCGGTGGTAGGGACTGGGGGGCGACATTGCAGGGACCCCACAGAGGGAGTAGTGATGAGGATGGCTATCAGTTGGTCATCTGGGGAGGGAGAGTGTGTTCGAGTGCCCTGGAGGGCTGGTCAGTCCCCCCTAGGGCCAACGCCTTGGGGCTCTCCCATCCTTGGATCTGGCTTCTGACATGGGTTGAACCTCACCAGAAACTGGGCTGGGCGCTTTATGCACAGTATTTTATTTATTTCTCACCACAGCACTGGGTGGTGTCATCCCCTCTTTACAGACGAGGCAGGCAACTGGGGCTCAGAGAGGTTAGGACACCTGCCCCGAGCCACACAGCCAGCAAGAGGCAGAAGCAGGGCTGCAGCCCAGATCCCCCTGACTTCTGATCACGGGGCTCTCCACCTGGGCAGTGTTCTTCCCTGAAGAGATCGCAGCAGCACCTCCCTCCGGGATTTTATGAGGATTAAAGGAGGCAGGTTGCGGGACGCACTTTACCTGGCACCTGCCAACCCTCCCGAGAGGGGGTCCATGGTCACCCCATGTTATGGTGGAAACCAAGGGCAAGAAAGGTTAAGGAACAGGCCTAAGAGCTCATGGGGATGGTATTCAGGTTGAGAGGTGTCTGTCCTCTGTAGCCAGAGGCTGTGTCTTGGGGGTCATTGAGGCTGTAAAGAGTGGGGTGTGTGTGTGGGGGGGTATTTGTGCGTATGTATATGTGCGCGCGTGCGTGTGTGTGTGCGCGCGCGCGTGTGTGTACCTGGGTATGGCATGTTCAGGGTATACTGGAAAGCCTTGTGGTTCAGAACAGTCTCCCCTCCCCCTTCAGGTCACTGAGCAGGGCTTCTGGGCCTGTCCCTTGTCTGGTGCGAGACTCCCAGAGATGAGATGAGCTCCCTGTGCCCAAGAGGCTCAGAGCCCAGTCAGGTGATGACTCGGGATGTTAGACCTCCATCCACCCCGATTTTCTACCCGCTCAGACACCATCACCCCTTCCTGGCACGGGGGGCCCAGCCTGCCTTCCCAGCCTGCTCTGCAGCCAGGTGCCCCAAGCTCCAGCCACATCGAGGCCGCTAACTGGGGTTTCCCTAGTCAGCCTCAAAGCTCCACTACCCAGCTACTGTGTGCCCGCGGGGCTGCCCTCACTGCGCTCCTAGGCCTGCACCTTCTCCTTCCCCACAGTTGGCTCCCCCAGTGCGGACAAAGCGAGGTTGTCTCCCTGAGCCTCAGTTTCCTCATCTGCAAAATGGGGATGATTTTATCCGCCTCAAAGGGTCAATACAAGGGTTAAATGAGAGACTGGCATGAAAGAAATGAGCGCCTGGCAACTTCGTTGGTGCTGGATCTGCATCAGTGTCCCTTCTTCCAGGGGGTCCTGAGTGGGCAGGGAATGGCGTGGGCGGGGGGACGGTTGGACTGGAGCTTGGCTCTCAGCGTGGCTGTTCACCAGCTGTGTGACGGAGGGCAAGTTCATTCACTTCTCCCAACTCCTATGCACTGGTTTCTGATGGCTGCAGTAACCAACGACCCCAAACTTGGTGACTTAATACAACACGTATTGATTCCCTTATAGTTCTGGAGGCGAGAAGCCAAAAATCAGAGCCCCTGGGCTCAAGTCAGGGGTCCACGGGGCTGTCTCCCTCTGACACTCAAGGGGAGGACCGCTCCAGCTCCTGGTGGCTGCCAGCGGATTCCTTCTCTTATGGCCGTGTCCCTCTAGCCTCCAAGGCCAGCATCTGCCCGTCTCTCTGTGTGCCCTGCTCCTCCGTGTGCACCAGACCCCCCCTCTGCTCCTTCTCGGAAGGTCCCCTGTGATGGCATTTGGGGTCCTCTGATAATCCAGGATCATCCCCCATCTCAAAGCCCTTCCTAAATCACATCTGCAAAGCCCCTTTTTTCCCTTCTTGCCATAAAAGATAACATCCCCAAGTTTAGGGGCTAGGGCGCAAGAAGGTATCTTTGGGGTGGGGAGCATTTTCAGGCTTCAGAGCTACAGCCAGCCGGCTCTGCCTCTGCAGGAGGTGAGCTGGAGCGTGCGCATACTGGCATCGGGCTACCCAGACCACAAATATCTGTGCCCCCCTGGGGGTCCAGGCTGGGGGAGGGAGAGGGGAAGGGGTATGTGCAGGTAATTACACAGACTCCCCATTTCTGAACCTACTGTGTGTCGAGCTCCACAGGCACGGTCGCCTTTAATACCATCCCTATTTACTATTTCTCTGCCTTCGGGAGGCTTGCTCCCCCGCAAACGCAGCCGCTCACCAGGGCGGGCGGGAGGGAGGCCTGGGGATGACTCACACTCTCTCCGTGGAGAGCAGCTTTTGCAAAGGGCTGGCTGGGGAGGGAGCTAAATTTAAAGCCAGGCCTCCCGAGAAGATCACCTGCCACATCAAAATCACTGCCATTTAATTAGAAGTTGGGGACATGAGGCGTTCAGCAGAGGTCTGTACAGTGAGCCTCCTTTGGGAGGGAGTGAGGGCCCTTGGAGACTGAGCCCCTGCGGTGGGCAAGGGGAGGGGCCCCAGTGTGAGCACCACCAGCTGGCCCCCAGCCTCGGCACCATCTCCTCTTATTCCCCCCTCCCTCGGGGAGCAGCCTCTGCCCTCCTGAGGGCCCCTCCGGTCCCTCTTTCCTCTTCAAAATCTTAGGGTTCTGCCCCCAAGCCCCTATTTCCCGAATTCAAAACAAGGAACCGGGGCTCAGAGACATTTGAAACCTCAGCCCCCAGAGTCATCCCTGGAGGATGTCGCCAAGCCAAGATTTGAACTGTTGGCCTGGCCTGGGGCTTAGGTTCTGGACCATCTAGCCACTTGGTCCCTCCTGTGGAGTAGACGGGGGTGATGGGCAGGTCACTCGCTTCCTGCATTCCGTTTCCTTCTCCATCCAAAGGGGCGGAAATACCAAGCTGCCTCCACCTCTGGACAAAGCACTGTGAAGGGTCCTGGGGCGGGGGGCATCAAGTCCACCCCTCCCCTTGTTTGCAGAGGACACAAGCCCCTGGAGGGGTGGAGGAACGGGCCAGCAGCCAGGCCTCGGCCTCCCAGCCCTGACCCCTGGGAGGCGGGAGGCCAGTCAGATCACGGCCGTCCTGGGACCTTGCTGCTTATGCTCTCCCCCAACTGGCCAGGGGAGTCCCGTGTGGCAGAAAAGCTGCAGCCTCCCCGGGGTTCCAGGGCCGGGTCGGTAGGGCCGCCCAGCACTGAGCCTGAGCTGCCTGGGCCCCGCTCTTGGCCTGTTGGCTCATCTGGAAGTTGTCGTGAGACTCAGAGCCAGGCACAGAGTAGGTGCTCAGCGTGCAAAAGCCGCTGCTGTGGCTGACTGTCGTTCTGGAGATCTGGGAGCCCGGAGGCCGCGAGCGGGTCGCCAGGTCCAGGAAGCCAGGGTCCAGGGGCGCGGCGGTGACACGGACCAGTGCTGTGTGCGGCAGGCCATGTGCGCTGGGCCATAAGCTCACCGGGCGGCCTCCGCTCAGCCTCCCGCTCCTCCCGGCTCCTGCCTGCCTCCCTCCTGGTCACAAGGGGTGAGCACAGTTTCTATTCTGGCCGGGGCAGGGAGCCTGGCAGGACCACTCAGAGAGCCCAGAAGAGACCGGGCTTCTGTCTGCCTCAGAAGTGCACACGGCAGGCCCTGTTCTAAACCAGTCCCACCGGCCTCCCCGCCTGGTGTTCCTCCGAGATTCCATTATGTGGCAAAGGGGGTTTTACAGATATAATGAAGATTACTAATCACTTGACCTTCAGATAAGGAGATTATCCGCCGCCTAAACTGATGACAGCAGCCCTTTAAAACCTAAGGGTTTTCCCGGCTGGTGTTAGAAGAGGAAGCCAAAGAGAAGTCAGTGTGAAGAGCGTCCCCAGGAGGGAAGCTCCTGCTGAGCTGGGAGGTCTCAGGGCAAGGAGGTGAGAGCAGCCCCCAACCCACAGCCACTAAGAAACGGGACCTCAGTCCTGCGACCACCAAGAACCACGTTCTGCCAGCATCCTGAAGGAGCCCTCAAAAAGTCTCCCAGAGTGTCCCCACAAGGGCCCATCTTGGCTGATGCCTTGATTTCTACCTTGTGAGACCCGAAGCAGAGGACTCGCCGAACCCACCCAGCCTTCTGACCTACAGAGCTGTGGGATAATAAATGGGCACTGTTTTAAGTTGCTGCATTTATTAAGTGCTAATAGAAAAACCAATTTATATATACATATAGGTACCAGTATACTCGGCTACCACTCAAGCCAACTGCTTACTTAATTTTTATGGGGTGAGGATCTTTATAGCCATCCCTCCCGCTGCAGACCCCCGGGGCGGTCTTTGTACAACATGACCCTGACCTAGCCATCTCGTTGCCTGTGGCCCTTCTGTGGTTATGTCTTTGGGGTGAAGTTTGAGTCCCTAGTTTGACACTCAAGGCCCTCCATGCTCTGATCCCTGTCTTCCCACATTCCTACGAGTGTCCCTGCCCCACACGTGCCGTGGGCAATGGTGTGTGTGCAGAGGGCTGCCTTGGTCCCTCATCAGACTCGAGTGTTGGATCATGATGGCTCCCTGCTTTCAGGTAGGGCACCTAGATGTTCCCAAGTGTTTCCATTTCGTTCAGTACGCCCCCCGATAGCCGGTTATGTGGATATCAGGCAGATGTAAGGCAATAATGTTAGGCACAGTTGCAAATCCCACATTTCAGAAAATTCAGCACAGGGATGAAAAGACGACAGAAGCCAGCAGCGAAGCCCCTGCTACAGGCTTGGGGGCACTGGTTCTAGCAGTGGGCCTTGCTCCCAGGAAAACAGCAGGACTCCAGAAAGTGGCCTTTGCAGATCTGCCTGCCCCAGGCCCTAAAGCTTGGAGCCCGCAGATGCTCAGCAGTCCGGAGCTCAGGAGCTGCCTCAGGGGTGGGGGGCGGGGAGGGGCAGGAGTGTGTCTGCCGCAAGGGGGCAGAAGGAGCTGGGAAGGGCTGGTGGACAATACCGAACTGCGCCTTCCAAACGGCAAAACGAGAGTGCCCAGGGACTCAGTTTACTCATCTGTCCACGTCACCGATGATAACCCGCCTTCAGGTCGCGCCAGGCTGTGCTCGGGGCATGGTGTGTATTAAGTCAGGACAAGCCTGTGGCTTCGGAGCCAGTGTCCTCGGTCATTATGACGGTCTCACAGGTGGGGAACTTAGACTGGGAGTGTCGCATTGTGATGCAGAGCTCTGGCCGCTCAGCCGCGTGCCCTGGGCCTGAATCCTGGCTCCCCCAGTGCCCGCTGGTGGTCTTGGGCAAGTTGGTTCTGTTCCCGCAGGGGGATGGTGGAGAGCTCAGCCCAGGCCTGGCTCCCAGGAGGCACGGCACATTCCCTGCCCCCCCCCCCAGAAGGCGGAGAGGCTGCGTTGGGGGCGGTGAGGGACCCCCAGCCAGGCCTCAGATCCCCAGTGGGTCTGCCCCCAGCACGCGCCTGGCTGATAGGACCCCTGTTCCTGTGTCTGTCCGGGTTCCGGCTCTGCTGTGGCTGGTGGCTCTTGGGCTCCCGTGTCTCACCAGCATCTCCAGCCCAGAGCTCAGAGGATGAGGATTCATATGATGCAAATTGGTAGGTTGAGCCAAGCACCAGCCTAATTTCCACACGGCCCAGCCCTCCCCAGGGGCAGGCCCCGGAGGAATCACAACAGCAGTGATAATCCGGATAATTGGCATGTGCATGCAGGGCCTCCTCAGCTCCGCGTGGGCTCCTCCCTCACGTTTGCACTTAGAGACGATGTGGGGCGTGGGGGCAGCCCCCCCCGCGCCCCCCATTGTCCGAGCTGCAGGAGGGGGCCTGAGCGAGGTCATGGGAGGGCCTGAGGGCATGCCACTTGTGAGAGGCAGGCCCTGGGGCAGAACTGTGAGGGCCTCACTGCCCAGGGGGCCCCTTCTCAGAAGCTCTGTCTTGGGGAAGTGGGGCGAGGGCTTTGCTCCGTAGAACCGTCGTTTGAAGAAGTCTCCACTCGGCAGCAGCTTGGCCCTGGACGGGTCACCTGACCTCTCTGAGCTGAAGATCCATCTTTTCTCTTGAATTAAGTTGACAACTGCTTTGGGCAGGAAGTGTGCCTTCTCTCCTCCCTTCCCGAGGGGGCCCAAGGCATTAGCCCCGTAAGCATGTGCTTGACCGAAACAAGGCAGGGTTTCCACTTACTGGGTGCTCTGGGACACCCCCCCCCCCCCGGTGTCACTTCGATGGTCTCCCTGCATCCTCATTACCATCCTAGGAGTTGCGTCTTTGCATTTCTGTATACAGCTTTGTCGACAAAGCAGGCCCAGAGAGGTTAAGTGACAAGCCCAGGATCACACAGCTAAGACGTGGTCAAGCTGGGCTTTGAACCTGGGTCTGTCCTTCCCAGAGAAGGATAGGATTGGTGCCATGGACACAGAGGCCAACCTATGTGGGAACTCTGCCCTTGACAGTGCTCACGCCCTCAACAGTCCGTCCCCAGGGGTATTGGCTTCATCGGGCAGAGCCTTTAGGGTCCTCTGGCTTCAGCCTCTCAGCCATTCGCCCTAGTACCCACTGGTGCCACCCAGCTCAAACCTCACTCCCTCCTGCCTGGACTCATGCAGTAGCCAGCAGCCTCCCTGACTCCATTCTCTGGCCCCCTGGGAGCCAAAGGGATCTGTGTGAACCACAGCTGACAGCTTCATTCTCCTGCTCAGGACCCTTCTACGGCTCCCCGCTGCCTTCAGGACATGCCACCCAGCTCCATCTCCTGCCACAGAGTCACCCGAGGCTTGCTCCATCTCTCATCTTTCCTGAACTTACTTCACGCCACCTGCCTCCAGCTCTTTGTTTTCTCTTGCTGGACTGTGTGTCTGGTTCCTTCTCATCCTTGACGACCCGGTCACTCGTTTTCTCCTTCCGGAAGCCTTCCCCGAGCCCATCACAGCCCCGGTCACCCTGAATGACCCTGCCTGTCTGTGCTCCTGTCACCACCAGGAGCCTCCGGAGGGCTGGCCTGGGAGGAAGCGTGGGGTTGACGGCCCTCCCAGCCACCCCCGACCCCGGGACACCCGGCGCACAGTCTGGCCGCACCTTCAACTCGGCCCCGATATTTTATTAATAAGCGCATTTGGCACTTGCCTTGCACCTTTCATCTGCAGCTCTCCGAGGCGTCCCCAGCCTTAATTAATTCTCCCTGCACCCCAAACAAGCTGCTCATCCCACGGCAGATAATGATGTGTGAAGTTCTTCCCGTAAAGGTGCTGTGATTAATCCCACCGTGTAATTAGGTTCCTCTCGTTGCTGCCTCCCTCCCTGCAGTGCTGTTCCTCCCTCTTGCGGCTGTCAGGGAGACCTGAGGCCATCTCCACCCCTGACTTCAGCCCCCACCCACTCTTGCTGGACCGGGCCCCCGCCCCCCTTAGTGGTCCCGGCCTCTCCCGTGACCCCCTCCCCAGGGCGGCCAAGGGGCTCTCGCCAAAGCACAGCCCTCATCCTGCCTCTTGCCTGCCCCCAAGCCCTCCCCTGGCCCCCCAACACCTGGCCTTCCTGGTGCACCCAGCATCTCTTAGCCAGCCGCTGCGGATACACCAAAGGTCCCCAGTTTTCTCCGCGACAGGCTCCCGGATCAGTGCTTACATGCCGTCTCTTCTAGAATGCCAGTCCCCACCGTCCACCTCAGGGCCCAGTGAGCTGGCCTTTCCCTCTGGAGCTCCATCCTAGCCTGCCAGCTTCAGGATGGTTTCCAGCCTGGGGTCTGGAGTCACTGCCCTGGGACCCTTGGCTTCCCCACGGCCGGCGTCCTGGTGTGGAACGTGAGCATAAGCAAGAGTTCTGGTCTGTTTGGTTGTGGCGAGCACTGAGGTCTGGCTGTCCTTCCTGCGGCAGCTGACGTGTAGACGGTGCTTTGAGACTAGCACTACCCTTCCTGAAACCACTGCCTTCCCACACCAGATAATATGGTTCTCAAAAGTGAGATCAGGGCTCCTTCACGGATTAATCAATCAACACATTCCATGAGTATTGAGGGAGCCTTTTCTAGGCTCCAGGTGCCGTTCTGGGTACCCCAGAACACATCAGTGAACACAGGCACCCCGGGGCTCAGGCAGATCGCCCGGTGGAGCGGCGTATCTGCCTCCGGGCTGGGTTTCCACCTGGCTGCCCACCCTGGCCCAGTCCCTGAACCAGGAACGGCCCTTGCCTTCCGGAGCAGGGCAGCCCGGGAACCAGGCACTCTGTCAGCTTGTCCAAATCTGAGTCCCTTCTCTCTTGGGACAGCAGGGTGACCTTGCTTGTGGGCCCCGGGAGCTAACGATAGCCTGGGCAGCCGCCCCTCCCAGCCCTGCGTGCAGTGGGGGCGAAAGGACCCGGCCGCCCACGGAGGGGACAGCTGCTCCTGGCATCTTTGGGCGCAGGGCTTTGCCCTGCGAGCTGTTTGGAAGAGGGGAGGAGCCAGACGAAGGGGGGAGTCTTCATCTCCAAAAGTGCCTAGCCCACGCTTGGCTGCTGGGCTGAGGTCCCGCCGGGAGGACGGGAAGGTGTTTGAACGCTGGCTCTGCCGCTTCCTGGCGGGTGACCTTCAGCAAGCCACCTGTCCTCCAGGCTGGGGTCCCCCCAGTGAGGAAATGGCCACACCCTTGCTTCAACAGGTAGAGCTGGTCCACAGCTCCTACCCTGCTGGGGAGAGTAGAGACCTTCCTCCCAGGCCCCCGCCCCCACCCTCCAGCTCCTCCACGTGCACACTGTTGCCGTGGCTGCCGGATTCTGTATGGGCACCTAACAGCCCAGAACATTGCTCTGGAACCTGAGAGCCTAGGGCCAAACCCCAGATCAGCCACTCACAGGCTTCGTGACCTCAGACCAGTGACTTTACCTCTCCCAGCCTGTTTTCACCCTTTATAAAACGGGGATCGTGGCCCATTATGGGGGCATGGTGCTGTGGTGTGAGGTATGCACAAAATGTGGCACACAGTAGGTGACTCCGAAGCGCACAGCGGGTGCTTGGTGTTAGTATCATGCCTCCTCCTGGGATGGGCACAATGGATGACCCCTGCAGGGCTGAGCTGGTGAGGAGAGGAAATGGCCATGCTCTGTGTCTCCGAGGGGCAGGGCCGGGACCACGGGAATACCCTGTGGGCAGATTGGTAGGAAGAGCCCCACCTAGCTGAGCAGAGAGGGATGGTCCCCTCGGGTAGAGAGCTCCCCATTCCCAGGGGCTATCAATAATCTGGTGCTCCGCTTTGGGGGATATCAAAGCAGTGATTCACACATACCTGGGCCAGGGGCTACCCTGGGTTTTCATGACACTGGGTTGTGTCTGGATCCGGGGCCAGCAGAGGCACGCTGTGTAGACTGTGAGCTAAAATCAGATGTGAGCCTGCCAGGCTGCTGCCAGGGACCGTCCCAGGTTTCCACCGTCCCAACAGGCAAAGGAGGGGAGGAGGCAGGACAGAATGAGGGTGGCCCTGCGCCCTCCCAGTCCCGACCCCCCCCCCCCGGGCTGGGTGGGAGGATGGACTTAAAGCCAATGCTACAGGCTGGGTGAACATGGACAGGGTGGACCTGGTCTCCGAATGTGGCTGGAGGGCTGGGGGCTCATCTTAGAGGCCAGAGAGGACAAGGCAGAGTCTGGCCTTGGGGACCTAATGAGGGATCCATTGCTTGCAGCTAAGTTCCTGCTTGTGGAGCGCTCAGGTGGCCCCACCCCTCACCTCCACTCCCTGTGCCTCCAGACAGGTGCGTGGCAGGTGCCCTGTGGATGCATGTCTATCCCATCCCCTTCTGAGGACTTGCCCGGGCCAGTCAGTGATGGCCACAGGACTCACAAGGGTGCTTCTCAGAATGCAGAGAGCACCTGTATTTGGTCCAGCACATTCTCACCCACTGCCTCACCCACACCTCATGGCAGCCAGCCGGGCCACGCCGTGATTAGACAGAAGCCATCCGGAGGCTGCCTGACTTGTCCGAGAACACCCAGCTGCAGAGCTGTCGGGAGAACCACTTTGTAAACCTCGATGCCCTGTCGTCTCCCTGGCCTGAGCCCCACAGAAGCTTCCAGGTCATTTGAGGACCACAGAATCACACAGTTGAGATATTTGGAGCGGAGCTGTAACTCAAATACCCCTCTGTCCCCCAGTCTACTCTCAGCCAGCGGCCCCAGGGACCCCTGTGTTCCCTCCATGGCCCCATCCCACCCAGAGCTAAGGTCAGCTCCCTTCTCTGCAATGCTCTTGCCCTAAGAGACCCACACAGCTAACTGGCTCACTCCGTGGAATCTTTTCTAATATGTCAGCTCCCTCAGTGAGGCCTCTGCTGCCCCTGCTGCTCCTCCCCCTGCCCCTCCCGCCCCAGGAGGACTCCCCTTCCGGGTTCTGTCTTGGCTGAAGCACCTCCTGCCCATCTGGGCACCTTGCTCCTTTGTCACGTTGTTACAAATACTCCATTGATCTGGGAGTTCCCCAACAGGGCGGGAGGGGTGTCTCATGTATCTGCTTGCTCTCTGCTGTGCCTCTGGGGGCCTGGCACACAGTAGGCCCTCAGCAAAGATTTGCTGAACGAGCGGGGACGTTTTGCAGAAATGTTAGGCAGACCATGGGCGGGGAGCGGGCCTGCTGTTCCCAACTCTGCCAGTGTTCTTAATATTTTTGTTTCATTTATCAGGAGTCAAGCACGGTAATACATCTAAATTGGTTGATTAAAGCATCAGGAAGAAAGTGGTGCCCGGCGGCAATTAAAGCAGAGCCATGGGAAGATTTGGAAATATTGTGATCCCTTCTGCGGTTTTTGCAAATGGGGTTTCTATTCATAGCGAGTCCGTTGTCTTTACTTCATTATTTCTGGGGGTTTTCTTCCCGGCTCCTCCCCAGGGTTTCATGATATTGTTATATAAAGTGATTTCTATCATGACAACCGCTCACTATTCGCTCTTGCTGATTTGGGAGCTGGGCTCCTGCAGGCGGGACAGGCCTGGGGGCCCGGGTGTGGCTCGGGGTTGGGATTCCGACGTTGAAGCTCCTCTTACCATCAGATGGGGAAGTTGGGGGGAAACAGCCTGGGTCTGAGATTGCCTCCTGGGCCAGGGGCACACGAGGTAACCCACTCACCTCCCAGACCACCTTTCCTGCGTCTTTCCCACCTGCCTCTTTCCTCCAGTCCCACTGTCTTCCTTGTTGCTCCCGGGACGTGTCGTGCACACACACCTGTCTCAGGACCTTTGTACTGGCTGGTCCTGCTTACCAGCTACTTCTGCTCTCCCCCAATACCCCGCCCCCCTGGCTTCCTCCTTCCTTCCTCAGCCTCTGCTGACACCCATGCCTCTCTGAAGCCCCCTCCCCTCCTGACACTTAAGCCCCCTCCCCTCCTGATACTTCCTGCCCGTCTTCTCGGCTTCTCCCCCTGAGGTGTTCACTGCCATCTGCTATAGTCCATACGTACTTGCTTATTTGTGAGAAGTGAACAGATCCAAGCGTTCTTGAGGTGATGGGGGTCCAGATCTGGGGGCCGAGGGAGGGGCAAGTGTTTATGGTTTGAGGATGGGGGTGGGGGGCCGTGGAACCATTTGCCCTGATGGGGAACCCAGGCAACACTTTCCTGAGCAGCTGCTGGCTTCCCCAGGCACACTGGTGGCCCCAGTGCCTCCATTATCCCCTCCTCCCACTGGCCTGTCCCCAAGTGCCCACCTGGCACTCAGCCTGACCTCACTGATGCCATGGTTGGCCCAGTTTCCCGGAGTCCCGCCTGGAGTCACTGTTATGGGTTGAATTTGACCTCCAGCGCTCATAGGTTGAAGTTCTAACGCCCCGTCCCTCGGAATGTGGCACTTTACATGGAAATAGGTTTGATGCCGATATAATTAATCACGTTAAGAGGAGGTCATCCTGGAGTATGCCCTAACCCGAAATGACCGATGTCCTTATAAAAAGGGCAATTTGGACACAGGCACGTGCACGGGGAGAAGTCCACGTGAAGACAAGGGGCAGGGATCCGGGGACGCGTCTACAAACCAGGGAACGCCACACGTTGCCGGCAAACCCCCAGAAAGGGAGAGAAGCCCGGGCAGATTCTCCCTCACAGCCTGCCAGCACCTTGATCTCAGACTTCCAGCTTCTAGAACTGCGAGAGCATAAATTCCTGTTGTCTTAAGCCCTCTCCCCTTGCCCCATCTGTGGTCCTCTCAGCAGCAGCCCCGGGACCCTAACCACATGACCCGACACCCCCCTGTGCACCCCTCCCCGCCCCCCCCCCCCGCCCCGCCACCAGCTCCAGGGCCGCCCTCGCTCATCAAGGGAGTCAGCTCTCTGAGTCTCTGGTTCCTCATCTGAGAAATTAGGATAATAATACCCACCTCCCACGGCTGTCACGAGCCTTCAGTAACATACACTGGGACATGCACCTGGTTCGTAGTAAGGCTCAGTAATTGGTGTAGCAGGAGTGTGGTGGTGATTTTTATTGTTGTTATATCAATAATATTATTGTAATTAGCTGTCAGTTTCCCGGCCCGAGCTGGCCCTTGTGGGGATAAAAGTGCCTCGCGGTTGGGTCTCTGCACGCCACGGTGTACAGGCAAGGGGGCTGCCTGTCGGAGAGGGGAAAGACTTCCAGGTAGTCATGCTTTCATTTATTCAGATGTATTGTTGCCACCTCTGTGCTCAGACACATCTGCCCCCAAAGAGGGAGCTACGTTGAATGCAATGGGGCATGATTCGGGCTCCGATGTGGGACCCTGAGCCAGCCTAGGGTAGGGGGTGGAGGCAAGGAAGGCTTCATGGAGCAGGGGACATTTGAAGTCCGCATAAAAGCAAGGGAATCCATGCCTCTGGCCCCAGCTCCCGCACCTATTCAACCTGTGACCCTGCGTGCCAAACGCAAGCTCGCCAGTCCCCCAGGAGAGCTTGGGTGTCACATTTGCTAAGACTCACTGCCCCCAGGCCCTTCCCTCTAAGCCAATCGAGGTAAAGACGCAGGTTGCCCGCAAAGCCCTCGAGTGGGTAACATTCCAGCCAGTTCCAAGAAAGCTGCCTGCCTGGGGTAAGAGAAAGAATACTCCTGACAAACACCTGAAATATTTCATCGACTCCCTGCCCTGCTCTTCCAGTGGAGGGGAAAACAAAATACCAAGCCAGACTTGCTGAAGACCCACACCCCACCGGGGCTGCGCCTGGACTGTCCAATACCTTCCCGGTTCTTTTATTCAATTTCGGCTCTGCGGCTGGCCACCTGCCTGTCCTTTTGAGCACCGAAATAGAGAGATAAATAGGGAAGCAGAGCTGGGCAGATGTCACCATTTCTGAGGGTTGCCACTTGCTCGCCACCTGGGATTTTATTTCCCCCATTGGAAGACAGAATATCCCGGCAGTGTGGCATCTCTGCTGGCAGATTTAAGGCATCTTATATACAGGAGCCTGAGAAGGACAAAGAAACACATGTTCACTGAGCACCTGTTCTGCTCAGAGACCTGCCTTCTGGGGTGTATGTGTGTGGTTTCTTCTCTCTTCTCTACCCACCTTATAGACGTGGATGAGGGTATAAGGAGCACCCTCCTGGGAGGGGAGCTGAGAGGTGAAGTCGGGTCTCTGAACGCCACACTTGCTGTAGACCAAGACACAGAGTAAGATTTCAGGGGTGAGCAGCTTTGGGGGAGGACGGCCAGGCTGGCGGTGGCTAAGGGGGCGGGGAAGTTAAAGAGAAGAATTGTACCAGATGCTTGCTAAAAACAGCAAGGAAGACTTTATTCAGGACTATTGCTATAGGGGTCAAGACCATTGCACAAGATCAAGAGACTGAAGTCACTTCCAAATACAGCGAAGACAGCTGGGGATTTATGACCATGGAGTGGAGCGAGGGGTCAGTGGATGGAAAATTACTAAGAGGGGCTTGATTGGACATCAGGGATTGGGGAATTCCTGCTCAATGGCCCAATAGCATTCTTCCCAAGGGCCAAGGACTTAGACGCCGAGGATGGGGGATAAGGGACTGGGGGAATCTTTGATAAAGCGGCTTAGCAGGATTCTCTGCTGGAGCTGGGCTCATGTCAAGGGCCGGTCAAGGAGGAGAGTGCTCAGAGGAGCCCCAGGAGAGTGTGGGCAAGGAGGGAGTTTGTCATGTGAAGGGGGAGAGGAGAAGGAGGTCGAAGGCCATAGAGTCCCTGGGGACTTGGCAGGGCTCAGAGGTGTCCCGCGACGTGGATGCAGGCGCCAGGGGGAGTGTGATGGCACGCCGAGGCCACGCTGAGGACCCAGCAGATGCCAGGGCCCACAATTTCAGGGGGACCCAGTGTTCGTTGGCAGAGCCAAGGTTTCCAGCCACAGTTTGGGTGAGCAGAACAAGAGCCGCAAAAGCCTCACGGTGGGTGTTGACGGGTTACCCATCTATAGCCCTCAGCCTCCCGAAAGTGCAGGTTTTGGTGTGGTGGCCAAGGGCTCAGCCCCAGGGGAATCAGCCAGGGTGAGCGATCTGGGAGAGGGTGGTCTCACACAGCTGGGCTGGGCCAAGCACGAGGCACTCGCGCCGCCCGGGTCACCACCTGCTCCCTGGCGGGCCACGGCATGGTTGACCCCAGCACTCTCCTGGCTGCAGGGCTGAATCCCAGTTCAACCGCTTCCTGGCCTTACCCAGCTCCGTTTCCTCGTCCCCCAGACAGGTAACCAGAACACACACTCCTCTAGGAGGGCTACGTGGCCTAAGCCTGGCCCATCATGTCAGCGATGATGATGGTGATGATGATGATGATGATAAAGAAGAAGAAAGAGGAGGAGGAGAAAAAGAAGAAGAAGAAGAATTAGATACCCCACTCCAAGCTGTGGCTCTGGCTGGCCTGGCTACTGGGCTCTGCAAGGCTGGCTGAAGGGGAGAAACCCTCATCTACACTCCCACGAGCTGCAAGGGAGTATATGCAAAGGCCCTGGGGCAGACTGGTGATGACACACTTGAAAGCTTTTCCTATTTTGAAAAGGCTTTTCTCATGTTACCTCTCACTGACCCTCTCACAGCTCTTAGAAGGACTCAAATCTATTCCCGTTCTATGGACGCAGAAACTGAGGCAGGAGGCTCAGAGAGGTGAAGGGGCCCGCAGAGGTCTCAGGGGAGATGCAAACCTGGGCCTGGGGACCCCGCACCCAGCTCCTTGGCCCCGAGTCCTCCCTAGGGCCTGCAGTAGGGTGGGCCTGGGAAGGCATTTCAGGGAGTAAGACCAACTTAGGCCAAGGCTGGGAGGCAGAAGGGACCTGAACACTTGGGGGGTAGCAGTGAATGTTGGGGGAGCACAGAGCAGAACTGGGAACAGCATCCCTAATGGTGGAGCTGGGACGACCCAGCCACACAAGCGTCGGAGCCCTAGGTGTGAGTGGAAATTCCTGCCCTGGCCCCTCCCCGGCCGATGCTCCATGATTTAACCCTGACTCAGTTTCCCAGCCATTAAGTGGGGCCCCTGTTGCTGATGAACTGAGTACCTCCAAGGAGCGGCAACAGCTCATAAAAAGGCACAAATTCACGAAGGCTCGTCCTGATGGAGCGCCACCCCGCAGCCTGGGGGAGCGGCGGGGGGGGGGGGGCGGGCACTGAGCTTCCACCCACCACATCCGATGTGATTTGGCAACACCACTCCAACGGGGACAAAGACATGTTCTTTGCTACCGCAGCTCCCTGCCCTGTGGGACTGTGGGGTCACGCTGCTTACAGCCGGCAGCCACCCAGGGACCCCAGCAGGGAGGAATTCAGAGCTGGGGCCGGCTGGGGTTTTCACGGCGCGGGCACATCTGGGCTGGAGCCCCTGGCACGGAGGGAGGCAGGCAAGAACATGTGGGGGCCAGATTTACCCGCCCCCCAACCCCGAGGAGTCCTCCCAACCTCTGTCATGACTCAGTTCTGGGACAGTTAGGGCTTGGGACATGGGAAAGGCCAGCCCCACATGGGGCCCAAACCGGAGGGGGGCCGCGGCCCAGCTCTTGGCTGCGTGTCCTGGGTGTTCAGATGTGTGGCGAGCGGCCTCTGTGCAGAGCGAGTGTGTGCCGCAGGGCCGTGACCTTGCCGTGCGTCACCCACGATTCATCCCAGACAGCCTGGCGGGGGCCGCACACTGTGGGTGCCATTTAAATTGGTCTCCAGTTCTGTGTCCCAGGCAGGCTCCAGGGCTGGCCGGCTGGCTGGCGTCTGCACCCTGCTGGAAAGCCACGGACGGTGTCATGGCCCCTGCAGGAGGCTTCTGGGGAGTCCAGAACGTTCCCAGACCATTTTAGGAAGCCGTTGTAGCAGGATGGAAAGCCAGCAGGCTCTGGGATGAGCCAGGCTGGGTCCAAGTGCTGCCTCAGCCCCTGGAAAGTCATGGTCTCTCCCAGCCTTTGTTTCCCTATCGGAGGCAGAGTTCTTGGTGGTGCTGAGGGGCGGCGTTCTTACGGGGGTTCCCGGGGTAGTGATCCTGAGGCTCCGCCTGATTGGTGCTCCCCAAATTCCAGAATTAGGATGAGTCACCCATGCTATGGGCTTCATATGTTGAGGTCCTAACCCCTTCACCTAAGAATGTGACTCTCTTTGGAGACAGGGTCTTTAAAGAGATCATTAAATTAAATGAGGACATTAAGGTGGGTCTTAATCCAATATGCTTTATGTCCTTATAAAGAGAGTTTAGGACACAGACCCACACGGGGAGAGCACGGTGGTCTGCAAGCCAAGGAGAGGGGACCAGAAGGAGCCAGCACGGCAAACAACGTGACCTTGGACTGAGGGGGCAAACAACGTGACCTTGGACTGAGGGCGCTTGGGCTAAGCCGCCCCCTCCCCCACCCCGGGTTCTTGTTACGGAGGGACAAGAGGTCGAGCCAACGAACACAGCCGGCCCTGGCGACGCGGGAGCACGCAGGTGTCACGCCCCTGCAGGCTCGAGCCCACCTTGCAGCACCCCAGCCACGGGACCCTTGATGACATCCGTGGAGCGTGGAGCAGGCAGAGCCCCAGCCCCAACCGGCCCCCTCAGGACCAACTTGTACTTGTCCCAGACAGTTCTCCGCCCCGGGGAGGCGGGGGGGCTGTTCGCCGGGAAGCTCTGGGCACCCAGGCATTAGCTGTGCATTGCCGCGGGCACAGATCATCTGCAGAAACGGTAAAGGCAGCCGTGCGGGCCCATCCCAGGGAGTCTAGAGCAGCTGAAGCTCTGAAGGCCTGGCAATGGGGGGGGAGCGGACTGGAGGGCGGCTGTTTGTTGAGCGGCTCTCCAAGGCCTGGCCCCGAGGGACATTCGTTCTAGGTTATCTCATTGCTTCTCCTCTCATCCTAAGGCAAGAGAGTTTGATCTCTACTTTACAAGCTGAAGAGCAGGCCCAGGACCCCTCGGCAGAGAGTGGCAGAGCCTGGGGCAGGCCACGGAGAATGAAACACACTGGCAAGGACACAGGGGACGTGAAGTCCGTCCTGGGACGGAGCCGGGAGCCAGGCGTCCAGAAGGTGTCCGTGCAGTGTGGGGCACTGGGATCACGGGGTTCTTTCTCAAATGCTCCTTCAACGTCCCTTTGCTACTCACAATAGAGAGAAAAAGGGTGCGCCCCGTCTCGGGGCAAGGCTAGGGTCAGTGTCCCCTCCGGTGGAGGACCCTCCCCTGGGCACCTGCTGGCCTTGGGCTCGGGGGGTGGCCGTGGCTTACACCCTGGGGCATCTTGAAGGCAGGCACGTTCCCTCCCAGCACCTCTACAGGTCTCCACACAGAAGGTGACACGTCACAGCGAACGCCGGCATCGCTGGCCATATGCCAGCCCGCACCACATCCCTTGTGCCCAATACCAGCAGCAAATGCTGTGATTAGACCCATTGCACAGATGGGGAGACTGAGAAGCAGAGAGGCTGAGTGCCCATCCACCGCAGCACTGTGGCCCACAGAGGTGGCGTGGTGACCGTGGGCACCCTGCCTCGCAGCGTGCTGCTGAGTGACAATGTGTGCGAGGGGTGTGGGGCCCGGAGCGGTCCCGCTGCCTCCCTGGGCTTGTTTCCTCCGCTGAGAGATGGGCGCCCTCCCCACCATGTGCCACCTGCGCCGTGGAGAGGCAGGGGGAGGGTCAGCCTGAGCTGGTCAGTCCCGGACGCTCGGCTTCCAGAGGCGTGGAGCGCTCTGAGACGGAGCAGGCCGGCGTCCAGGGCGTGAGGCCCTCTGCCTGGGACAGCCCCAGCCCTCTAGAAGGGCCGGCCGCTGGGTCAGGGCCACTGGCCCGGCTGGCAACTAGGGTTCCCTGCGCAGTGGGGTTGGCGGTGGCGCCTGGATGGCACCCAGCATTCTTCCAGGACATTCCGGGATCCCGGTCCAGCTCCTGTCAGACGCTGAGTCAGCGCTCACGCCAACTGCCTGCTCTGGGCTGGCCAAGAGGCAGCGGCTGCATGTGTCACAGGAGGGGTGGGGTATGTGGGGACGCCCGGAGCTGCCTGATCTGGAAAGCTCTTCAGTTAGACAGAGCTGCTTCACTGCTCCCATTTCACAGATGAGGACCCTGAGGCCCAGAGGCGGAGACCTGCCTCAGTCCCGCTCTTGATGCTACCCATCAGTCATCAGAGTGGCTGAGCTGCAGGGCTCTGCCCCGACCCAGGCATCCCCCAAACACCCCACCCCCACCCCCAGCAGCTGCTCACCTTGTCCTGCCCTCATTCAAGATCCACCTCCTGCTGGGCGACTGACCCTGGCCTAAGGCAGGAGGGATAAGGCTGATCCTGTGGCCTTAGGCCTGAGGAAGAGGGCCTTGTGACACTGCGCAGACAGCAGGAGACGTAGTAAGGGGACACTTCTTGCAGGGGAACCCATCCCTGGAGATCGCCAGCTGCCACCCCCAGGCCCCATCCCCCAAGGTCATGATGGGCCCTGCCCCATTTTACAGGGAGCCTTGGCTCCTCCCCAGCTCACTACTTAGCTGAGACTTATGGAGCCCCACTGTGGGCAGGCCCCGAGCAAGGAGGCAGTGTCTGCCTTCAGGACATTGTGTGGGGCGGTGGTCTCCAGGCCCGGTGCAGGGTGCTGAGATGGGGGCAGCACAGGGTGACAAGGGAGCCCGGGGTGGAGGCGTTGGAGGGGTGCATACCAAGCCAGCCTGGCCCTGGGGACAGGTCCCACGAGGTGCAAATGGGGTTGGATTCCAGCCAAGCCTCCAAGCCACGCTAAGCCAGGGGGTCAGCCCGGAGGAAGGGGCCTGACTAAAATGTGCACAAATTACTTGAGGAGGATGGGTGTGGGTACCAAGCAAACCACTCCAAGAGCTTGACAAGTGTCCTGGGACCTCTCAGGGTTGTAGTAGGTGTGGGAACAAGAAGCTGCCTGGGTAGAGCCAAGAGGCTGGGCCGTGCTAGGTATTGAGGAACAAAGGGGTTCATTCTTGTGGCCAGATTAAACCTCGAGAAGGGTGGGTCCTCGAAGCTGGGGCAGAGGGCAGAGCATTGCCTAGGGACTGCAGGCTGAGGGGCCCTTGGGAAGGGTCTCCAAAGACTGTTTAGGGGGCCCTGACCCCAGCTCACAGCTGCCCCTCCTCACCACCCTGCCTAGCAGTGGGGAGGGAGACGGGACAGAGGAGAAACCAAGCAAGCCCCTGGTCCCAAAACTAGCTCAGCTGCACTGAGCTAGAGAGGGGCGGGCAGGAGCTTTAAATTCCACCAGACTCTCCCAGAAGAGTCCGGATTACCCAAAACTGCCTGGAAAAACTAGAAGTACCTGCCGTGTTCGTGCAAACGTGGGAATGATGAGACTGCCAGGTGGGAGCAAGTGGCCAGAAGCAAGGAAGAATGAAGGTGGTCCCACCCCCAAGCCCCCAGCCCACACTGGACCCACGGTGGGGGCTCCTGGAAAGAGCACATGAGGAGGCCCGGCTCAGAGAGCAGGGCAAGTCCTGCCTGGACCCACTGGGAGGGGGCAGGTTTCCCCTGGGAGATCGTGTGCTGCAGGATGGAGCCCAGCGCAGGGCCACGCACGTGGGGCGGTGCGCTGACCCTGGGTGAAAGGTCAAGTCACCAAAGAACCCAGTCCCTCCAAAGGGGGATTGAGGACGGGCTCTAACTGTGCCCTTGTTAGAAGCATCCCTCCAGGATGTCAGTGACCGTTCACAACCTGCCTGTTCCCGTCCCGTAGGGGGCACCTGCTTCCTTGCCCCCTCTCGGTGCGCTGAGTCCCCTGGAGCTGTGCCATTATAACCTGAGTCATTTGCCTCGGAAAGGGCTCTTTTGTCTTCAGAAAGCTTCAGACTGTTTTTGAAATAAAGACATCTTTTTGTGGCATATGGATGCTTGAAGAAGGTGGGCTTTGGTTTTCCATCTGCACTTTTGTACCTTCGTCCATCGATCAATCACCAGCCACTGACTGAAACACAGATGCATGCACACGCACTCACATCCACATATGTGCATGCACGCACACACGGACAATCATGTGTGCATGCACACACACTCACATCCACATATGTGCACTCACATACGCGAACACTTCCCAGGCCACCGTGGCCCGTTCTCTGTAGAGGGGCAGCCTCCTGCCCATGGCACCTGCGGGCTACATTAAAATCAGCGTTCCCTCACTGTTCTATGCCTTTTAAGAAGTTCAGCAGTCCCTAAAAAGGACGACCTCTGTGAAAATTGAGCAAAGCGAGAGAGAAGTGTTCCTGCCTCAAGCCTTTGCTCATGCAGAGGGCACACCCAGGGGTACCCTCCCCAGGCATCTGGGCATCTACATGGCTCCCAGCAGGTATAGAGTGAGCCTTACCCGTGGATCATATAGATCTGCAGGAAGGGACCTTGGGGTCTTTCTCTCATGTCTCTGGATCCAGCTCAAGAGTCTGAGCCTTTCCCATCCACCCCCTGCAGGCTCCTCACACTTCTGCCCCAGATTCCTGCCATGACCCATGTCCCTTGGGCATGAGGTGCGAGTATCAGATAAAGGGATGCGTGAGTCCTACCTGTTGCACAAATGGGAAACCGAGCCTCAGGAGGAGGAGCCGCCTGCACAGGGTCCCAGATGGAGCTGACTCATCTGGAGCCCCTTCCAGCCCCGGGGTCCCCATGTCTCAGCCCTGGCACGGGGGCCCTGGGGGCTCTCTGGGAGCAGATGTTGGTCCGGGTCAGCTGGTGACCCAGTGACTTGCAGGATTCGCTCCAACCTGAGTGAGGGCATGAAGGAACCGACGGATGGTTTTTGAAGAGCAGTGATAATAATAAAAGGATAAAACTGATTCCTTCCAACACCCACCATGGGTGGGGTACGTCTCCCACTGCTTTAAGGAGCTACCCGTTCGTCCTCACGGGGCCTTTGAGTGGAGCCTATCATCAGGCCCACTTTCCAGAGGCGGCTGAAGCGCAGAGAGGCTAAAGGACGCCCCAAGGTCACACAGCAGAGCTGGGACCAGCCCCCAAGCGGACGACACGCCCTCTCAGTCACTGAGAGGCCAGCATCTAACGGGGACGTTCGGTGAACCGCGGCTTTCTGCGCCCCCTACCTCAGCAGATGGAAAGCCCATCGACAGGAGAGGGAACATGCAGCCTCAACACCAAGACTGCACCCCCAAGGCAGGCAGGTGTGAGAGAGGTTTTCAGAGAGAAGTCCCCACACCTGAAGACCCGTGCTGCAGGGAGCCTTCCCACAGCCACAGAAAAAGCTCAGGGCTGGGAGCGGGGAGGCTTGGGTTCAAGCTCTAACAGCGACAGAGGAAGGGATAAAGAAGATGTGGGATATATACACGATGGCATAGTGCTCAGCCATCCAAAAAGGGAAATTTTGCCATTTGCAGCCACGTGGATGGAACCGGAGGGTCTTATGCCGGGTGAAATAAGTCAATCAGAGAAAGACCCTTATCATATGATCTCACTCATATGTGGAATTTAAGAAACAAAACAGAGGATCATAGGGGAAGGGAGGGAAAAATAAAACAAGATGAAATCAGAGAGGGAGACAAACCATGAGAGTCTCAATCATAGAAACAACTGAGGGCAGCTGGAGGGGAGGGGGGTGGGGGCATGGGGCGACTGGGGGATGGGCATGAAGGAGGGCACGTGAGGTGATGGGCCCTGGGTGTGATATAAGACCGAGGAATCACTGACCTCTACCTCTGAAACTTATAGTACAGTATATGTTAATTAATTGAATTTAAATTGAAACAAAAACAAAAGAGCAACAGTGTGTACCCATGCATGCCCTGCCTGCCAGGCACAGTTGTAAGTGTTTTACACAGATTACCTCACTAAATCCTTCCCTCAACCCTGGGATAGAAGGCCAGTGAACGGACCCAACTTACAGACCGGAGACTTAGCCCCAAGAGGTCAAGGGCCCCACCCAAGGTGACGGAGGCAGCCAGAAGATGGCAGAGCCCACCCTCCCTCTCTCCCCTGGGCTGTCCTGGGCGTCTGTGACTGGGTTTCCCCATCGTGAAGGGTCTGGGGGTCGCACCAGACCTCTCAGGTCTCCCGTACTCTGAGATCCCGCCCCCAGCTCCTTCCTCTCTCCCGGTTCATCCTCTGCTCACTGCTCACTTCCGACTGCCCAGCGCAGCCTCATCACCTCACATCCGATGCCCTCTCAGAGTGGAGTTGGCTGGGTTTTTGTTTCTTAACAGATGTTAGCTTTTAGAGCATTTTAGGTTCACAGCAAATTAAGCAGAAGGTACAGAGATTTCCCATATACCCCCAGCCCCCACACATGCATGGCCTCCCCCATTATCAAAACCTTGCTCCTGAGTGGGACATTTGTTCCAACTGATTAAGCTACATCAACACATCACCCCATGCCGCCCATTTTGTCACCCAAAGCCCACTAGGGTTCGCTCTTGGTGTTGCACCTGCTACGGGCGTAGACAAAAGTACAATGACACACATCCACCATTACAATATCACACAGAGTAGTCTCACTGCCCTAAAAATAACTCCGTGCTCTGCCAATTCATCCTTCCCTCCCCCCTCCCTCTGGCAACCACAGGTCTTTTTAGTTTCTCCATAGGTTTGCCTTTTCCAGAATGTTATAGAGCTGACATCATCAGACTGCCCTTCACTTAGTGATAATTGGCTGGTTTTAATGGCACCTTGGCTGGGACGTTGCTGGCACGTGTCCCCCCCACCCCCAACACCACCAGTCAACAAAGATAGGATGCCCATGGCCACTTGGGAAGATGGGTCACCTCCCACTTCCCCTACCTCCTGTCATGAATCCTACCTTCATTATAGAAATAATAACGATCTGAGGCGACAAAAACAGCCACCTCTTCCCCCCCCCCCCGTCTCCCCTCAATCTGTGTAGTCCTTCCCTCACCAAGACTGGGCTTGCCCAGGGAGCTTGCTTTGTCCACGGGGACATTAGCCAGTGTGATGCAAGCAGAGGCTTGGAGAACACAAGTGCACTGGGGTTTGCCCTCACGTTGCACTTGGGACATTGCGAGCACCAGGTGAATTAGCCCCAGACAGCCTGCCGGAATGGCCATGTCAAGGGACTAAGGTGCTCCAACCGGCCGCCTGCTAACCACCAGTCATGTGAGTGAGGACATTCTAGATCATCCCATCACCAGCCAACCTGCCAGCTGACCACAGATGCATTAGAGAGCCCAACAGAAACGAGCTGAGCTGACCCAGACCCAGAACTTCTCGGGCCACGCGCGGAGTCATGAGCTAAGTAAATGGTCGTTATTTTAAGCCACGAAGATTTGAGACAGTTTGTTACACGGCAGGAGCTAACAGATGCAGTCAGTGACATTTGATTTGAGAATTGGGTCTTGGGTCTCGGTGTTCAAAACTTCTGTGCATTGGTGGAGTTGCTTTCAGTACAGACTTGCCCGGAAATTACTCCTCACAGCAAAAGCTTCTGCAGCTAAATGCTTGGTGCCCAGCACCGGCCTCAGCAGCCAGCTTCCCAGACGCAGAGCGTCCAGTCATTCCCGATGACTTCAATGGGGCGGCAGGCATCTTGCAGACTCCTAGCAATGCAGCTGGTGAAGACCACGTGAACAGCTGACACTGACCGAGAGCCGGGACGTTCTCTGCAGTGAAAAGTCAGCATCCTGACGGAGTGTGCAACTATTCCAGTGGGGAGTAGCTCTGGACACAGAAGAGCGTGGCCTCCCTTTTGACCTTCAAGTAATTGTCTTAGCCAAGGGGCTTCCCCAATCCCTAAGTGGGGAGGGAATACAGAACCTGGAGATTTACTCTTATTTCTTATTGTATGAATCTATGCATACCTACAACAGGATACAACATGTATTTAGATAGATATTACAGTTAATGGCCTAATCAGCCATATACATCATTCTTGCTCTAGGGCAGACATCCCTAACACACTTTTCCTTTCCTTCATAAAGTCCTAACTTGAGAAACGCCCTCAGCCACCATTCCAGACAGACACCCCCTGCGTGGGCAAGGTCAGGAGTCCCTTCACCAGATGAAGCCAGGAGATGTCGCTGGACTCTCAAGACAGTGGCGTGATACAAGTGGGAGCCCATTTTACAGATGAGAACACCAAGGCTCAGAAAGAGGAGGTGGGGTGCATAAAGTCCCAGCTGGTACAGGTCAGGGCTGGGACGTCAATCAAGCCAGCACCTTGGACTGCACAGCCAGTGAAACTTTCTCGGAGTCCCGTGTACCAGAATTGATGCCCCTGCTCCCCACGCTGCAGAGGGACAGATCCCCGTTCCCTCCCGGGCCCCATAGCCAGCCCCTGGCTCTGGCTCTCTGAGCCAGGAGCCCCCTTGGGCAGGGTCTGCATCAGGCCAGCTGTGGATAGTTGCCAATAAGCACCTGACCTCGAATTGTTCCTTGGGCTGATGGCTGGGAGATAATTGGGCGCCGGCTGGGGCTACCTCTTGGGAATGACACAGGGCGGGAACATCGCAGTTTTCGAGGCCTGTATCTGCCCAGGGCGGGGAGCTGGGTTGGTGTATGCAGTGGGGCTGGGGCTGTGCCTTCCTAGTCCGTGGGTACATTTGGTGGCTGCCTCCAGCCTGATTAATGCCTCTGTGTCTTGGAGGGACCTGGAGGCCCAGGCAGCAGCTGGGGCCTTCCTTGTTTCTGAGTGTGCAAGATGGGGAGACAGCTGGAAGGGGTGGGTATGTGTGTGGGCACCCTGGGGGTCAGGGCCGATCTCCTTCCCGCTCCCCACGAGGAAGTTTAGGGGACTGGGGCAGCTGGGATGGAGGTCTCCCGTGGTCTGCCTGGGCACTGATCTGCTCACCGGGTCCAGCTGGACAGTCTGGGGGCTCGCCTCTGGCAGGGTCAGCAGCCAGCGGGGTTTCTGGCCTCCAAAAGTGCAGCCCAGCCTTGTGTGGCCGCCAGCAAGCTCAGTTAGCTTTAGGATCCAGCCCAGGGCAGTTGGCACCCAGCCAAGCTGCCAGGTTGGAAACAGCGCCCCCTGCAGGGTTGCGGCTGGTGATGCCCACCGCCCTGGCCGCCACACCTGCTTGGCTGTTAGTATTCCTCCTCGTGCCATTCACTGTCACCTGTTATTTGGTCATATTGCCGCCGCTGTCCCTCCCTCTACCCCCCGCCCCCACTGCCAGGATGTTCATGAGGACAAGGATCTTTGTCTGTTTTGTTTCACTGCTGTGTCCCCACTGCTTGGAAGAGTGCCTGGCACTTCGTAGGGGCTCTGTAACTATTGGGTAAATGAATGAGTGAAATAAGATGATTTTGAGCCTCACACCACCCTTCTAGAAAGGCAGGCCGGCCAGGATTAATAACCCCATTCTGCCAGTAGGAGAAACTGAGGCTCAAAAAAAAAGCCATTTGCCTGGGGTCACAGACAAGTAAGGGGCAGAAGCAGATGGGAGGCCAGAGGCCAGCCTGCCAAAGCCAGCGACCCTTCCCATAGGTGTTCAGCAAACGTTCGTGGAGCACCAGTGATGTGGCAGGCGCAGGACTAGGCAGAAGGATACAGTGGTAAACCAGTCTTTGTGGAGCTTGTAGTCCCGAGGAAGGCGGGGGACACCAAGAGGTCATCACCGATAATGTACAGTTGTGAGCTGAAGAGTGAGGAGCCGGGCCTAGGCCAAGGACATTCAAGCTAAGACCCAAAGTGTGGGGAGCAGTCAAGTGGCCCCTCGGATGGGGTGAGGAAGAGCATTCTCAGACTGGGAAACAGCCTGTGTAAAGGCCCTGAGGGAGGACCTCAGGTGTATTTGGGGCAATGGACTTTCAGGGTGGCCCAAGCTGAGGGGAGGGGTGCTGGATGGCCAAGGGCTGGGCAAGGACCCGTGGGGCCTTAGTGGCCATGCTGAGATATTTGGTCTTTACTGAGGGCAAATGGGGCCCTTGAACGTTTTATCTGCAGTGATGTCACCAGGCCTGAGGACCTCAAGATTGGACACTGGGGACTCTCTCTGGCCCTAGCCCTGGTCCCCTGGCGGCCCAGGCCCCATTCTGCATGGAAGAATTAGGGCACTTCTCAAGCAACATCCAAACCTGGTGCTGTGGCCTTGTGCTGTGTTTGTGACCTGTGGATGCCTCCAACACGGGGGATCGGTCTGCTGTAGCTCTGTGGCCAGAAACTGGCTGTGGGTGCCCTGAGTGAGGGCAGCACACACATAGTGTCTCGAGGGATGACCTTGGGGGAAGTGATGGACTTGGGGACCCATTTCAGGTTCTCGGGGGCAGCAGTGGGCTGGGGCGCCCACCCAGTGCCGGGTCCTGAGAGGAAGGTATAGCAGCACATTTCCTTTGGATCAATCACAAATACTCAGTAAGCTCCTCTACTGGGTTGATTGGTGTCCTCACCAAAATCATGTCTACCTGGAAACTCAGAATGGGACCTTATTTGAACCCACGATCTTTGCAGATGGGCTTAGTTAAGATGAGGTCATACTGGAATAGGGTGGTCTAGGGACCGGTGTCCTTATAAGAAGGCCACGTGAAAAAGACAGACAGACAGACAGGGAAGAAGCAGAGCCTGGAGGGATGTGGCCACAAGCCAAGGAACAGCAAGGATTGTCGCCCATAACCAGAAGAAGGATAAGGTAAGGGAGGACCCTCCTCTAGAGCCTTCAGAGGGCATGTGGCCCGGCCAACACCTCGTTTTGGACTTCGGGCCTCCACACTGTGAGAGAATAAATTTCCATTGTTAGAAGCCCTCCAGTTTGTGGCCATTTGTAACAGCAGCTCCAGGACACTGATATGGCTCTTGGCTCTAGTTCCAGCCCTGGGGGACACCTAGAGTTACCACGATACAGAGTCCTCTGAGTGGAACTTGCTTGGGGTCTATCGGGCACCTGAGCCTACCTTGGGGGCTGCCACCGGATTACTACTCTCCCTAAGAAGGGCCCTGCAGGCAGCTGTGTCAGGTGACCTGGCTCGGCCAATCAGAGGCTCGCCTGGGACTCTGTATCTGGGGCTTACGGGGGGATTCAGCAGCAGGCGTGGTTAGAGCATATTCTTGGTGGAGACCGTGCTGCCAAGCGTCCTGGATGGCAGTGCCAGTGCTGAGCACCCAGGGGGCCACAACACCAGGCTGTTCTTGGTTCCTAAGCCTTTTCCTGGCCGGGCTCTGAGTTTCTGATTCTTAGAACCCCTGGATATGCTTCCTATAAAATGTTTATGCTGTTTACAACCAAACCCCCCCTGATGGTCACCCCCTGATGTGGGCTCTACCCAATTACGGCAATTGGGAAAGTGGCATGACCCATTAGCTAAGGGGAGCAACTGAACCGCAGAAAAGGAGAGGAATGTACCCAGGAATCCACAGCGGGAGACACAGAATGGGAAGAACCCAGTGCTGGGGATGGGGATGGGTCTGCATGCAGCTCTTGTTGGTTGAGATGAGTAAGTCAGGTGTCCAGTGGCAGGCAGCAAATTTTCGCCTTTCCCTGCCTTTCCTCCAGCCTCCCCCTTTCCACAGGGACTCCTGGGAGCAGCAGCTCTGAGCCCGACTGCATGCGGGGTGTTGGGAGCTGGGGATGGGGCTGGCACAGGTGAATCAGACTGTCCCCACAAGGCTCATGTCTGAGCAGGGGTAGACAGTTGCAAGGACAGCCCACCCGGCGTGAAACTGAGTCAGGGAGGAGTCTAGAGAAAGAATGGCCCCTTCTCAGGAGGAGTGGGAAGGCTTCCCAGAGGAGGCAGTCTTATAGTTTTGAGGGGTGAGTAGGAGTCCGTTGGGCGGCTAGGGTTGCTGGGTGAGGCATTGGGTAGTGGTTAGGAGCTTGACTCTAGAGCCAGAAACTGCTGGAGCTTTGAGAGAACCAGAATCTAGTGTCAGAGATCCTAGCCCAGTTTCCTCCCCCACACAACGCTACCTTCCTACCCCCCTTCTCTGACCCCACCTCCCTGCCCAAACCCATCCACAGCACCTCAGAAAAATCTCCACCTGAGACCAACAAACAGCTCTGGAGAAGGCAGTTTCCCCATACTCTGCCACCAGCTGGCTCTCCCAGGGGTGCCTCTGTCCTCCAGCCCCTGCCCTGCGGGGACTTTAGTCTCACAGTCAGAGATGTGTGGCCCCTGCTGGGCCTGCTCTTTCCCATGTGGTGCGGAGAGAGAAGCAGGGGGCAGCTGGGAGGGGGTTGGCAACTTGGGGATGGAGTGCTCCAGTGGGGGATGCAAGAGGTTGTCCTGTTGTTGGCTTAAATCCTGCACCCGCCCAAGGGCCAAGGGAAGGCTGAGTCATAACAATCAGTGCTCACTCCTCGTTTCCTCTAGGCTGCTGTAAACACCTGCTCTCCACAGCCCCTCCTACTGCCAGGGAGAGGCCTATCTCTGGCATGCACCTGCTCTGACCTGAGACAGGGGTGGGACAGTGAGAACGTGGCCTGGCCAGGACTGAGCAAGGGCCAAGGACAGCCAGGAGCCCAAGGATCAGCCTTGGGAAGAGCCTTGGGACGCATCCAGTGACCCAGTTCGAGCTGGGAGCAGGCAGCCAGCGGCTGGGGCAACAGAGGGCCTGGGGCCTAGGGAGCACCTCCCGTAGAAACCCGGCCTCACCACCCCACTCAAACCCAGCTGGGTGCAGAACAGGAGGTCCCAGTTGCCTTTGGACCCAGGAGACACCGGTTTTACCATTGCTCATTATTGGCCAAATTCACATTTCCTTAGTTAATTTATTCCCTCAGTGACCTGAGACCATCTCTTTGCTGAGCAACCCTGGGGGAACATGGAGACCAGCAGACAAACCCCTGCCTTTGGAGGAAGTGGACAAGGGCATGAATGATGACCACAGAGTGGTCAGGGCTATAGTGGGTGGGGGTGTATGTGTGCAGGGAGGACTGGGTGCCCAGGGGAGAGGGCTGTCAGAGCCTGGGTGGGAGCAGGCATCAGCCTGGCATTGGTATGTGCTCAGTATCCCAAGGGACAATCTGTGTTCACCATTGACTCCTCTCCCCTCAAATAAATCAGCACATCTCTCTATTTCAGCCATCTTTGCACCATCAGCATCACCTCTCATCTGCCCTCCTTCCTGCCCTAACGAGGAGAAAAGTGAGATAAAATGCAGGAAACAGCTGCTTAAGAGGCATGGAAGAGTGACAGAAGCAGCCCCAAGAGCCCAGAGAAAAGAGAAGCTCCTTTACGTGAGGCTGATTATCTACCCTGCTTTTTCCCCCGGAGTCACCTGCCCATTTGTAGGTGACGGTTCCAAGAAGCCGAGCTGCTGAGCAGAAACTGGCATCTCTCAGAGCTTTTGGAAACCTCCCGGGGCTGGGAGAGGAAACCTGGGGTTGATGGCTAGCAGGGCATCCAGGTTTTGAGGTCTAGATTCCAGAAGAAAAGCACAAGGGAGTGAGCCCTGTGCTCTCTCCGTCTCCCCTTCGAGAAACTTGCCATGTCCTTAGCAGAATGAGCCCAGCACAAAGTGGCTGCCAACAGACTGAAAATCTTAGCAGAACTTTCCACAGATTTGTTGTGGCGGAAAAAAAATATTGGAGTTCGGGGACTGCCAAGGGGTGGGGGGGGACACCATAATCTCAGTTTGATCCTGAAGCTAGCTATCCTTGAGGAATTAAGGTAAGTCAGAGGTAAAGCATGCCCAAGAAAGACTTACAGTTATCTTGCTGTCATCTAAATGCCTTCAGAAGCTAAACCCTATTGAAAGGATTATAACATTATCTTTAAGGAGCTGAAAGAAAATCAGTGCCAACCTAGAGTTAGATACCTACAAGTTCATATCCAATGCTCAATATTCATTAAACAATCCCCAGGCTTGAAGCAATAGGAAAAAGAGGGGGGAAAAAAAAAACTAGACAAAACAAACGACCCACTGGCTATCCAAATATTGGAGTGACCAGATGTAGACATCAGCATTATTGTGATTAGTATGTTCAAGAAACTAGATGACAATGCAAAGAATTTCAGTCCAAAGCTGGAATACACACAAAAAAGAAGCAAATGGAAAATCTGGCTCTGAAAAATATAATAACTGAAAACAAGAACTCTATAGTTGGTGTTGAGAGCAATGTAGGCTAGGCTGGAAAGAAAATGAGTTAACTGGAAAATAAGTGGGAAATATCTACAGTAAAGCACAGGGTGACAAAAGAAGGAATGATGAGGGACATGGGGATCAGTTAAAAGATCCAACATGCACATAACTGGAGACCCAGGAGGGGAATCTGGGGGTGAATCAGGCAGAAACACTCTTTGGAAAAGCAGTTTCTAAGGAGTTTCCAAATCCGATGAACGACATCAAACCAAGATTCAAGGAGCTTGATGAACACCTCCAACCACACCAGGCATGTCATAGCAAAACTGCTGACAACCAAAGACAAAGTCTTCTGAGCAGCCAGAGAAAAAAGACACATGACCTTCAATAGAGCAACATTAGGACTGGCAGGTGGCTTCTCAACAAAAATGATGCAATCCAGAAGATGGGCCTCTTCAAAGAGCTGGAGGAAAATAACCACCAACCTGGAACTATACCTCCTATCAAAACATCCTTCAAAAATGAAAGGGAAGTACATATTTTCGGACAAATAGAGCTTACAGAATTTATGTCTAGTAGACCTTCAAGAAAGGAAATGCTGTAAAAGAAGCTCTTCAGGCAGGAGAAAGTGACTCCCAGGCGTACTGATGAAGACACATTAATAACACAGGAAGAATGGAGAGCAGGAACAAGGTTAAGCCTCTAACTATGCGGGTGTATAGCAGAACAACAAGGCAGATCAAGTGAAAATGCTCTGAGGCCCTTGCAATTTTGCATTTTCTAGGAAGTGGTAGAAATAGTACCTTCAATTAGGCTATAGTAAGTCAAAGATGCATGGTGTAACCTCTAGATAACCCCTAACAGACTAATTTAAATATGTATAACTGACAAGCTAATAGAAAGGGGGAAATGGGAAAAAATATTTCATTTTTCTAAAATAAAGAAAGTAAGGGTGGGGCGCCTGGGTGGCTCAGCCGGTTAAGCCACACTGACTCTTGATTTCGGCTCAGGTCATGATCTCAGGGTTGTGAGATCAAGCCCTGAGTCAGACTCCGCGCTCAGCACAGAGTCTGCTTGTTCCTTTCCCTCCTTCTGGGTGTGTGTGCTCTCTCTCTCTCTCTCAAACAAATAAATAAATAAATAAATAAATAAATAAATAAATAAGACCTTTTTTTTAAAAAAAAGGAAAGGGAGTAAAAGAACACAGGATGTCCAGAATCAGTAGAAAATAAATACTTTTATTTTTTTTAATTAATTTTTTTAAAATGTTTTATTTATTTATTCATGAAAGAGAGAGAGAGAGAGAGAGGCAGAGGCAGAGGGAGAAGCAGGCTCCCCGCCTAGCAGGGAGCCTGATGCGGGACTCGATCCCAGGACCCTGGGATCATGACCTGAGCCGAAGGCAGATGCTTAACCATCTGAGCCACCCAGGCGCCCCAAAAATAAATACTTTTATTAAAAGACATCATTTCACAATTTTAACTGGTTTAATTTTAACCCAGCTGTATGCCGCTTAGAAGAGGGATCTTAAATACGAGGACTTCTAATATAGGCTGAAAGTGGAAAGGTACGAAAAGTTCATGCAAACTCTAATCAGAGGAGAGCAGGTTTAGCTATGGTAATATCAGGCAAAGTAGATGTGGGGCAAAAATCCTAAGTAGAGGTAAAGAGGGACAATTAGCCAAGAAGATCACTGTTAGAGGGTCAGTTAGCTAAGTCGATGAAACGGTTCTAAATGTGTATGGGCTTCATAACACAGCCTCAAAATAAATGAAGGAAAAAATAAGCAGAATGAGAAGGAGAGATGGACAAAGTCATAATCCTAGTGGGCAATCGATGCATTTCTCTCAGTAACTGATCAAACAAGCAGACAAAGACGTAGTCAGGATATAGAAAATTTTATTTTTTTTAAAGATTTTTATTTATTTGAGAGACAGAATGAGAGAGAGAGAGATCGCAAGCAGGGGGGAGGGGTAGAGGGAGAAGCAGAGTCCCCACTGAGCAGGGACCACGATGTGGGACTCCTGGGATCATGACCCGAGCTGAAGGAGACGCTTAACCGACTGAACCACCCAGGTGCTCTGGATACAGAAAATTTTAGACAATGGGATTAATCAGCCTGGCCTCCCTGATACGTGTAGAACATTGTGAAAGTAAGCAGCAGGGTTGATGTTTCTATCGAGTGCTCCTGGAACACTTATCACAAGAGATTATACAATAGGCCGTAAAGGAAGTATCAACAAATTTCAAATCATTAAAATCGTATGTTCTTTGGCATTAAATCAGTGGAATTAAACCAGAAATCATTAAGAAAAAGGCAACTAGACTATCCCTGCCATTTGGAAATTAATAAATACTCTTCTAAATAACCAAGGAGTTGGACAATGAAGATCAGAAAATAGCAAAAATGAATCCCCAAAATATGGGATGCAGCTAAAGCAGTGCTTAGAGGAAAAAGTATAGTCTAAAAACTTGCCATTTGGGGGGAAAAAGACTGAAAAGAAATATCTAAGTACACATCTTAAGAGGCAAAAAACAAGCAAACAAAAACAAAGTAAACTCAAAGAAATTAAAAGGAAAGAAATAAGAGAGGGAACTTAAAATATTAAAACAGAAAATAAAACATATAATAGTGAAAAATCCACAAAGCAGAATAATTTTTCAAATGCGTAATAGATTGACTAATCCCTAGCATGACTGATCAAAAAAATTAAAAAGCAGTATCAAGAATAAAAAGAGGACATCTTTACACTCCTTACCAACATTTTAAAGAAGGATATTATGAACACCTCTTCATGCTAGTAAATTAAAATTTCTGGTTGAAACAGACTGACTCCTAGAAAAACAAAACTGACCAAAACTGACCAAGAAGAAATAGGAAGTTTGAATGGTCCTATATCTGTTTTAAAAATTTAATCTGTAATTTAAACTCTCCCACAAAGAAATCTCCAGGCCAGCTGGCCTCTCTGATGAATTCTCCCAAACACGTAAGGAAGAAATAACACCAATCAGATACAAATTACACACAGAATAAAAAAGCGGACTACTTCCCTATTTGTTCTGGAGGCAGAACTTAAACTTGATAAGGACCTTACAAGAAAAGGGGTGGAATGCATTTTCCAAAGGCAACACGCCAATAGATTTACCCCATTCCACAGGTTCCTCTTACAATGGGATGGACATTGTTCTTACTCCCTTTGAATCTGGGAGGGGCCCGGGGATTCCCCTGACTGATGGAGGGCTGCAGAAGTGATGTTATGTGCTTTCCCAGGCTGGTCTATAAAGGATAAGAGAATATAGGGTATGTCTCTCTGCCTTCTTCTCTCCCTCTCTGCCTCTCTCTGTCTCTCTCCCCCTCTCTCACTCTTGGGACATTGGCTCTTGGAATCCAGCCACCATGTTGTGAGGAAGTCCAAGCTGGGTTTCTAGCCAGCAGTCAGCATCAACCACCAGGCATGTGAGTGTCTGAGACCTCATGGGATTCCTGTCTGCCCCAGTCTTCGGGTCTTCCAGCTGAGCTCCCAGACATCATAGAGCAGAATTCCTGACCCACAGACTCCATTAGAGATAAGATTACTGCTTTAAGCCAGGATATTTAGGTACAATTTGTTAAGAAGCAATAAGTAACTACTACACAAAAAAAGTGAGTGGCCGATTTAAAGCCAAAAGTTCAAGATGCAGAAATCTTAGATAAGGGCGCCTGGGTGGCTCAGTTGGTTGAGCGACTGCCTTCGGCTCAGGTCATGGTCCTGGAGTCCCGGGATCGAGTCCCGCGTCGGGCTCCCTGCTCGGCAGGGAGTCTGCTTCGCCCTCTGACCCTCTTCCCTCTCGTGCTCTCTATCTCTCATTCTCTCTCTCTCAAATAAAGAAATAAAATCTTTTAAAAAAAAGAAATCTTAGATAAAACATTAGCAAAGTAGAATCTGGCTCTATATACAAAGAGCATTACATCATGATTGGGTGTATCCTGGGAATGCAGACTGATCTGGCATTTGACAGGGGAATTCACTGCATTTTAGAGAATATAATGATACGTTTGCCCAGTGGATGTAGAAATCGCATGTGATACAAGCCAACACTCATTCATGATTTTTACAAAATGCTTAGCAGTTTACAAGTAGAAGAAACTTCTCTCACCTGATCAAAGTACCTACAAAACCTTCCGTGAACATTGTACTTAATGACAAAGGATTGAAAATGCCCCCCCCACCCCGAGGCCAGGCACAAGTCAAGGGGACCCACTATCACTACGTCTGTTCAGCATTAAGGGGTTTAGCTAGTACAATAAGGCATGAAAAGGAAAAGTGCAAGGACTGGAAGAAAAGAAATGACACGGTCAGCATGTACAGGCGAATGGTGTGTGAGGACAGACAATCCAAAAGAATGCACAGACAATCTGATAGATCTGATCAATTTAGCAAGATTGCTGGATACAAGGTCCACCTGCCCAAACCAACTGGATTTCTATGTGCCATTCACAAATAGTTAGGAAATTTTAATAAATCATTTGCAAATATATTAAAAACAAAGCACCCAGGAATGAATGATGAAAGATGTACAAGACTCCCGCACAGAAAAATCAGAACATTGTTGAGGGTAATCAAATAAAAATCTGTTTTAAAATGCAGAGATACACCATGTTCATGGATGAGAAAGCTTAATATTGTAAAGCTTTAATTCTACCCAAACTGATCTGTACACTGAACATTGAATGCCATCCGGTCAAATTCCCAGCAGGTGTGTGCATGTGTGCATGCGTGTGTGTGTGTGTGTGTGTGTGTGTGTGTAAATTGATAGGCTGATCCTACTATTTATACAAAAATGAAAAGGACCTATAGTATTTTAAAAACCTAAGAAAAGAAGAACAAAATGGGAACTCACAGGAATGGAGTCAAGAGTTACTATCAAGTCCATCACCAGCGTTCCCTCGAGCATGGTGTGCAAAGGCGAGGGGGTTTATGAGGGTGTGAAAGGCGGCAGCCTTGCCGAAACGGGGTCCGTATAACCCCCTGAAGAAGATGGGCTCAGGAAGCGGCAGGTAGGGGGCAGGTGCAGAGAGTTGCTGTGGGCAAGGCACCATACTGAACACTTTGCAAGTTCTCTCTCTTGGAATCCTCAGCACAGCTCCAGAAAAGTGTGTCACCACCCCATTTTACAGATAAGTAAACTGAGGCTCAGAGAAATGAAGCCCCTTGCCCAAAGTCATGTAGGGCCGTGATTCAAACATAGACCCAACTCTATGATCTGTGCTTCCAGGAACAGAGACTGGCCCAGGCCCGAGAAGGGACCCCAGGAGTGAGCAGGGGCCACACGGGCGGGTCTGCGTCCTGACAAAGCAGGCACTCCCAGCCTGGCGCGCCTGGCATCTCCAGGGCAGGGCTCCTGCTGTCTTCCTCCTCCTGGCAGGCCTCTGGCCTCCACAGCCCCTGCAGCTGGATCGCATACAGCCCAGATGTTCTCTGCTTACAAACAACACTGATTCCTGGGCGGCCCGACGGGGGAGTGGGGGCAGAGCTAATGGCACAGCCGCCGTCTTAAGAGCCGGTGAGTGAATCAAGTCTGCACTTTTAAGCTAAAGCTTGGCCAACACTCAAGATGCAAAGTAAAAATGATTCTCAACAAATTGTGTGCATCCCTTACTCATCCAGCCCATTCCAATCATGCCAGAAGAAAGCTGGCCATGTGTGGGCTCCACACAAGTTTCTCTCCTTCTGTGGGCCCCAGGGTCACCAGGGGCCCCGGCAGGAATGCAGCCAGGGGGCCCTGGGAATAAAAGCGTGGCGAGGGATCTGGGAACAAGGGGGGGCTTGACCCCAGAACCTGAGCTGGCGGCAGGAATTGGAGTCAGCAAAGTGAGGGCCGGGTCTGCCTCATCCTTGTTCGGCCCTGGGCACGGGGGACACTCACTTACTCCTCGGTGAGGGGGCGCGTCACCCCCCTCGCTGGGCTCCTGGGAGGAATCCTGGGGGCCCTGCTCCTCAATGTCATAGGATCCCCCCACCAGGGGCCCAAAGGCCCTATGTCTTCCCGGTCACCAGCCAGTGAGAGCAGCTTCTTTTGCTCCCTCACCTAGGGAGCTGTGTGGTCTTGGGCCAGTATCTCAAGCTCTCTGGGCCTCGGTATCCTGAGTGGTAAAATGGCATCAATACGGTGTGTTCCGCAGGGGATGGAGGGAGGGTTCCCGGAGGTCACACACGTGGGCGGCTGATGGCAGGCCCGGCACCTGCAGATACTGAGCCTGTGTTCACGGCTATTCTTACTGTTGCTGCTGCTGTCTTGGTGACTTCCTGGCACCGAGGGTGGACAGGAGGCCTAGGGGGAGGGCGGGAGCTAGGGAGAGACGGGACTCTGGGGCAGAGCCGTCCCGTGGCCAGGTGGCCCCAGCGTGTCACGTCCCAGCACCCCTTAGACAGATGAGGGGCACCCAGGAGGACCCCGGGGTGGGGGCTGGAAGGGCCCTCGGGGACGGCTGGCGCTACAAGGCTCTCATCTACCCACTTGGTCCCCCCAAGCCTCCTGGGCCAGGCAAGGAGTGACGCTGGTGTGGGAGCAGGGCAGAGACAGAGACGGGGAGGGGCCACTGTCAGATGTGACGTCCTGCACTCACATGGTGGTTGGTCAGTGCAGCTGGATCATAAGGACTTTGAAGAACGGTAGTGAGCACCCTGTCATCAGAGGTGTGCAAGCCTCCGTGCTGGCTGTAGGCATGGAGCTCCTGGGCCAGGGGGTCCCCACCTCCTGAGAGGTGAGAGGCAATTTGATACAGTGGAGGAGCCCATGGGCATCTGTGCCTCAGTTTCTCCACCTGCGGAGGCTAGGGTGACAGCAGCCCCCTGTTGTGCAGGCCTGCTGTGAGGACTGAGTGCGCTCCCATTTGCAGAGGCAGAGTGCCGGCACGTAGGGGCGCCAGCCAGGGTGACTGTCACATGCGTGGAGGGTCAGGACAGACGGGGCTCAGGCGTCTTCATGGCGGGCAGCCCAGCCAGGAGGCTGAGCGGTGGGGGGCGGGGAGCGGATGTTCCCTCAGTGCATTAGTCTTGTTCCCGGATCTCAATTATCATTCCTACACCACAGGGTGGCTTTATGGAGTGGGAAAAAATCCATTAAGGTTTTTAAAGCAAAGCTCAAGACATAATCACCTCATTGTCAGGATCTTGGCGTGGGGCTGGCAGCCCCCTCCCCCTCCCCCCCCCGCTGGCGTTGCTCAGGTGGGGGCCGCGCCTCTGGGGGGGGGCAGGTGACCCAGGTCTCTGCTCTAAGCCTCACGCGGCCCTGGCCACCCTCCAAACAGCACAGATGACTTCAGGGTGCCCTTTCCAGAGCTTTCTGACACAAATCGATCTGGCCTCTCCTGGCTCATCCATCCCCCACCAGAGTAACCTTTAGAAAGTCGGACTCTGACCTTGTCTTTCTCCTGGTTAAAGTCTCTAATGGCTCCCGTGTGCCCTCCGGACAATGCGCAAACCCTCTGTGGGGAGGATCAGCTATCCGCCGGCCGATGTCTGCCCGATGGCCAGGCTGAGCGCAAGGCCCTGGTCACTCAGCTCGGGCCGGCACCCCAGCTCTGCCACTTCCCAGCAGGTCGCCTGGCCTCCCCGAGCCCCAGCATCCTCATGTGTAGACGGCATCAATGTTAACAGCTGCCTGGAGGCCTTGCCAAGAAAATAATGCGATGACACGGGGAGAGTTCACCGCGATGCCCAGCTCACTGTCCCTGGTTCCTGCGCCCCCTCCTGCCCGCCTCCCGCCCCCCGCCCCCCATTCTCTCGCTGCTCAGCCTTGCAGTGCCCTGGCGGTGCCTCCTTCCGGGTGCATTCAGGGTGCACTCTTCCAGGAAGCCCTCCCTGATTGCCTAGAGTAGCCCTGGGCTTTCTCATCACAGAGAGGAACACACAAAGACGTCAGTTTTCCTGCCTCAGTGAAGACAATGTGCCCTTCAAGAGCAAGGCCCAAGTCTGGGTCCCCGGTACCCGACAGGCCCGGGCACAGAGGGGTGTCACTGTGGGCTGGATGATCCAAACCCTCATTCAAACTCTTGATGGCCCTTAGGCTTGCCCCCCTGGCCTGGCATTGAAGGCCCTCTACAGTTGGCTCTAAGAGGTTCTTCCAGGCCCTTCCACACCCAACCCGCCCGGCTTTGACTCCGTCTGGGCTGGTTCACCTCCTTCCTGCCTCGGCCCTGAGCTGAACCCTTGCTTACAAGTAGCTGGTGGGGCTGCATCGTCCTGGAGGGAGGAAGGGAGGGAACAGAGCCTGCAGGACACACTGCACAGCTCACTGAGGCCCCTCAGGATGTTGCTGGGCAGAGACTCAGAGGTAGGGCCCCACCCTGGGTCACACAGGGAGGAGCAGGAGAGCCAGCGAGGACTTCGACTCGGCCCAGCCCTGCCGGCTTAACCCTTGGCCCCCCCTGACTGCCCCCCACCCCACTCCTCTGGACCAGCGTGAGGGCCCGGCTGGGGGGGGCAGCCCTCGGGAGAGTGTAAGTGCGATTACCTTGAATTAATGGTGAGGGGATCCACCTCCCCCCTAATTGCCCCAATTCCCATGTAAACAAACTGCTGATCTCCCCAGGTTCCTGGCTGGCTTGCCAGAAAGAGCGTTAAAACCCCTGGTTTCTGCCAGGTTCCTGTGAAGGGCAGCTTCCCTGAGGGGTCAGATGTGAAGCAGGCAGAAGGGTGAGGTCAGTCATCGATGCGGAGAGCCCAGAAAAAACCTTCCGGAAACTTCCACAAGCCTGGAGAAGGCCGAGAGCTGGGTTTGAGGACGAGCCCAGAGGTCTGAGTGGCTGGATCCCGATTGGGGGTGGGTTTGAGATTTTGTCCCACCTTGGCTGGAGGCCACAAGCCACCCAGGAAGGAGAAATCACGTGATGCTAATAATGTCTTAAGAATCTCTTGGCAGGTACAAAGTCCTGGGGGTCCAGGGTGGGCAGGGGGCTGACTAAGGGGGGCGATCCCCAGGAGCAGGTGAGAAATGAGCAGCTGGAAAGGTTGGCCAGCCAGAGCTGGGGGCCATGGAGAGACTTGGATGGATTAGGGAGATGTCTGGAAGGCAGGGCTGCAGGATTTGCTGATGCACTGGGTGTTGGAGGTAGAGACAGGAGGGGAAGGTACCATTCTGGGGGAGAGGGAAAATGGGGGGAGGGATCACAGAAGAGTTGGTATCTGTGAAATGTCATCCCTGCCCCTCAGGAGCCTACCCCTTCCTCTGCTATGGGAGGTGGGCTGAGCCTGCCGGCGACACCTGCCGAGCTTAGAGGCTGGGACTGTCTGTCCACCTCCTGGATCTCAGTGGCACACGGGAACTCCTCCTGGTGGCTGGCAGCCCTCCTTAATCGTGCTTTCGGCTCTAGGGGGCTGGTGTGGTTGCCCCCATCCCCATACCTCTGGCAGAGGTTGGCGAAATCCCCCGGCAGGCCCCTATGCCCTGGACCCTGCATCCACCTCTGCCTGCTGTGTCCACACCACCCCGGTCAGTGACCCCACCCTGGCTTTACCCCCACTCGAGGCCTCGGGCCCCCACACGTGCATGTCCTGCCTGATGCCTCCCTGAGCTCCAGACCCATCCTCCAGGCTGCCCCGACCCCTCCCACGGGCATCTCGGGGTAAATGTGTGACCTTCACATTCACAGGAGCCGCCTCCAGGCGTCTCTTTGAGGAGGCGAAATCTCTTTTGGTGCTTTTCTCTATTTTCCAAGAGCGCTCTTCCCCACCCGTGGAATGTCTATGCGGCCGCACCATCTGGCCCTCCAGAGCACCTCCCGCCACATCCTCCCCAGGAAGGTCTTCAGAGAGGAGAGGTGGCTTTCCTAAGGACACTCAGACAGCGTCCTGTCCGCCCAGCTGGTGCCCCCCAGTGCACCCCGAGGACTGCCTGGGAGCCAGGGTGGATTTCGGGCTCCCCCCACCCCACACCAGCCCCATGCGCCTCCGGCAAAGGGCCTGCCCTGCCCTGCCTTCTGGTCTGTTCCCTGCAGCTCACACGCACAGGAGGATTTCACGGGCCACATAAGGAAGAGGGCTGTGTAAACAAGAACGTGTTGCACAAACATGCTCGGTCAGGGACTGAACAGTTGCAATATTGGGGATTTTTAATGGTTCCTTCCCTGGCTCAGATGCTGGAGACAGTGCTGGGAACTCCCTGCCGGGTCCCTGAAGCGCCTCGGGGGTTCTGGCCCACACGCGTGTGTGCGTGCACGCACATTCGTGTGCCCACGTGTGTTCTTTACCTGCGAGGCCAGCTGTTGTCAGGGCCGCGGCACGACACCTCCATTTGTCTGGAGCTGTGGGCTGGGCAGGTGAGAGCCCACGTGGCAGCTTCGTGGCGCTTCCTCCTACCTGCCCCACTGAGGGCAGGGCCTCGGCCTGGCCTGGCGGACGGAAGCGGGTCTGCGGGGAGGATGCCCGGGCGAGGGAGGATGCCCAGCTGCACCCCGGGGAGAGGGCATCATGGTGCAGGAGAGGGTGGGCTGCTCAGCCTGCTGGCAGCTCCTGGCGCCAACCTGCCTCCTCCCAGGTGGCCGGCCTGCCCTCAGCCGCGGGGGCCAGGGAGGTTGGGGGTGCCGTGTGCAGCAATGAGTTTAATCCAAAGAGCCTCAGTGGCTCAGTGAGGAAGACGCTCCAGCCAGGGCCCCTCAGCCGGTTCACGCAGAGAGCCCCTCCCCAGGGAACTTTGTGGAAAACAGCCACAGCCAACCGAACGGGTGTAGCCAGCACGCATGCGCGTGCCCCGATGACGCCAAAGGCTCGTGTGTGTGTGTAGTGTGTGTACATGCGTGTGGAAAGCGTGTGCCCCTGGGAGGGCCTGGGAGATAGGCAGGAGGCGGGAGAGGCCAAGTGTGGAGCCCATGGCCTCCCTGCCTCCAACCTGTCCTCACCCACCCCTCCACCTGCACAAGCCAGGAACCCTGGAGGCACCTCGACCCCCACACACACCTCACACCTCCCATGGGCTCTGGCAGCTAAGTTGACCTCCTGCACAGCTCCCAGACTTCATCACCCTGCTCTACCCAGTTTGCCGCGTGGGGACCAAGGGGACTGAGCCGCCACCACCTCTAGCTGGGCCTCCTGGTCACATTGCCTGCAGGGTTCTTTCCTTGCATGTGCCTGATGCTGTCAGCTCGTTGCAGAAACCCCCCCACCCCCGTGCCCTCTCTTAGGAGAAACACTCAGATCCTCCCCAGACTTAATGATGCATCATCCAAACTGGGAGTTCACTCTTGAATGTAAAAGGGAGAGCTGTTAATAATGAAGCTGGTCTAACAGGTGTCAATGGGGCTGTCCTGAGCCACCCCAGACCAGTGCTCACCTCATGCGAAGCCTCTGTATAAGGCTTTGTGGGAACTGCCCACTGCCCACAGCCACATCACACATCCTGCCCTGCTCTGTTCTCTGAGCTTTTCTCTTCCTGAGCATTTTAGGTTCCTTCCCACCCCAAGACTTTGCACATACTGTTCCCTCTGCCTGGAATGCTTTTCCTCCCTTTTTGCCCTCATCTCCTCCTAGTTTAATGTCCATCCATCCTTGGATCCCAGCTCAGGGATCTCGCTCCCCAGTAGGCTCAGAGTAGTTACCTGTCTTGTTGCTACTCATCCCCTTGGGTAGCTAATGTCTCCCTCCTGCCCATGGGTACATGCCTGTTTGGGGCATTGACATCTCTCCAGGCAAGGCCTGGTACACAGTAGGTGCTTACTAAATATTGCTTAAACTATCTAGTAAGGCAGATCTTACTGTTATTCCTATAAGTGGGGTGAACCCGCGTCTAGAGAGGTAACGACCCACTCCAGGTCCCCGGCTTTTCAAGGCATAGCCGGGGTTTGAATCTTCCTCCATCCTGCTGCAGAGCCAGAGCCCCTAACGACCGGACACAGCTGCCTGAGATAAGATGTTGGCAGCGCTGGGGGCTTCCCCAGGCAGGCGTCCTGCCACCCCCCGACACCCGATCATTCCACCCACCGGGGGCAGCCCCAGAGTCTTGTAGTTTCTGTAAGGCATAATTCCTTTGACAAAGCACACCCTGGACCCTGGACTTCTCGGGATTCTGGTTCCTAAGACCACTCCAGGCTCAGCTCTGTGGCACCTGGCCACTTGTTCCTGCAAACAAGAGCACATCCCCGCCCCTTTTATGCAGGGTTTCAAGGTTCATGTCACGGGAGGAGGGAAATCTTCCGTGGGTGGCAGCCTGAGGTGGGAGCCAGCGGTCCCTTTGGACGAGCCGGCTGCTAACTTTCTGTCTGTGAACTTGCACACAGAGATGCGGCTAGCTCCGCCCTGCCGTCCCGGCCCTCCCTGGACACCGCCTGGCCAGCCCCCTTCCACGCTGATTCATCAGAAATGGGACCCGGGGCTCAGGCGGCCGCCTGTCTTCCCACCCCCTCCTCCACCTGCGCTCCTCTCTCGGCTTGCCCTGGACGCCTCCTGCCAGAGCGGAGGCCACCATCCCGTGTGTCCTTGTGCCCCCCCCAGGATGAGGGACCGTTCCCCCCACAGGGTCACTTTACCCTTTCCTTCTCTTCTCGGCCTTTGCCTGTGTCTTAACTTGTCTCATTTGGGTTTTGATTTATGGCTGTATTCTGTTCCCCTCACTGGATCAGGAGGGCTGCAGGTCAGAGACTTGGTCCCATCTCTTTACGGCTCATGGGCGGACACCAGGTCACAGCCCCCAGCAGCACCCACGTCCCGATCCTGGGAGCCTCTAAGTGGGTCACCCCCTCTGGCAAAAGGGACTTTGCTGATGTCGTTAAAAGCACGAACCTTGAAATGGGGAGATTATCCCAGGTTATCCAAGTGGACTCAATTTAATTCTAAGAGTCCTTAAAGGCACAGACCCTTTTCTAGCTGGGTGAGTGACGGCAGGAGGAGAGGGCAGAAGTGCGAGAGGGTGTCGCCCTCCATTGCTGGCCTTGGGGAAGGAGGAAGGGCCCAGGAGCCCAGGATGCGGTGCCCCCGAGAAGCTGGAACGGCCCTCAGCTGACAGCCAGCACGGACCTGAGACCTCAGTCCTACGAACTCCAGGAACCAGGTTCTACCAGCCTCTGAGTGAGCCGGACACAGGTCCTCCCCTAGGACTTCCAGAAAGGAGCATGGCCCTGCCCACACCTGATTTTAGCACCGTGAGATGAGCCAGACCTCTGACCTCCGGAACTGTCAGAGAATAGATTTTACTATTTCAGCCACCAAACGGCTCCAGGCAGTGTCCCTTTCTGTGGTCATCGGTTACACAGCAATAGAACGGCCGAAGTACATGGTGAACGTCCCTGCCTAGAAAGGCACCAGGTGCAGAGCCGGGTCTCTATGCCACCTGCTGGGGGCTGCCCCCGCCCCCGAGGATGCTGCCACCCTCCCAAGCTCAGAGAGCTTCGGAAACCTTCTGGAGGTCAAACAGCCAGTAAGTGGCAGAGGTGGGACACAAACTCCTTTCCCCTGGAGGAGGGTTTCCGCCCGGGAGCCGGAGAAGCCAGGCTGGGGAGGAGCTGAGCGTCAGCCTCCACCTGTGCAAAGCCTCACAGCTGTATTCTCATTGCTCAGGGTGTGGATGGCGCGCGGCCCTGCACCCCCAGTGGACATGCTTCAGAAAGTGACCAGTGCTCCACACTGGGTGCCCATCATGCCTTCCCATCGAATGGCTGCCGTGCAGTCAGAGCCCCCCCAGAGTGACCTGGGCAGATCTGGGTCCCGGGAAGTTCTGCCCAGCACCTGGGAGGAGGCCGGGACCCCGGCATCCAACCGCTGCTCTTTGTCAGAGAGCCTGACCGGCCTTTCCGGGAAGGACTGACAGACGGGAAGATACGAGGAAGAAAGACCCCCACAAATGTCCAGAGCGTGGCTGGGAGAGGCAGCCCACCCTGTCTTCCTCCCCTGCCCGCAGCATTCCCTGATTAGGACAAACCAGCCTTGCCCAGAGGCAGCTCTCCCCAACAAGTCATTTGAAAGTGTTCCCGATTGAAAGCAGAACAGTCAAAAAATGGAATTCAAACATAGTCAAGCCCTCCCTTTGCCTGGATTAGCTGCCAGGAGTGTAATGATTTTCATTAATACCATCAGCTTTCCTCAAACTTGATTATAATTACTCTCAAGCCATATTCCCCTACGCGGTGTGATGCTGAGTGAAATGTACATTAATCAAGTCAACTGATGGCGTCTGAATGCTGATGGCCTGAACTCACAGCCCACGGCCAATGGGAGAGGCCAGAAGGGGGTGGCCGGGCACCGCTCTCCCTGGGGCCGGATATCCATATGGATGGAGGAATGAATGAATACTAATGCCTTTGTGATGAGCCTCCTCCCGAAGCCATCCACCTGCCTGCCTCCTTTAACAGGATCGGTTCGCATCGATCACCTGTTGGGCCCTCACCACAGCTCCTGCAGCGGCAGGAATATTGTTTGCGCTTTCAGCCGAGCCAGAGCCTTAGCTCAGAGAGGTCGAGTGACTTCCTGAAGGTCACTTAGCAGGTTGGATGGAATTCAGTTTTAAACCAGAGTCTGGTGATCTTTCCCCGACATCTTGATTGTTTCCCCTGGGAAGCAGGGTGGGTAGGGGCTGGGTGCTGGAAGGAAGAAATAGAGAAAGGGGGCAGAGGAAGTGGGAGGCATGCTTCCTGGCCTGGCCACACTGGAATCCGAAGCACTGGCTGACACCTGCCCTACCCCTGCAGATGACAGTCCCTCACCCAGGGGCCTCCTGTCACTGCCCCCTCTGTACTCTGAGTCCGTTTTAAATGTAAATGTGGCTCTGGGCCCTGAAGACCAAGCCCCAGCCTGCATCAGCTGGGACTCCAGCTGCTTGCCAAGACCCCCGACCCACTACTGTGGGCACCCTCCCCAGACAGCTCCAGGCAGGGTCTTTTTCTGGTCTGGGGGTCTTCAGGCACATGGAAACGGCCCACTGCCAGAGCTGAAGGCTGACAGGTAGGTCCGGCCCTGTGGTAGCTCCGGCACCTGCCTGGCACCTCTAGGCCTCAGCTTACTCATCCGTAAGGTGGGGTGATGAGAGCTAACCTTTGTGGGGGCACTCAGGATGAGGGTGCAGAGGTGCTTGCTCCGGGCACTTGGCAGTGTCTCTGAGTAAGTGATTTTCCGTGAGGACCTGGTTGCCCCCCGCAGACTTTCTAAATGGTGAGAACATGTATTTCTTTCCTCCTGCCTAGGCATTTTCTGAGGCCCAGGCCCTGCAGGTGCTCAGAGGCAGAGGAGGCTGGCCCAAGTCACATGCCTTGGAGGACCTCACCGTTCTGTGCCGAGGACACACCCAGGGCTGTGCAGCTGGGCCTTGGGAACAGAACCACACACTGCTGTGCAGATGGAGGAGCGGCCAGAGGCTCCCCAGACCCTGCTCTGGAGCAGAGAGTAGGGAGCAACCCAGCACGGGGGCCAATGCCTCCCGGCCAGCCAAGGGCAACTGGGCAGAGTGATGGCACAATCATGCAGCTGTCGGGTGACTACCTGATCACTGTGCTGGACGAAAATAAATAGGTCAAGTCACACCCCCCAGCCCTGCCCCGGCTCCCCTGAGCTGCCAGGGAGTGGCTGAGCCACACATGCCTCACAGATGACGGGGAGGACGGGGCCTCCCTGCTTAAGCCGGGGAGAAAAGCAATGCCTTAATATTTACTTTGGGGGAAAGAAACAAAAACATCGTAATGCTACTTGCCAGGAAAAATAGCCGAGGCACCCTGTTGGGGTGGGCTTCCTGCCCAGGACGGCACACGGGGCTCGGCACTCTGCCCTCCCCATGCCGGGGCCTCCAAGCGCAGAAAGCTTGTTGTGCATAGAGGGGTTGACCACCCAGGCTCGCTGGCGAGGGAGGAAGGGGCCGCTGGTTGGCTCCCTGCGGGTTGGACAGCATCGGCTGCAGTGGTTGGAGGCAAGGGGAAACGTGGTTCTCCTTGGTGGGGTCTGATGAGGGCAAAGGGCGCCACTTTCAGGGTGCAGGAGTCAAAGGGCCCATTTGGGATGGGGGCCGCATCCAGGCGCTCCTCTCTTGTTAACCAGAGTTGCTGGCGACCATGACCTTTGACTACCCCCCCAACCTGGAGCCCGTGGGCCTAGGTGGGTCCTGCCTGGGTGCTGAGTGACCGGAGAGAGGCACGCAGGAGAACCTTTGGGATGTTCAGAAGGCTGAGGATTGTTGCAGAATGGAGGAAAACAGTCTAGCAGCTGGGCTGACTAATCACACAGGCCCGCCTGGAGAGCAGGGTGGTGTTCTGGAAGATGAGGAAGCCCCGCCCCCCCCACCCCGGAACACAGGACAGAACGATTCAGAGGCAGAAGTGAGCCAAGGACCAGGGACCTGGACACGGGATCTTGGGATCCAGTAGCATCTGAGAGCAGCTCCCGAGACAGTGAGTGAGGGATGACGGGGAAGAGAAAGCAGAGCTTAAGAAATAATGATGGAAATCATGATGGAAGGAGATTTTCCCCAGAGCTACTGCCAGACGCATGCTGACAGATCGCATGTGCCCGACACGTGTGCGCGGGACTGACGCTGGGGAAACCCACACCTGGTGATGGTCGGGGGAGAACAATAGCAGAAAACCCGGGAAGCGCACATGCGGAAGAAGCAGTCCCTGGACGACGGAACGGGATGAGACCTGGATGGGACTCCTCCCCATCAGCCACGGAAGCGGGAGGACAATGGAGCAAGGTTGGCAGCGTTCGAAGGAAGAGGCTGTGAACAAAGTTGTATGCCAAGGATGAAAGCAACGCGGAGACTTCTCCAGACGAGAGCGAGGCAGCGGGCTTGCCCCCCCCCTCCCCCGCACGCACACGCACGTCCAGGCCACGTAGACCCATGCTGCTTGCAATCACCAGGCCAGGGAAGAAGGTAGCGGGCTCGGGGCCCGGGGCCCGCCGGGCCACGCAGAGCGGCAGTGAGGCCAGAAAGCAGGTCACAAAGAATCCAAGTATCCGTGGAGCTGGGCCCTAGGCAGGTTCTCCACCCAGGGGCATGTTTTCAAGAGCTGGGATCATACTTCTTAGTCTGCAGATCTAATCACACTTCATAGTTCCTCAGGGCATGATATTTACATAAGGCTTACATCATAAACCCTGTTTATGAATTTCCAACTCATAGATGCGGTGTGCTGAGAAAACACAGTGATAAATGAATCCACCTGGAACGCAGCTACCTTCCACCTTGACGGGGGAGCAGCCCCGGGGGTAGCGGCAGGCGAAGAGGGAAGGAGTCGGCAAATAGAGGAGCTGAGATCCACGTCTCTGCTCACGTGCTCGGGGGACTGTCTGCCCGGTGCCTCCCGAGGGCCACACGCGCTGGGGCTGTAGCCCACGGTCAAGAGCAAACTAGTTCCTTCTCTCCTGCAGGAGTCAGACGAGAAACCCAACAACACAGGAGAGAGACACCAAGAGTGGCCAAGAACGGCCGGGGGCCACTGGGTGGAGAGCTCTGGGAGGAGAGCTCCTTGTGAGGCCAAGCAGGGGCTGCCCTCTGGGTATCAGGAAGGAGCCAGCGGGGAACAGACTTCGTGCCAGGGAACAGGTCAAGTAGGACCAGGCCTAAGGCACTGGGAGAGGCAGTAAGGCTGGGCTGGAGGTGGAGATCCCGGGGGGTGGGGACACCTCAGGGCCAGGCCATGCGGGCTCTGGACTGCGCCCTGGGTGCTGTCGGTGTGTGTTGGGAGGTTTTAAGCAGGGCCCAGCCCTGCTCCGAGGAGAGCTCCCTCTGGCAGTGAGGGACAGATTCAGGCAGCGGAGGGCTGCGTGGGGAGGCCAGGGCAGGGCCGGGCGCGGAGTCAGGGAGGCCGGTACAGAGAACACTCCAGCCGGAGGTGGAGGCGCGGGGGGAGAGAGAGACGAGCGAGAGCGAGCGTGGGCGAGCCAAGCCTCACGTTCAGAGGAGGAGCGGCAGATACTGTGTAACGTTGATAAGAAAGAAGGGCAAGTGTATTATTTAAAGTTATAAAGAGAAGCGCAGAACTAGAAGCGAAAGCGGAGAACAGCCGTTGGCTTATGGGAGAGGGTCTGGGCAGGAGGATGGGCGCGGAGGCAGCTTTTACTCTTCCTTTTTACGCATTTCCATAAGATTTGCAAACGCATTATACATAACCATGTGCCCATGCAAGTTCTTTAATTGAAAGGAGGGGTGGGGAGAAGCTGGGAAGGAGCAGTGGGGTCCTCCTTTCAGAGTGAGAAGCCAGCTTAACATTAGAGGAGGGGATGGGGTCACCGTGGGTGCTGCGCAGAGAAGCTCATCCCTCCAGGAGGTGGCCCTGAGGCTGAGCCTACGGGATGAGGAGGCGCCAGGCCTGGGGTGGGGGCAGTGGCGACGGATATGGAAAAGAATAGAAGGAACAGCAAGTGCAAAGCTCAGAGGCTAGAAGCGGGTTTTGTGAGGTCCCCCATGGAGGCAGGAGCGAGGCCACGGAGGAAGCGGGTGGGCAGGTGAGGGTGGTGGGAGAGCTCACCCAGGGCCTGGGGCTGGAACTTCCCCCTGCGCATTACTTGTGTGATTCAGAATAACATCACAACAACAATGGCTAAAGCTTGTGGACCTCACTCTGTGCATGCCCCACACTGAACTTTGCCCATGATTATTTCATTTGTTCCTGGCGACAACCCTGCATAATTTCGCCCATTTTACAGATGAGAAAACTGAGGCTCAAGGGGTGAATTGGCTCACCCAGAGTCAGAGGGCTGGTAAATGGCAGAGCCGAGATTTGAAGCCAGGCAGGCCGGTGGTCAGCTCTCTGTCGCCACCTCTTGCAGGGGGACAGGACCATCCGCTGAGGATCCCCGAATCATGGCCACCCGTCCAGCAGGCTGCGCCAGCAGAGACGAAAGCCCCACTCCTACCAGGAGGCTCCCCGGTCCTGGACCGGCCACATCCCGGGGTTCCCTGGGAGCTTGAAATTCAGTTACATTATAAATGCATTTAAAAATCATCGGAACTCGGAAGCCTTCTGACTGCAGAAACAGCATCAGGGAGCGAGGCAGGATGAGCCTGCTCACTCCTCTGGAGCTGCCTGCTGCTCTTTGAGGAAATAGTTCGGAAGCGCTCACTGAGGCAAAACAAAGCAGCGCCAGCATACCGGGAAATAATGGATGCTAAACACTGTTTCTTAGGCCCTGCCTGCAGGCACCCCGCCGAGCGAGGGCAGCCAGGCACCTGCAGCCTCCTGGAGAGGACGAGCCGGGCTTCTCCCTCTCCAAGAGCAGGAAACCGACTCTTTGCCGGCCCCACACATAAACACCATGCTGGCCGTGCCTTGGGGTGGAAATAGCACAGGATGAAGTCCAAGGCCTACAACTGTGCCCTCTCTCTCTTTGCTGTGTGACCTTCGGTAAGTCACTCTGTGTCCCTGATCTATCTCCTCCACTGTAGAAAGGAGGTAATAGGAGAGCTGCCTCACGGGGCTTTCCAGCCAGGCACATCAGAGAATCCTGGTAATGCAAGTGAGCTGACACGATCCTGCCCCCAGGGCCTTCCACATGCTGTTCTCTCCCCCTGGGATGCTCTTCCCTGACTTCCCCTGGCTCTCGAAGCTCTCGGCTTAAATGTTACTTGCTCATTGAGCGTGTTCCTCGCCTTCCAATCATTTTGTTTTGTTTTGTTTTTTAAGATTCTCTTTATTTATTTTAGAAAGAGAGAGACAGAGAGCATGAGCAGGGGGAGGAGCAGATGGAGAGGGACAAGCAGACTCCATGCTGAACAAAGAGCCCGACATGGGGCTCGATCCCCCGACTCCGAGATCACAACCTGAGCTGAAATCAAGAGTCAGACACTTAACTGACTGAGCCACCCCAGGCACCCCCTTGCCTTCCAATCTATGCTGTGAGATTATTGTCCTTTCTTGAGGTGCCCTGTTCTCCATGGATCCCTCCCGTGGCAGGGCCCTGTGGCTGTGGGGGGGCCCCCCCGCCCTGCCTGGAGGACACTGCAATCTGGTGACAGAGAGCAGAAGCCGAAACCTGGAGATCGAACACAGTGCTGGGGTCCCACAAAGACAGCCAGTTCCTACGGCTGTGTCGCCCCTCGAGGAAGGAGTCTGGTTTGCACAGAAGCCAAGGTGGGGGTATTTCAGGTGGGGGCGGGGGGGGAACGGGCCGGGCAGAAGCCCAGCGGGTTCTGACCGCACAGAGAAGTTGGGGACCGGGCTGCAGGCTTGTGTGAGTGCAGGTGGCGGAGACTGCGGACCCCATGGTGGGGCTGTAGCCCTGAGCCCGACAGGAGTCCCCATAACCAATCCTGCAGCAGCGGGTCCTTGCAGCACTTAGAGCTCGCGGTTAGAGGGCAGTACACAGGGGCAGGTGGGGGTCTCCGGGGCCTGTCCCTCTGGGGGCCAGCCACCGCTCTCCCGAATGCTTGCACAAATACCATGCTATCAGTCACCCACAGGATCTCGGCCTGGAACCCACCAGCCCCAGGGCTTGCCGACACCACCAGGTGGGTTTGGGGGCTTGGAAGCCAGGCTGACCAGGCTCCCGGCCCCTCTCCTGACATTGCCGTTCTAGGGTCTGGGGCCAGCTACCTCCCTCTGAGCTTCTGTTTCCTCGGCTGCCAACGGGTCTAATGAGAGCACTTGTTGACTGAGGAGTCAGCAAGTGTGAAGTCTGGGGCCGGGGCCGGGGCAGGGGTGCTCCAGGGTGCATGGTGGTGCAGGGTGGGGGGGGAGGGGGCAGCACAGCATGTGCAAAGGCTCAGCGCCCACCGGGGCAGACGGCCGTGGGGTAGAGGCTGCAGAGGCACCAGGGGCCAGAAAGGGGGTCAGGCTTATCTGAGGCAGGGGCATGCCAAGTTGATCTGCTGGAGAAGAATACGACAAGAGGTGCTTTCCAGAAGAAGACACCGACCTGAGGGCAGGGGGTGGGCCAGAAGGGTCCTAAACTTGGCAACAGAGAGCAAAGGCACCAAAGAGGAAAGGCTGAAGGGGTGCTGTCCCAGAATGAAGACAGACAATGCACGTTTATCAGGCACGTGTGAAGGGCCAGGCCCTGTGCTGCTATTAACTCCAAAGCGATTGCTTCAGCATGCTCCAGATGAGGCACACCTGGGGCACAGAGATGTTAAGTGCCTCACACAAAGTCACACAGCCCTGCTCGTCCACGTTCCCAGTACATCTCCTAACTAACCACTGGACCACACCTCGGGAGAGCCCCCTGAACCATCAGATCCCCAGCAGGGAGCCTCTCTTACCACCAAGGCCAGCCCGCGGCACGCGTGTCATTACCGGATGGCCTCTGGCGACCACCCGTGATTGCCCCACACTGTACAGTGGGCAAGGCATCCTCCCCTTCCTCACATGACAGGACCCATACAACAGCCCCGCCCAGCACTAGTAGCCCTGTTTTTCAGAGGAGGTCGAGGGACTGGCCCCGGCTCGTGCGGTGAGCAAGGGTGGCACCAGGACCCCCGGCCAGGCCGGCCAACCTCCTACCACATGCTTGGTAGGACGTGGTACCTATAACCTAACAGTTGCTACCGTTCCCCAGCCTCTTCCAGGTGCCAGGCCCTTCTAGAGCCTTCTCCTTTCACTCTGCCATCTGTCCCAGGAGCCCCATGGTGTGGGCATTCTGGGCTTTGCTTTATCAAGGAGGCCACCGGATGCTCGGAGAGCTTGAGTCGCTTGCCCACGGTCATACAGCTACTAAGTGGGGATGGAAGCTTGATTCAGGGAGGCTACGAAGCCCAAGCTCTCCCAGCTGCATCCTGCAGAGCGGGGACCATAAACTGATGGGCGCCTGAACTGGCATCTTCCTGGCTGATCCCTCCATCCCGTCAGCTCTGCCCACCCCGTTCCCTGATTCGGGATGGCAGGTCCTGGAAGAGGGTGAGTCTGAGAAGGACTGAGGGGTCCCAGCGAAGCAGCTCGATGACATACTTGCTCTTCTCAAGAGCATTAATGAGGAGGCACCACGAGCCTTAATTGTCTCTGGGTCTTTCATCATGTAGGATCCGCTTTCCCTGCGGACCTCCGCAGAAGCTAATTGGCAGGCGGTGTAGGGCACTGGCACTGGCAGGGAGCAGCTTGTCTCTCCCGGGCTGATCTCCGAGAGATCCCACAGTTGGGATTTGCACTTGGAGGACAGCTTGGCTCTGAGGCACACACCTCAAAGCGCTTGCTGCCAGAGGGGCAGGAAAGGGATTTCTAACTTCTGTGCTGTTACCTGGAAGAGGGGAGAGTTCACTTGTGTGGTTGGTTGGCCTGGATTAGACGGTGTGGATAGGAACCCTAAGGGTGACATTTGGGGGTACAGTGCAGGCCGAGATGCCTCTGGGCAGCAGGATCCCTGGTTCTTAACAACACGATGTAACGCAAAAGGATCTCATGGCCTCATGCAGCCCCGTCTCGGCAGAGGGCCCCGTTCCACCCCGGACCCCGTCCTCCCGCACTCTGCTGGCTCCTCCATCTCTCCCTCCGTCCTGCTGCCAGCTCATGATCCTCCCGCTGATTGCCTGGGCCTCCTGGCTTTATGTTCCGCTCCGCTCTGCTCATGATCAGAATGCTCTACCACAAAGGAAAGCTGAGGGACTGACCCAGTGAACGGGTTCTTTCCCCTTCTCGTCTCTCAGCTTACTTCCCCAGTTCTGCATCTCAGAAGTCCAGGAACTGGCTGGCCCCTCCGGGCTCTCCCTGGGGACGTGAGAGAGGGAGCAGCTGAGTGGAACAAGGCAATGTTCTCTTTAGCCGGGAGGAGATGCGGGAGCTTCCCCCATGTCCCCATAGCATCGCCGCGTCGTGGTAATAGCAGTCACTGTTCTGGAAGGGCCCCTCCACGCCGGGCTCGGTCGGCCACTGTCCCCGCCCTCCAGCAGTCGGTCCCCTCTCGTGGTTGGGGAAAAGCACCGGGCCTCCGTGTGGAGCCCCTGACACTGTGCTTTCCTGGAAGTCTGCACCGGTCCAGGGGGACTAGAGGGGAAGTCCGGACTGTTTCTTGGAGGAGGTGATGTTTGCACCAGGGAAAGCTATTTAGCAGGAAGACAAGTGCCCCGGGAACAAGGGAATGGCAGGAATGGAGGCAGGAGGCCAGCCGAGGGCAGGTACAGGCACCGAGGCTGGTGGTGGCTGCCGGCTGGCGGGGGCGGAGGGGGGGATGTCGCCACGGTTTCACAGCTAAGGACATGGTGGCCAGGCGTTCTGGGGGGCACGCCCATCTCTGCCTGCACCTCTGAGCCCCCACCCACCCCCCAAGCACCCCGAGAGGCCTGTCTGTCCCTGCAGCACACAGCGCAGGCTCACCCAGCCCCGGGTCACTCCGCTAACCCCGCAAGTATGTGCAGCAACAATGCGAGCGAGCTCCGTCCCCAGCCTGCAGAGCACACGTGGTCGCTAAGTGAGTCAGCGAGGCTCTCCCTCCCTCGGGGCCTCCTCTGCAGGGTGGGGATGGCCGAACGGGACACTCTGGGATAAAGCGCCCGGCAGGGGCCTGGGGAAGGGTTCAGCCTGCTTCTAATGCTTCTCTGCTACACAGGATGTGGCAGGTGGCTTTGGACGAGCCCCCCGGGGCCTCGGAGCCCATTGTGCCCCCATCCAGAGTGACTGTACCCGTGCCCCAGGGCAGGGCCGCGGAGGGAACCAGTAGAGAGATGTGCGCAGCGGAGGGCTGGCATGGAGGACTTGGGCAAGGTGCTCCTGCAGCAGTGGCCATCACCCGAATTACCATCTGGGGGCGGGGTGGGGCAGGTGGGGGCACAAGGTCCTCAAGGAGCCCAGTGGGGCGGAGGTGGGCCGCTGCTGCCTGGCCGCGGCCAAGGCCCCGGAGACCCAGACGTGCACATTCTTGGCATTAAGTGGATCCTGCTGCCAAGTGGATGGGATTAGCGTGAATGCTGACGAGGACCCAGGGCCTCTGTAGAGAGGGCAGCAGGAGAAAAGAATCAATTAACTCATTCGGTGGCTTTTGTTGTACTTATTTGAGAGAGAAAGAGAAAATATCCCACTCATCTGCTTTTTTAAATTAAGAACCGAAAACATGTAATACATTTAAATTGCCAAAGAGGACACTTGAGTTGGACTCAGGGCCACTCCAGGCTGAGGTTGGGAGGGGGAAGGCCGGAGGGAGACAGAGGGTCTAGAGAGAAAAAGGGGCAGACTTGGGGTGGCGTGGGGAGACGGGTGGGGACTGACCCCGTGGGGAGGGGGCTGAGAGGGAGCAGCCCCGGGGGGGGGGGCTGGGAAACCCGGGGGTGGTCCCACTGGCTGGCGCCTCCTAGAACCCCCCCCTTCTCCTAGCCTTGCCGGGTGGGTGGGAGCCCGCCCAGGACAGGCCTCCGGGAATGTTCTCTGGAAGGGAGGAAGGTTGAGGAGGGCAGGCCCTGAGCCCGCTGGGCTCTCTGCAGCTTTGTGGGATTTGGGATTGGCCGGAGGTCTGACTGGCTTCAGGCCCAGGGGGGGATCCCAGGGGAGATGCTCTCTGCAGGGCGTGGTCGAACCGTGTCCCCTGGCGAGCGGGAGAGCTCCAGGGGTGCGGGCCCCACTCTGGGGGAGCCAGTGGGTGCCCTCCCTTCTCCCCCAGTCGGAGCACCCCAAGAAAAGATTTCATTTGGAAACCTGCCAGGAGCACACTCAAAGCTACAAGGCCATGGTCCGGCCTCCCGGTTGCCATGCACCTGCCCCTGACAGCTCACCCAGGATTAGATGAGATCCTCCCAGAGAAGTGTCTTCAAAACAGCAACCAGCATTTTCTGGAGAGCTCACTGGCTCTGTGCTAAGTGTTCTCAACAAATTAATGCCTGGCATCCTCGCGATGCCTCCACAAGACCCCCATGCACAGGTGGGGAAACTGAGGCTCACCAAGGTCTCGCGGCTGAGAAGCAGCAGGGCTGGGGTTTGAACGCAGGCTTTCTGGCTCCAGAGCCCCCAGTCCACACTTTAGGCTCCCAGTGATGGCCTCTTCTGAGGCACGATAAGGACCATAGAAAGGAAGCCGGTTCTCACCACAGGACCAGATGGCAGCTGATTCACGTTTGCTCCTCGGCCGGCTTTCCTAGCACTCCTTACAAGTGCAAACATTCATTGTTTTTTAAAAACAGGGACTCAGTTCTTTCCCTTTGGGGCAGGGGACAGTGGTGAAGGTCCCCCACCGGAGGACAGTGAGGGAGGGCAGGGTCTGGGAGGGGGAGGCACAGGGTCTCCGTCGCCTCGGCCCTGCTGGCTAGGGTGTGCTGGGGCCTCTTAGGGCCCCAGTCCCCACTGTTCGCTCCTGCAGGGAGAGCAGCGGGGGCTCTCTCTCTCCACCCTCCGCCTTCCCTTCCCCCACCCTGTGCCCGCTGGTCCCTCATTGCTCCCTCCTCCCCCAGCCCCCGTGCAAGGGCTGGCCGACCTCCTTGCACTGCCCTGCCTCCCCTCCCCCTGCCCCTTCTCCCAGCCCTCCTGGAGGACTGGCCCCATTTTATAGATGGATAAACAGAGGCTCGTGAAAGCTAAGGAAAGTGCACACGGCTACAGTGCTAGAGACGCTCCTTAATCCAGCCTTTCTTCTCCTCCCTGCCTGGCAAGGGGTGAGTACAGGGACCGAGAGACCTGGACCAAACGCCTCTTGGGTAGGATTCCTTTCTACAAGTGATCTCTCTGCCCGGGGTCTTCCTTGAAATCTCAGGAGACAAGACAGTATTTAATTTGGAAAAATCACGCTGTTCCCTTTGAACGGCTGGTATTTAAAGACCTTCATAGCTTCAGGGCATTTGGGCCGTGTATTCTTGATTTTGTGAATTAATGTGAACTGGAGTATTTGTGAGTAACCTTTAAGTCTCCAGCTTCCTGTTCACGCTGCTGGATGGCTAATTCTCCAGAGCCCGTGTCTCCAGGCTCAGCCACCAGGAATGATCCAAAAAGAGCTGGACAATTATAATTCCCGTAATGAGATCAGAGGTTCCTGGTTACTACTTACCTCAGAGCGGGAGGCAGACGAGCTCAACAGAGCTCTTGGGGAGGAGCTCAGATGCAGGGAAGGGCTTCTGGAAGGGCCCAGATGTACCCTCTGCAGGAGCCAGGCCCAGGGAGGGCAGGCATTCACTCAGCAAGTGGCAGCAGAACCAGCCAGACCAGCGATGACACCTGCTTTCCTGCCTTCAGGATGCCCTCCACCCTGTCCCCTGCCCTGTTGGAGTCTTTTATGGGGCCACTCCCCCGTGAAGACTTTCTTATCCCCTCAAGGACACCTCAGTGCTCCCCGGTCTCTGCTCCATTCCTCTCCCTGGGCCCACCCCCAAGCTGGGAGCAATGCCATTACCTGGCTGCTAGCTCCCTCTCCTGACCCCCAACTTGACCTCGTCTCAGATATTTACAACATCAGGGCCATGTGGTCCTGGGAGAATCAGGTGTGCAGGTGTGGAAGCTGAGGCCCCTCATCCGCTGACCTTACGGTGCCCCTTAGAGAGTGGGTGGAGTCTACACCCTCACCGCATCCACTTGGGACGACGCAGGTGGGTGATAGCCAAGGGACGTGCGCAGAGACCCTTCGTGAGCTGAGGCTTAGCTGCGGCGGCTCGGCCTCTTGCTCGTCGGCTGCACCAAGAGGAAACCAGACCCCAGCCTGTTGAACGTGGGGCAGACCCGAAAGGGATTACAGCCTGGAGTCAAGTGCAGCTAAACCCAGCTCGGCCCAGCCAGACACAACCAAGATCAGCCAAAGTCTACACCCAAGAGCAAGAAAAAAATACATGCGGTTGCTGTAAGCCCCCGAGGTGTGGGGATTGTTTGTCACTGAGCATCGTTGCAAGCAAAAGCTGACCCATACAACAGACATGCACCTGCGTCAGGAGCAGGGACAGAGGCATCCCTCCTGCCAAAGGGGCAGAGTTACTGGATGAAATGGCAAAATGCTCAACCCAGCAGGGCACCCACAGAGCAGATTTTACCCCCAGCATCTGCAGCGGTGGGGAGTGTGACAGAGGGCCGGGCCCCCAACCAGTGAGGCAAGGGCCGCCGCGAGGCTGGAGCCTAGCTTTGGTGCGGAAGGCGGGAGTTTTGTCAAGGCGGCTGGCGGGCACCGTGTGTTTCCAGGACAGCCTCGACTTCAGATACACATCACATCATTATTAAGTACACACAGCTGCATCGTTCTGCTGACTCGTCTCTTTCTAGAGCACTTTCTTCTTTGCAAGAGGACTGAGTGGTTAGATGTGCGAGGCAGTGTCAAGCCGCCAGCCCCCGCCCGGCATTTGGTGGCTGGCGAGTGGGCTTGCTGCGGCTAAGGCGGGAGCGTGGCTGGGTGGTCAGGCCCCTTGCTACAACGCTCAGCATGCCCGTGTCCGTGGGTCTTGGCACAGCCACCACGCCGGGCACCTCCCAACCTTCCTGGGTTGCCACACAGGTTGTGCTGGGTCAGAGGGGGCTCTTGGGGATGGACTCACTTCAGAGGCACCAGAAGTGGGGGGAAGGCTGGGTGTTCCCTTAAGACAGGAACCAAATTAACCAGATCGGAGAACAAAGATGACGTTCCCAAGACCAAGGCCAGCGCCGGAGCGGCTCACAAGATGTAGGGCCTTGCGCTTTCCCAGGGCTCCGCTCGCCTGCTGGAAGGAGGAGACCTGCGTACCCTGGACCCAAATCCATCAGCCAGCGAGGCCCGTGCGGGGCAGGGGCAGCACCAGGCTCTGGGAGCAGGGAGAGGACACTTCTGCGGGCGTCGTGACCACGTCCTGCTCAGATGGGGTTGGTGCTAACGTCAGAGCCCGAGCAGCCGTGCCCTCACCTGCGTGCAGGTGTGCGTGCGTGGCTCCCACACGCGCTGGTGCACGCCTACTGGGTGCCAAGTCCTGCCCTCGGGGACACGGCCTCGAGCACTGGGAGAAGTGGTCAGGAGGTAGAAGACTCAGTGCTCCCGAGCATGCTGCCCCGCGCCCTGGGACGCCCTTCCCACTGAGATTTCCGCTGCCCCTCCAGCACCCCCGTGAGGGAGGCAGCCTCATTTTACTGGTGAGAAGCCTGAGGTTTGGAGGGGCCCAGCGCTTTACCACGACCCACACAGCAGGGGAGTGGGGGCCTCAGTCCCAACAGTGACAGCACTGTGAGGGTCTAGTGACGCAGGCCACAGGTGAGGATTGGGAGTCACAGCGAGGCCGGGGCAGGTGGGCTCGATTGACTGGGCAGGATCGAGCACAGCGGCCCCTGAGCAGGGTTCTGGGGGGCACATGGGAGAAGGTCGAAGGGCACCAGCTCCCGGGACATGAGTCCGAGTGACTGTGTGGACAGAAGGGACGCTGGCAGGGGCAGGTGCCTGGGTGTGGACGTCCGACCTGGAGCGTCCTTGGGTGTTACAGGAAGACACGCTCGATCTGAGATCCAGGAGTGGCCACGTGGTGCTGTCCACGGACTACCCCTTCCCCGCAGGCCCACCCTCTCTGCAGCCAGGTGTCTGGACCCGACGCCGTGACAGCCCTGGGCCTTCCGCGGAACCAGTGCGGCCGCGGGACTTGCTCACCCTCAGGCTGTGAGAGTTCGTCCTGATTCATCCCACTCCCCAAGTGACTCCCCGCCGGGCGCCCGGAATAGGCTTGGACCGCCCTTGCGGGTCTGGCCTGTCCCCCCCAGCACCTGCCCTCCTCTGATGAACGGGTGAAGGTGGCCAGCAGTCCCCCTCGCCAAGCCCGTCTCCCTGCCTCCCCATCCATCGGGCCTGGCTCCGCGCCCAAGCAGCCCTCACTGAGACTCATTTCTCTTTGTAAACCTTGAACCAGGGATCTCCAGACCCGTTGGGGAACCCCTATGCCCCTGGGATTTCTCCCCATCTTTCTAGAGAATTTTCCCCAGACAGTGGTCTTGAGAAGTCCGGCTCCCCGGGTCCCATCAGAGGCAGGCTTGCCCCCACCTACTCCTGGAGCAGAATGGGGAGGCCCGTCTCCCCTGAACCTGGTGCCGGCACCCGCCTCCAAAACTTTTCAACCTGGCTCCTGCCAAGCCATTAACCTGCAGTGGCTTCTAATTATGCCAACAGGAGCTCACATTTTGGCAGTGGCTGAGAATATCCCGAGCCGCAAAGGGCAGGCTGTTCCCCACCAGGCCGGGGGCATGCAGAGGGGAGAGAAGAGGCATCACACCCCCTCCCCATGTCGGGGCTCCTTGGAGTCGAGGGCACAGACAACCCCCCAGAGCTCCCCTACCCCAGCCTCACCTCCTCCAGGGGGTGAAGCGTCCCCTTACCTGTGCCGAGGCTTGTTGCTATCCAGCACGCAGAGGGTAACTCTGGGTGTCCCGGGAGCCCGCCACCAGCCCCTTCCTCGGGAGCAGCCCTGGCCAGGCTCTGTGGAGCTCGTCCCAGCTTGGGGCGTTTGCGTGCGTGTGCCTGAGGGGGTGGGAGTGCCTCCAGGCGCCAGGGGTCAAATATTCCTGGCTGCCACCTGCCACCGGCCCACCCCAGGGGCCAGCTGCCGGAGAGGGGGTGCGCTCCGGCCGGGCTGGGCCCGCCCTCATCTGCCAAAAGCTTCAGGCGGCGGCTTTGCTCACCAGGCTCCCGCCGGCTGCTCTCCCAGGCTGAGGCGACTGGTTTATTTTTAGAGCCGGGCCCTTCCCCAGACGCCAGGATCCCAGCTGAGATTTCCAGCGGCTCAAACGAGCCCATTCCTGGGCTGAGTTGTTGCTTACTGGGAATGTGTTGGAAGAGAGACGGAGGCCCTTAAAGGTTGCGGTCCTCAGTGTTCTCGTCTGACAAGCGTGGGGCTGGACTGGGGGGTCTCCCAGGCCCTCTGGAGCAGACGGCCCCTGGCTCAGTGGCCAGAGTGGGATTCAGCTTGGAACAAGGTGCGTCCCCTCCCGAGGCTGGCTTAGTCTCCTCATCTGGAAGACGAAAGGCCGCAGCGGCAGCCCTGCCCGAGCAGGATGGGACGGGAAAGTGGGCTGGAAAGAGGAACCGCTATATTGTCCACTGTGTTCTCCCCAGCTGGACGGAGGTCCCCGTCGGCTGTGTTCACCCCAGGGTGTCTATTCCACGGTGGGTGCACGCAGTAGGTGTTCGGTAAATGCCCATCCTCTCAGATCCACTACGAGTCTCCTAACTAACCTGCAAGGTCACTGGGAGTATCATTTGGTAGGCGTGGAGCCTGAAGTCTAGAAGGGTGAGGGGCAGGCCCGGGGCCCCTGCTAGAAGGTGGGAGCCCCGGGGTCCCCTCAGGGTGGCTGGGGTTCTCACTCCTGCATGCTGTCTCCTGAGCAGACAGCCGTCCCCTGGCACATCTCCTTTCCCGGTCTCAGCGCTGCCCACACGGTCCCTGCCACTGTCCCGCTACACCCCCCCCCGGCTGTCCCTGCCGCTCCCACTCTCCCTCTCTTCTGTTGACCCACTGTGCACCAGGCACTGTGGAAATGCCATCTCTTTTGCAGACCAGACGGCCACTGATGGGCTCCTGGGACGCGGCCACAGGACCCCTCTGCCTTCTGCAGCTGCCTGATGTCTCGAGGGGAGCACACCTCCCAACCCGCCTGGGCCTTGCTGTCCTTCTACCAGGCGCGGGGCCTGCCGCAGCGAGAGGAATGGGAAGGTGCCAGGCACACAGTAGGCGGTCAGGGTTTGCTCATCCACTTTGACTCCCCTCATCGGCAAAGAAGTTTGCTAATCTGTGTGTGTGTTTGCCGAGTGTGCTTGAGCCAACAGAGTCACTCAACCCTGGCAGGATCTGGCCCCAGTGCAGAGTGGGGGCCAGGCTGCCCCTCACGGAGTGGACATAGCCCTTTCCTGACCTGCAGACCCAGCCGGCTTGCCCGCCCCACTGCCCGCCTCCCTCTTCAAGGAGACACTCTTCCTTCTGCAGCCTGCCAGGCCAGTGCCACCTCCTCCGTATGTTGGGGCCGGGCTGGCCAGCCTCCCCAAAGGGGCGGGGACTGGGAATTCCTGCCTCTTTGTCCCCCACCCCCAGGGAAGAGGGAGCAGCTTGCCTGGATGCTGCAATACAACTGTAGCCATGGCGGGGGTGGGGAGGGTGGGGGGGTGGGGGGGCTCTCCCCTCCCTCCGCCCGGGACACTGATGGCAGCCTGCCCCAGGGCCTCCTCCAGCCCCCCGGGCTGCTTAGAAGGTCTGGGCTCTTACTGCTTAACCAGGACCATCCACCCCCAGGGTGGCCAACCAGGCGTGGCCAGGGGTCCCTTCTAGGAGCCGGTGAGGCGGGGAGATCAGGTCCGCCAGCACTGCCCTCTGGAACAGCTAGCAACCCTGCCCTGGCCCTTTGAAGCAGGTCTCCCTCCCCTGGTTCTCTCCAGGCTCAGATTCTTCAGGGCACCTGTCCAGGAGATTCTGTGCTCTGTGTCCTTGGTTTGGCTCACAACAGTCTCCTCTATTACAGTAGAAACTCCCCAAAGTCAGAAACATTGCTTATGCGGGGCTCCAAGGGCCCTTGGTTCCCCTTTGTTGGACAAATGAACAAATCCCCCAAAGGAAGCGTGCGGGGGGTTGTGACCATCTGCACGATGTCACACCATGAAGCTATTCCAAACTGTTGTCTGCATACTATTTAGTATCCAGACAAATTCCACAATCCGAGCTAAGTGAATAGATTACAAACTGTAACTATAGAAAGACCAGTTTGGCCAAAGATACGTGTTGAGAGTTACAGTTTGGAGGGGAGTCACCCCCCGCCCCGGCAGAGCTCTCCACGCGCCACGGTCCCTTGCTTCCCGTGGGTGTGCATTCGGCCAGCACGCGGTGGTCATGAGCAGATGATCTCAGACACCAAAAGGCAGGAGACGTGACAGCAGAGCCCGAGGGTTGAGACAGAAAGGACAGGGTGGGTCGGAAGTGAAGGGACCCCCCAGGGAGGACATGTCCCCTTTTACAGAAGAGGAGCCCCTTCAGTGCGTCTCCAGGGTCCGCAGGCTGGCACGCTGCCAGGCTGATCGGCTTGGCCCGCTCCCCGTGCTGGCAGAACCCCCGGCCACCCGCGGGACTCCAGCTGCCTGGGGGTCTGCGCTCCAGACCGAGCAGCTGAGAAGCCTGGGACCGAGCCCAGAGCACCCCCACTCCCACACACGGCTCCTGCCTGCCCCGCGTGTGGGCATCCGGTGGGCCACGGCGTTCTCCCCCCAGGGGGGACCCCCACCCCACCTGTCTGTGTGTCGACGGCCACGGCTCTCCACCCAGGGCTAAGCCAGGGTTTCGACTCCTGGGTCTCCCTTGCCCGGAGGGAGAGCGAGGTGCTGACCTCGCCTACCCGCAGGTGGGCAAGCTTCTCCTGAGGATGCTTGGGGACACTTGGGGCCTGGTGGCCGAGGGGTCGGGGGGAAGGGCCCCCTGACCCTCCCTGTGGATGGAACAGGGGGCTGCAGACCCTGCTCTCTGCGGCAAGACCACAGCAGAATGCCTGCGGGACACCTGTGCCCAACCTCGACAGCCCTGGCCATGATGATCCCGCCCTGCCCGCCACCGCGAGCTCAGCAGCGAACACGATGCTTGGCACGCGCCAAGTGCTCAGTGCTGTTTGCTGCTAATCTAATCTGGGGGGGACGGGGGACAGACAGCCCCGGGGTTCTAGAAGGTGACCCCTCTCCTGGCTCCCGGCCCCCCTGGCCCCGCACAGGTGGCTCCTTCCAATGGCGGACGGCGTGGCTGGATCCTGCTGCCTTCCTCTACCGGTGCTTCCTGCTTCCGCCGGCAGATAAATGAGCAGCAGACCACCTTGAACTCCTGTGGGCCTGGTTTATCTTTTGTTCGCAGGGGCGTCAGGCCTTACCTCCAACTCGGTTTTCCCTGTAGAGCTGGCAGGGGGCTTGGTTTTAGGCTTTCTTAGGGGGCGTCCAGTGTTAACTCTTACCCTGAGCCACGCTCTGGGGGCTCCGCTGGATGCCGGGCTACTAACAAAGCTTTCAGATTTCTCCCTTCTGGCCACGCTGGATCTCCCCCCAGTTCAGCTCAGACCTCTACTGCTTCCGTTTTCCTTTCAACCCCGTGGAGTCCACTCTCCGCAAGTCTTGGGTGGTCTTGCTCTGAGCGCATATGGCTCATCCCTCCGCCGTGGGCTCCACGGGGGACCCCACGTGGACTTCTGGGTCCCTCTGCACACTGCTCTGAGACCTTGCTGTGCTGGTCCCGGTCACACCTGCTGCCCTGACCTCCGACGGTGTCTCCCTGTCTCACGGCAGCCGCTGAGCTCTGCTGGGGCCCCAGGTCCCTGTGCTGCGCTGAGGAGGTCACCCCTGGAGGAGCACCGGGGATCGTGGGCTCCCCTGGTGGGCTCTCCTCTCAAGGGTCACAGTCTCACACGGCCTTTGCCCACTGCCTCCCATATATTGAACCCAACCTCATAATTGTTGACCGCAGAAGGGGTAGCTTGCTGCCAGATAGAGTTATCTTGGCAAAATGCAGAAGTCCCAAGTGGCTTCATTCCCTCTTTTTAATCATTCCTCGCCTCTGGTTTTACTTCGAATCATATTCAGATTCCTTATTTGGTCTTCAAGGCTCTGTAACCCCTACTCCCCATCCCGATCCCCTCTTCCACTCCCCACCTTCATTTAACCCCAGCCACAAAGACCTTCCTCTCATACATCAAGCTCCATGCCGCCTCAGGGACTTTGCACTGGTCCCCTCTGCCGTGTTCCCACCCCAGATCTGCGTGACCGGTTCCACCTTGTTACTCCCAGCACAGTTTAAAAATTGCCTCCTGGGAGAATGCTTCCGGACCTGCTTCTGTAACAAAACCCATCCCCATCCCCCCGCAGCCTCCCATCATTTATTTTCCTTATCACATGGATCGCCACCTGAAATTATCAACAGGTTTCCTTGCTTATTTCTCTGTCTGCCCAAACAGAGCATCCTGCCAGGAGCGAGAGCAGGTCTGTCCTCGGGCCCAGCACAGCCCTGGTACTTGGCTCTCGAAGAATTTTAATGGACTCCTCCCTAACCTCTGACACCTGCCAGCACCCTTGGGCTCTTGGTAACTATTTCCTGAATGGAGAGTCATTTTCCTTGAAAGAGAAGGTAGGAATCCCTCCAGCACCTCACGCCTTCTGCCTGCCTTTTGCCATCTGCCCGGCTCCCTCCTTCCACTAACGGCCCCCTCCCTCCACCCTCTCCTCCCTTTTACTCCAGATGGAACTAAATAAACACCCTTCCCTGAGGCCTTAATAACGCTCCCACCATGGGCCCAGGACAGAGGAACCGCCCAAGGTCCCACAGTCAGGCCTGAAGCAGGAAAGACCCAGAGCAGGACTGGGGTCCAGGCTTGGAGCCGGATTCAGGGTCCCCGATCCCAGGGGCGTGGGTGAGCAAGGGGAAGCCCACGTGGGGGGTGCAGCCTCAAGGAGGGGCCCTCAGGGGGGAAAGGATAGGAAGGAGGGGGTGGGAGGGGAAGCAGGCTGGCCTGGTGCCGGTGGGCAGAGGCTACATCTTCAGTCCACAGGGTTCCCTTCAGTGGCTGCCCCTTTCTCCGCACAGGGAGATCGCCAGAAGGTTAACAATAAGCTGCTGCCTGGGTCCTCCCCACTGGCCCCCGACCAATTACATAAAAGTCAGCCTGAGCGTGGCCTCAGTCTTGCAAAGAGAGGCCCAGGGGCCTGGAAAGTGTGCCCGGGGCTTGAGACCCGGAATGTGCTGGAGCCTCTGGAGTATTCTGCAGCCCCCTGCTCTGCTCGCTGGCACCTTCCCTTCCCGCGCCCCCCGGGCCTGCAGGCTGGTGGGGGTGCTCCTCGGTGCGGGCTTAATGAACTGTTTGTAAATTTTAAATGGAGAGCAACAGTTTTCTTCCCACTGACAATTCTGCACATAACTGATATTTGTTTTCCTCTGTTCCCAGAGGCAGTCAGGAAATAAGAAATCTCACTCGCTATTAAGTCTGATCCTGACCTGGATCTGGGGTCGGGGGACCGAGAGGCTGCCCGCGCCCCTCCCCCATCCTGCCCCCCTGTCTTCGGCTGTGGTCCCTAGAGGGGGCCAGGCCCGGGCATCCAGGACTGGCTGACAGAACCCTGGAAGGTCTGCCCGTCCTCAAAACATAGCAGCATCTCCCTAAAGATGAAAATGTGTCTCCTAAAAGCCATTCTCTACAATGTCCTAGAGAGCCAGCTTCAGCAACAACCACCTCCTGGGCCCTTGTCCCGGAGGAGTGTGAGGCAGTGGGTGGCCCAAGGATGGGGGGCTGTAGTTGTGTGTCGGTCCTGGGTTCGAATCCCACTTCTGCTTCTCTCTGAGCCGGATTCTTCCCGTCAGGCTGTGAGGGCAACAGCAAGGACACTCACCTCCTGGGGCGCAGCAGGGATGACAGGCTGTTCGTCACGACGCCCGGGACCATGCCAGTGGCCACTGAGAGGCTGTTTGGAGCCACCGGCCACGTCGGCACACGTGGGCAGCTCACGCAAGACCGGGAAGGGAGCCCGCTCCCTGTGGTGGGAAATTTCTGGGGTGTGAGTCAAACTTTCAGTCACACTGCTTCACCCTCACACCCCACATTGTTCTCATTGGCTGCAGGGAACTTGGGGCTAATTATAGAAGTAGAATAATTACCAGGCCGGGCCGATTCCATGGAATGTAATCTGTGAAAAACGAGCCGGCACACTGCAGGGCGCCTACCCCTCCCTGAGGGTTCTGGAAGCCCTGGACCGTGGCTCCTTCCGGGGGGGGGGGGCCCTGACCGCTCTGGATGGCCCCGTCCTCACCTCCTCCCAATGTCTTGGCTCACCTGAGCCTCAGAGAGGCCCAGGGCATGAGCGTGATCCTGGGAGGTCATTCTACTTTTGGGGGGGGTCATGTTGGAGGGGTCTCGAGTGGTCCCCGCTTTTCTCCAGCCAGGCCTGGTCTGTGTCTCCCCTTTGCTCCGCTGATGCCCTTGAAGACCTTGCCAGCAAGCTTTCCCACCGGGTCCCCACTGGCCCTCAGGATCCTTCTCAACACGGTCCCAGCAGCCTGTTGCTCGATTTGGGTTGGGGTCTGTGACGAACGCCAAGGCTGTACACAGGGACCCCCTGGGGACCTGTCCTTAGAGAAGTTTGGGGCCCTCAGCGGAGGCAGGAACGGCGTCACCCTCAGACTCCCCGCCCACTGCTCGGGTTCCTAGGTCGCCACTGACCCCTAGTCCCCTATCGATCCCACGCAGGCAGGGGCTCAGGTTCTCACCTGTACCCTGGCGGTAGTGCTTCCCGCCTTATAAGACTATTCTCAAGAGTAGATGAGGAAGTAGATGATGGTGGACGGGTTCTAGGATCCATCCTGTAACACCTTGGAAATCAGAGCGTCCCTCACCATCAACAGAACGTTTCCAGCTTGTCTGTATTTTAAAAACTCCTAGTGGTGGGTAAAACACAGGTGCTCATGACTGGCGGGGATCCTCCATCACTGAACTAGGGCGTTGGGATCCTTGGAACCGGGTCACGCGTAAACGCTCCTATTTCCGAAGTCCGCTCTTGTTCGGTGGCCCTCTCCCCGTCCCTGCTCAACTACAGCAGGTAAACAACACTGAGAACAAAAGGCCCTGTTGTGGGGCTCCCAAGCATGTGGCCACACCGGGGGCGTCCTGGTGGGTCGGTGCCTGCCTCCCGTCCCCAGTGGGGTGCTCCCGACAGGGACCCCGGGCTCCCTGTCTTATGTCTTTTTCTCCCAACAGTGATATTTCTCTAGAGGATGATTTTTATTGGTTACATCATATTCTGTCATGTAAATGGTCTACACTTTTCCTAACAAGCCCCTATAGACCGTGGTTAGGGTTGGTTCCAAGTTTCCATAGTACGGAGTACTACCTTGTTCATAACACTATGCATATCATCAATGAGTCCCCCGGCTAAGAGTCCTTATGATTAACTGCTGAAGAGAAGTGATCAGATTTTTCAAAGCACAAGTCTTGAGTCCTTACCATCAACTTGCAATTTCTTTCTTTCTTTCTTTTTTTTAAGATTTTATTTATTTATTTGTCAGAGAGAGAGAGAGAGCACAAGCAGGGGGAGTGGCAGGCAGAGGCAGAGGGAGAAGCAGGCTCCCCGCAGAGCGGGGAGCCTGATGCAGGACTCGATCCCAGGACCCCGGGGTCATGACCTGAGCCGAAAGCAGACACTTAACAGACTGAGCCACCCGGGTGTCCCCAACGTGCAATTTCTTATCCCCCCTTTAGGGAAGAGGAAAGCCAGCTGCAAGGCAGAACTCTACAACCACTCAGCTGCTCTATCCCACCGCCCAGAAAAGTCTCACCGCGTTCTTGGCTTGAAACATTTGTCTCGAGGCCTCCGGGAGGCCTGAGAAATCGCAGCAAAGCTTAAAAGCTTCCCTTTGGTCAGACTTATTCTGGTCTCTGCGCTGATGTGCATTAAGCAGGTCGGAGCCTTGGGGACGTCCCCTTCTGCTGCCAGCAAGGCCAAGTTCCTGGCAAGCCGGGGTTTGTTAAGTATTTATTCCGGTCCTCGAGCTGCGGCGGGTCCGGGCGACGGGGCGAACTCATTCTCAGCCGTAACGGTGCCTTTCTGCTTCTCTCTAGAGCTTTCTCTCCCAGCCTGAGTGGCTGACTTGCCGTTCGCCAGGCAGTGAATTAATTACGGGCAGGCACCACAGACTCTGTCAGAGAAGACAGAAAAGCAATTTTAGAAAAGAAACTCCTTTTTTTACCTCGCTTGGTGGCTTTCACTGTGGGAGAGAAGGACAATTATGAATTACATTAGAGCTGTTCTGGGGCATTGGGGTGGGGGTGCGGGTGCTGGGAGGAGCCCGGTCTCAGCTCTCTGAGCAGGTCCCAGGCCTCTGGGCATTTGCCCTCCTCTCGCTCCCAGGAGTCACTCAAGACCCAAGAGTCAAGAGTCAATGATACTGGTATGTGAGTACTATGAGATCCCAGGATGCCAACCAACAACAAACAACAACAAACCCCTGAGGAGCATCTAACACAATTCCTTCATTAAAAGGCAGGAACCTGGGGCCTCTGAGAGGGGAGGGCCCTTACCGAATTCACATCGCCAGACAGGTGTAGGCCTGGGGCCTGGCCCCTCCTCTCCACAGTGTCCCTTAGTCCCAGAGGTTTGGGGGAGGAGCAGTATCTCAGGTTGGGATTTAGCACAGAAGGCTGGAGCGGAGTGCAGTGGAGTGGGCAGGGGCTCTTGGTAGATGCCTCTAGCCGGTTGAATGGTGGCCCCCCAAAAATGTGTCCAAACCCAAATGTGTCCACGCCCCCAGAACCTGTGAACGTGACCTTATTTGGAAAAGGGATCTTTGCAGATGTGATCAAGTTAAGGATCTCATGATGAGATCATCCTGGATTATCTGGGCGGGAGCTAAATCCAATGACAAGTGTCTTCATGAGAGAGGAGAGACGGTCACGGAGCCGGAGGTAGAGCCTGGGGGGATGCACCCCCAAGGTGGCAGCCACCCGAGGCTGGAGGAGGCAGAAGGATCCTCCCCTAGAGCATGGGGTGGGGCACAACCCGCAGACACCTTGGTCTTGGACTTCCGGCCTCTGCACACTGAGAGAATGCATTTCTGTTGTTTCGGGCAGCTAAGTTGGTGGTACTTAGTACCACCAACTTTATAGCAGCCACAGGGCACAAAGGGACAAGCCACGGGCAGAAGGCAAAGCTAGCTCTGCTGGTCCTGTGGGGAGCTATGTGGCTGCGGACCCCTTCAGAGGCAGCCTGACCTGGGGCAAGAAGCCGGGGCCCTGTCTGTCTGCATGAGCCGGCGGGTCACGGGGCCGTGGACAGGCAGTCCTCCGGATGGACGGCAGGTGGGTCTCATCGCAGGGACAACGGGGACGCGCTTTTCTCCGCACAGAGGCCGACAAGATCATCTGCCCCAAAGTAGGAAACTCCTATGTGGCAGAAGAATGAAGCCAAAGTAAAAAGACCTCTGTCGGGGGAAGGAACGGCGCTGTGAGCAACGCAAGAAGCTGAACGGCCTCCTTCCGCAGAGCGTGCGCTCCGAGGCAGTGAGGAAAACACCAACAGCACAATAGGAAAGGAGTAAAATATTGAAGGAGAAAAAAAATAAAACATGTTCAGCTTCACGAGTGATGAGGGAACTGAAAATTCAAAGGGCACTGCGTTAGTCCTCACTCACCAGCACGCCGGCGGAGCCCGGCGGTGGCCTGGGCGGAGGGGGGGCCGGGGGGGGACCGTACTGGCTCCGCACCAGCAGGCGGGGGCGCACACAGTCTCTGCCTCTAGGGAGGCCGGCCTATCAGTACTGGGAATGCGCACCCAGCCTTCTGAACCAGCAGGGCCCCTTGTGAGGGCCCCTCGGATAAGATGCTGGGCAGGTACGCAGAGAGCAACGTGCATTTCTTCCAAGTGCGGCTGGTGGTGAAGGGACGTGGGACACCATCAGAGTGCCCCCCACCCAGGGGTGAGGGGCTGCTCAGATCAGCTGCACTCACTCCATGGCACGCGTGCAGAAATCCTAGATCGGCTTATCCTGCTCGGGAAAGAGGCCCCTGAGATATTACATGGAGACGATCCAGCATGTAGAGAGCTTCGTTATGTATAAAGGAAAGCACCAGCTCCGTCGGTGCGCGTGGGAGTGAAGAACACGTGATGGAAACCGCATCCCCACCCTCCAAAAGGCCTGCTTCACACCTCCCCGCTCCCGCAGCCTCCCACACCCGCGCTCAGCCGGTGACCTGGCTTCATCCTTCGCTGAGGAGCTAGAAGCCACTGGGTTAGGCTGGCCCTTGCTGCCCACACGCGCGGTCCCAAGCCCCCGGTGCAGGCAAGCCCTCTCTCGAGTGCTGTGCCCCCATTCGGCGTCGCTCACACCCCCGTTCCTGGGTCTCCATCAGCACCCGCATGCTGTGCTTCTGCCACCAGAAAGGGCCATAGTATCCGGCTGCTCTCTGGTGGCTTGAAGGACATGTTCCGGAAGGTGCTGTCCCTGACCACTGCCCCCCGCGGAGGTTCTCAGCCCACGTGGTGGCCGTCCCGACCCCCAGGCCTCTCCTGGCACCGCCCCCCCCGCCATGATGCAGACACGTCTGCACTCGTGCCTGGCTGGGCCCCTCTCGGCTACCTCCCTGGCTGCCCCCTCTGTCTCCTTGGCTGGTGCCCCCCCATCACCCCAGCATCCAAGCAGCCGGTCCCAGCGCCTGGTCTTTGGATGTCTTCTCTGTTCGTCGCACACGCTCCCTGGGCACCTGGTCCCTCCCGGGGCCCTCTCTCTGTCCTGACTCCTCCAACCGCCCACTCGGCACCTCCACCTGCATGTCTGCTTGGCTTCTACGTGCACATGTCCCAGACCCTAATCCCCTCCCGCCCCCTGCCGTCCCCTGGTTGTCGCGTGGATGGCCCCCCTCCCCTCTCCACCCACATTCATGACTGGGGAGGTGGCTACTAGAACAGTCCAAACTCCTGACCCTGGATGACAGCTCCTTTGTTGCTCTGACCCCGGTGGACCTCTGGTGGGCCCACCATGCTCCCACGGTCCTGGACCCTTTCCAACCTTCCAGCATGAACGCAAGAGACTAGTTAAATTCTGGGAGTAGCACTCAGCAGCATCTTACCAAGGCTGGTTACCACAGCTCCCTCCCCGGGAGGGCTTTGGCAGGCCCCTTCTCTCCTTTGGGCCTTGGTTTCCCCACCTGTAAAGTGGGGCTGGACTCTGTGATGCCCGTGGGCATCCGGCTCTGATGCTTCTGTGTCTACACGGACACAGCAGTCGGTGGTCGCACGCCTGGGTTTGCATTCAAACCCACCCAAATAGAACCTTGGCTCTGCCGCCCCTCCGCCCCGATCTCGGGGGCTGAGATCTGCCATCTGTGGCCTGGACGTCCCAGACAACGTGACAGCACGACAGTCCTCTGCCCCTTGGGCTTTTTGCCGTCTAATGACTCACAGACTGTTCACGGTCCGGCCTGTGTTCCACTCCCGGGCCCATTCCATCTCTGCGTGAAGAGCCTGGGAGGTGGCCTTTGACAGCCCAGTGTCCCCTCTGCCTCATGGGGGGCTGGTCAGAGACACCCCCCCCACCAAGCTTCTGCTGGTAACTAGTGCAGAATTGACAGCTGGGAGAGAGGGTTCTCTGTTGAGCAGGGGCGCCCAGCAGAGCTGCCCGGGCTACAGGGCAAAATACGTGAGCTGAGCTCCAGAAACGGTGGCCCGCTGGGGGAGGGCGGCAGGCAGGACAGAGCTGGTGGGGCCCGGTGCCCCCGGACTGCCTCACGCAACACTCGGGGACTCACATGGCCTCAGAGCCTGGAGGCGGCTGCGTGGGGGGTGTGCAGGCAGCCTGTGATTCCTGCCCCCACCCCGGTGCTGCACCCCACACTCTGGGCTTCAGTGGATCCTCCCAGCGGGGGCCCCATTCTCACCCACTTTCACGCGGAGAGAGTGGGGCTCCGGGCAGTGGCCTGGCTGGGCTGTAGCCCGAATGTAGGACTCGGGGTGCCCAACCCTCCCCCTGCCCTGGGCTGCCTGCATCTCGCTCCTCACGGGCGGGCCGGCGGCACCCCCTGGATCCTGTTCCTGAGACTCGCTCATTCATTTATTCCATCTGGGTTCGTTGTGTTTTGTTTTTGTTTCTTACCATTTTTAACTGAGGTATAATGTGCCCACAGAAAAGCTTACAAATCATCGGGAACCAGCCCCCTAAAGCTGGTGAGTGTGCCCCATGGACCACCCCAAGGTGGAGAAACAGAACACTCTGGAGACCGCTCGTACTCCTTCCAGTGACCACCTTCCCCCTCCTGTTTCTTTGAAGTTCACCGGCTCCCTGTCGTGCCTGTTTTTGAACCTCACGGAAGGAGACAACACTGTGTGAAGGGCGCCTATGTCTCCTCTCAGCCCAGTGTCCGCAGACCCCGCAGCCGGCCCGGGGAGGCACGCTCGGCTCGTCCCCGTTGACGGGTATTTGGGTGTGTGCCACACTTGAGCACCTTATCTTGTGGGTGGTTTTGGTTTTTTGTTTTTTTTTTTTTACCATTTCAACCTGTCCTTTATTAAAGTGCATCGTTCAAGCGCTTTGCCCAATTTTCTATTGATCTGTCTCTCGTTTCCTTGTTGGCTTCATCCAACAGCTCTTTAAGTTGCGGTGGCTCTCTGGCATGGCGTTTGTCCTCAGGGAGTGAGCAGTCTTCTGGGGGAGCAGCACCCCGCCTCAGGACTCAGGAATGGCTGACACAGCCGTTTGGTGAGTCTCGGGGACCTGGACGCACTGCCTTCCGGACACGATTCTGTCCTCCTTAACTGTGGGTGCTAGGCAGGGAGAGATCAGCTGCGCCTTCAGGCCCTGAGACCCTCGGGCATGTGAATTTTTCGGAATCTTTCAGAACGGCACTGGGATGACTTCGAACTCATTCACTCACCATTCATTCATCCATTCGCTACTGAACCAACGTTCCCTGACGTTCCTCTGTTCTGGGCCCTGTGCGGGCCCAGAGCTGAATGGGCTATTGAGCCTGTCCACTGCTGGTTCCAGTGGCCGAACGGGGATCCGGACCAGTACACAGAAGACAATGACCAGCAGGACAGTGGGGAGCGCACAGGGCTGCAAGGGCCACAGGGAACAACTCATCCTGCTCAGGCAGAGAGGGCTTCCTGGAGGAAGCAATATTTGGAGAGAGGACTTGAAGGAGGCATAGAAGGGCTGGAAGAAGCTGTCAGGCCACATGAGCAGCTTGTATGGACACAAGGAAGGTAGGAGGGGCCTGGAGAAGTGGGAAATGGCCAGGTGTTCACAGAAGCAGAAAGTGGGGGGAGTGGAGGAAGGCAGATGATGGGGGTTGAGACAGGGAGGCAGCCTGGACGACTGATGAGGGAAACCACACACACACAGTATCACTGGAAACAGAAACAGGACAATGAAATCACATGGAGGGAGAAGAAGAAGCGCACTCCAATCCCAGGTCATACAGCAACTGAGGGTGAGGATGAAATTTTACCCCAAGCCTCCTAGCAGCCAAGGCAAAAAGGGAAAGAGGAACTGCAGGCTCCTCACTGTCCAATCCAAGCAAGAGGAGTGCTCCAGTGGGACCTGGAAGGGAAGGAGGGAAAGAAGATGAATGTAATGGCTTTAGTGTTGAAAGCTGCCCTGTAGTTTGGCCTAATGGTCTAGAGTCTACACTCTAGAAGCATCTAAAAATGAACCCATTTCCTGTTTGTCCCCAGGTTATCAAGCTGTGGTGCCTGGGTCTGACCCTGGCCCAGTGCCTGGCACTCAGTAGATGCTCTAGAAATGTCCTCATCCCTCCTTGTCCCCTGTGCAGCCCTGGTCCCGTTTTGTTCTCTTTTTAAAAATTAATTTATTTCTAATTGTGGTAAAATACACATAACATAAACATTGAGACTTGTAACCATTTTAAGTGTACGGTTCAGCAGCGTGAAGTACGTTCACCTGCTGTACAGCCATCACTCCCACTCGTCTCCAGAACTTTCTCATCTTTCTAAACTGAAGCTCTGTCCACATGAAACGCTAACTCCCCGTCCCCTCCTGCAGCCCCTGGCGGTCACCATCTCCTTTCTGTACCTGTGAATTTGACGACTCTAAGGACCTCATATGAGTGGAATCCTACAGCATCTGTCCTTTTGTGGCTGGCTTATTTCACTGAGCACAATGTCCTCAAGGTCCATCCACGTTGTAGCAGGTGTCAGAATTCCCGTCCCTCTTAAGGCTCCATAATACTCCATCCCAATTTGTTCTTGGACAAAGATGCTACTCAGCCATTACATTACCCACAAACCCCGATGAGCCCCAGGGAATGTGCCAGACGCCACAGCAGCAGCATGGGGTCCCAGCAGAAGCAGACCCTGTGTTACTCTGGGAATTGGGGAAGAGAGTGGACACTGCCATAGGCTCTGGGTCAGGAGGTGACTTATACAGGAGGACTGTGAACAGCAGGTGCTCAGTAAGGGTCCATAGTTAACGGTACTTTCTGCATGTGCCGGCAGGGGACCCGGCCCCCGGCCAAGAGCTTGGCATTGACTGGATGCTCACTAAATGCCCATGGTCAGCTGCATGCCGAGTGACCCAGTGGAAAGTCAGCCAGAGCCTTCCTTCTTGTCCCTCATTTGACCCCTACCATTTCTGCAGGGGGGCACTCCAAACCCCATTTGACAGGTGAGGTCGCTGGGGCGGGGAGGAGAAGTGGGCTGCTGGGGGTCTGTGCCGGCCTGGCTCTTGCCTCCCGCCCCCGTGTCCCTACCCGAGGGGCAGCCAGGGCTTGTGGGAGCAGACGTAGGGCACACTGCAGATGGGGACGAGCTACCGGAGGGGATGAGCTACAAAAAGGGACAATCTTCAGGAGGGGATGAGCTGCAGGAGGGGTAAATTACAGGAAGGGACAAGCTACAGGAGAGGGAAAAGCTGCCTGAGGGGATGAGCTGCAGGAGGAGACAAGTTATAGGAGGGGATGAGCTGCAGGAAGGGACAAGCTGCCCAAGGGGATGAGCTGCAGGAGGGGACCACCCACCCACCCACGCACCCAGATTTGCTACCACCCCTTCTATCAATGTTGGAAGATGATATTCAAGGGAGCGGAGGCCCGGGGAGGGCACCTTGGCTGGGGGGGTCACAGAGCATGTGAGAAGCAGAGCTGTAGCCCCGGGTCAGGCCTGCCAGCCCCCGGAGACCCGGCCCCTCGGGACAGCACCCGGTGTTCTGGGGGCCCGGCCGGCAGAGACAGATGGGGAAAGAAAGGGAGCTTGGCATGCAGGTGCACAGTGGGCTGGCTGTGGCGTCACCTGGGGGCTTGTTAAACTGGAAGTGACAAGCCCGAGTGAAGGAGCAGATGGTAATTCATCCAGCTCCCACAGAGAGGAAATCTATCCAGCGAAGGATGGTCCCTCCTGCTTTCGAGGCTCAAACTGCACAGGGAGAAATATGGAAGGAACCACCTGAACTCCTCCACCACAGGGCCTGGGGGCCACGGACCAAACACGGGGGTGGCAGGGGTCACAGGAGGGTTTGCAGGGGCGGGAGCAAGGAGACCATCCCCCGCGAAAGGTTTTGGGAGCCGAGGCTGGCCCGGAACCCACAGAGTCCGGCGGACCCTCAGCCCGTGGATTGCCTTCCCCTCCCGGCCGGTGTCCCTCCGCCCCTGGGCTGGGAGGCAGTGTCAGGAATCAATGGTAATGATTCTGGTGATCATATGCAGGCTGGTGGATGCTGACCTCTCCAGGTCGATGGCTTGAGGGCTGTCCACAGCTATGTCTGGGCTCAGGGAGGGAGTGATGGATTCCTCGTGGGGGAGACGGTGGCCGGTGGGGCCCTCAGGTCTGGCCAACCTGGCGCTGGGTGTGCGAAAGGAGTTAAAGCCAGGAGTCTCCCAAGCTCTGTGTCTCCCCAGGGAAAGGTCTCCTTGCAGAGCTGAGCACGACTCACCTGCTTCAACCTCCCAACGGGCACAGCACGTGGGGTCTGACCCCATGGACCCCATGCAGCCCCCAGTTTCCTGTCTGCCCCCACAGGCCTCTGCACCTTCGCCCTGCCCTTCCACCCACTGCAGCCCCTTCCCCACAGCTCTGCCCGCCCGTCTTCCTTGTCCTTCCCTCTGGGCAGAAGCACTACCTCCTCCGTCTGGTCCTCACTGACGGATCCATCTGTCTTATCTCTTGATTTGCTTATCTGTCCTGTGTCCCTCCACCCCCAGCTCCTGCACGGAAATTCCCTGGAGGCAGCATTTGTCTACTGCGTGGGCCTGGGGTCCCGAGCACAGGGTCCGGCCCAGAGCAGGTGCTCAAGAAACGCCGGCTGAGTGAGTGAGTGAAGGATCTTTAAGGGCACTGACCTCTGACCCCGACTTTGGAGATCTCCTTTTTGACTCCGTTTGTGCCCGCAGAACACCCAAAGGGGAAGGCCAGGCTGTGCGACAGCTTGGAACGTGGGTGCGAGATCCCAGCGCCACGTTTGTTGGCTGAGTGGCCTCAGTCTCTCCCTCTGTGCTATGGTGACAACCAGGGCAGCAGGCGCTGGGCCCTTCTCCGTGCCAGGCCCAGTTCTCAGTCCCAAGCACCTTCGTTTAATCCACACGCCGACCCGTTGCTACGCTTACCCCCATTCTTCAGGTCGGAGAGCTGAGCGCAGGGGAGTCCTCAGGCTGCCCCAGGCGACATGACTTGTAAGCAGACCTAGAATGTCCACGTGGGGACCCAGCAAGAACCCGGGACGGTGCGGGCTCAGGGTGTCCCAGGCTCTCCCACAAAGCACAGGGCGCCCTCCCCGCAGCAGTCAGGCAGGGCCCCGCCCGGCTGGCCCCTGACATGCAGTCGATGCCTGGCTCATAGAAGGCTGGCGTTTGGAGGAGGAAGTAATGGACACGACAACCTCCCCACCGTGGCCGTTCCCCCGGGGCTCAGACGCTCCCCGTGGACGCGGCGCTCCAGCTTGTGCGGTCACGTCGTGAGTCCACGCACCGAGACCCCTAGAGCCTGGGCTGAGGGTCCTACAAGATGTGCCCGGAAGAAAGCATCCTGAGGCCCAAGCAGACGGGGTACCTGCCCCCATGCCTCACTTAGGGGTCCACAGTGCACCCTCGCGCACGCCCCTGCCCCAGCTGGCATGTGGGCTCACAAGGCGCAGACTTCGAGTGATGACGACAGGCTCAGGAGACCATCGTGAGGGACACAGACTCGGGGCTGACTGAGCCCTGCGGCCAGGGGCTCCAACGCAGTAGGTGCCCTCAGAGGACTCGCTGAATGAAGCCCTGAAAGAAGGAGGTCCGTGCTTCCAAACTCACATGCCCCAGAAGCCACTTCGCAATGAATGGCCGTTCAATCACCATCAGAACGGGGTTCTGGAAGCACATTCTTTTCCCGAGCCTGTCGGTTGGGATACAGAGGCCCAGGCAAGTCACACCCCTCGGCTGGATTATCAGGAGCCAGGTTGAGCTGAGTCATCTTTTGAAGATGCAGACCAGAGCACGCTGCTTCTGCTCCGAATCCATCCGTGGCTCCCCAGCCCCTCCCAGGAAAGCCAAGCACCCCCACCTGTCCCTCCCACCGCCCCATCACCCAATCAAGCCACTTGTTTCCCTGCAGGTCTATGGGGACCCAGGTTGGAGTCCTAGATCTGGGCTTGGAGAGGTGAAGGGGAGCTGGCCAGGTGAAGAAGGGGTGACTCTTTCCAGGTGGAGGGAAGAGCAGAAGCACTGACTGGAGGGAGTATGTCTCCTCTCACTGGCATATGAGGCACTGTGGGGCAGGCACGGGGCTTTACTCCTGCTGCAAGCAGCCCCCAGCCCCAGCCGGGCACCCGGGAGGCCCTCACAGTGTGACTGGCCTGTGCTAGAACGAATGGATGGAAGAAATGCACTAATGGCCCCAAGTAGCCCAGACAGAAGCAGCCGGCCCAGTGCCGGGGGAATGCCCCGGACCTGGATGCCAATCTCACGTCCAGCTCTCACCGCGCAACATCGAGAGCCTTCTGAGAGCCTCCGTTCCTTCATCTGTAAAATGGGATTGACCGTCCCTGCCCGGCCTGCCTCCCTGGGATGTCAGGAGGTTTGGATGACTGGCTGAGAAAGCACAGGGCCAGCTGTGGAGCGCTGTGCTGCGGGGTGAGGGGCTTTGTCCGGGCAGCTGACCTTCGGGGCTTTGATTGCCAGACGCCCGTTGCAGAGGGGTCTTGGGTCTGATACCTGCAGAGGGGGTGCACGCCCACCTGCTTTGCACGCTGGGCCTACAATCTAGCAGGACCTTCAAGCTCAATTAGGATCAGCTGGGAGTGGTTACGCTCCCTGAGACTCTTGCAAACGGATCCTGAAGAGCATTTGGCCAGGGTTTTGTGCAGAGAAGCTTTTGGAGCCTTCCTTCTCCCCTTTTCTGCTCCTAGAGCTCGGGTGAGACCAGGGTCCCCAAAACCTCAGAATTGTTGGTTCTGTGGGAAGGCAGGGCAAGGCACGCAGGGGGGCACCCCACCACTCCCAGCACTCCAGTACGTGGGCAGCTGGGTAGGCTTACTGGGCAGAAGAATCAGAATTTCTCAAGACCAGACTCTTCCCATACCTGCTTTATATACTTCCCCCACTGAGTCTCTGGAACCCCCAGGGCCCCAGAGTCCCTCCTCTCTGCCCCTCGCTGTGGCAGACAGGCCAATCCGTACAGGCCTGGGCGGTCCTAGGAGCCAGCTGCCACAGGCCGGGCCCTGGGAGTTCTCACTGCCTCCACAGGGACACAGGGGGCCAAAGGGTGGGGTAGGAACACAGCCAGCTCTAGGCAGCCCCTGCTCACCGCACTCAGCCCCCTTCCTTCCGGCCCCAGCTTTGGGGGGCTGGGTGGGCAAAAAGGCCAGGGTTCTGGTTTCCAGAGCAACCACAACACACGGGAAGACTGGCTCAGGCTCCGAGGGGGTAGGGGCTGCCCCTTGGGGCCCAGCAGCTGGGCTGCCCATTTCAAACCCTCTGGGCCTTGGTCCTCCCGCCTTATGCTCCTGCCCGCCATTCGGACTCCTGGGACAGTGCTCTGTGGTGGGACAGGTGCAGGAGCCCGGGCTTGCCTCTGTTCCAGCCCTAGGCCCTGAACACCTGGGGACAGGCTCTGGGGACAGCCGTGCCCGCCTCAGGGTAGGCAGATGCAGCAGATAGAGCCTGAGGCACAGGTAGGATCAGCCCAGGGGCTACCGTGTGCCCGGAGTTGTCTGGGCAGCCACCTTGGATCCCCAGTCTGGTGCCTGAGCCCCCAGCCCACTGCTCCCACGGCCTGAGGGGTGAGGCAGTGTGGACGGTGAGTGTAGACGATATTCCCAGAGGTCTGGCTGAAGGAGGGAGAAGAGAGACACAGGGGAGACTGGGGATGTGCAGGTTCCTATAATTGAGGCTCCTGAGCATGATCGTGTGGGGACTGAACAGAGCTAGAATGTGAGTGGCTGGGGGTCCGGTGTGTGTGGGCCCCGGGGCCCCCTCCTATAGTCCAGCAGCTCACATCGTGAGTGGGAGAGACTATGCACGGGGTGGAGGCTGGGAAGACAGAACCTGCTGGATTCAGCCCTATTGCTCTTGAATTTAAGAAGGGGAAGCAAAATGAAACAGAGCCCCATGGGGGAGGCGAGTCTCACCAAAGCTCAGGGGGCATGACTGAGAGTCCAGCACTGCCCGTGTGCACAGGCCTGGGGGGCCTGGGGTGCCCTACTCCCTTCCGGACTCAAACTCCAGCCCGAAGCCCCCCCAAAGCCAACAGCCCCTGCTTCCAGGGCCCCAGGCCTGCCCCCCGCCCCCACCCCTGCCCCGCAGCCCTGCCACCCGGAGGAGTAATTTTTCTAATAAACTTGTCTAATAGACGGTGTCTCTGACTTGTAGCATCCAGCAGTGGCTTCCAAGATTTACTGGGATTTCCCCCGACACGGTTGGACGGTTTCTTTGAGGAACTGGGCAGTTGAGCTGCAGAACACAATTTATCCGCAAGCAGCGTGTTCCAGCCAAGCCACCAGGCACCTCTTCCCGCCAGCTCTTGGGACGGGACGAGTCACACGCGGGCTCTGCTGTTGACACGCTAAGTAGCGCCCGGAGTGGGGAGCCCGCCAGGCAGGCCTGCGCGCAGTCGGAGGCTTCTCTGGGGACGCCCGGGAGGCACGCGGTGGACAACTGTGTTCCCCGTGAGGAGGGTTTGGGGAAAAGCAATCCTGGAGCGGACCCAAGGAAACAGAGATAATTTCGCAGGGAGGGGAGAGCTGAAACGCGGCCTGCAGCGTGCGGAACCTCTCCGGGGAGGAGCCTCTTCCCGTCTCTCCCGCCGACGGGCACGGGCGGCCTTTGTGAAACAGGGACGGGGCTGGGTTTTAGAGGAGCAGAGAGATTAAAATCCTGGCCATGCTGTTCGGTAGTGATGAAGCCTGTGCTCATATCGGCAGCTGCTTCCTGCTGGATCCTGGGGCCGGAGGTGACCTGGGTCCTGCCCTCCTGCAGCCCAAAGTCGGCTGGTGGGAGTGACGGTAACCACGTAACCCCATTGCTCTCAGGGACTACAAAGGAGTGGGGCCCGGAGGGTCACCTGTCGCAGGGGATTGCCAAGTGGGTGATATCAGGACAGGCTTCCTGGTGCTTGAACTGAGGCTCAGAGGAGAGAGAACATACCCATTCTACTCATCCTACTCATGTTTTAAGGCCCAGACTACCTCCTCCAGGAAGCCCTCCTTGCCCTCTCCCGGGCTGGGCTACCGCCCTTTAGCTTCACATCTCTATCTGGGGGTGGCAGGTGGTGTGGGCTGAGGCCAGAGGGCAGCACAGCAGGGACGCAGTGGGCTCCAGGCAGTCTCACCCCCTCGCCTGTCCCTGCCTCTAACTCAGAGCAAAGACAGCCTGACAGGACACCGCCATGTTGAGGGACAAGTCCACTCCACCGGGGCATCTGAGCAGGGAGCCTACGCGGACGATTGTGCGTCGGGGGGGGGGTGTGTGTGGGTCCCTGACACCTCTGTCAATAACAGCAGGAACAAATCCTGAACTCACCAAAGCTCAGGGGGCATGACTGAGAGCCCAGCACTGCCCATGTAGACAGGCCCGCCAGCTGGGGACTCGGGTCTGGTGCTCAGTGCCTTTGACCTCGGTCTTTCCATCCTCAAAAGGGGTGAGGCGATTCTAGTGCCTACCTCACAGGGCTGTGGGAACAAAGAAGTCAGATAGAGCATGTCCGGCACCCCCCATGGTGCCTGGCACACAGTGATGCTCGGTAAATGCTGAGCCCTGCTTTTCTTGGTGCTCATACTCGGAATGTTGCCGATGGGTCTGTCACCAACTAGCCATGGTGACCTGGGATGAGCCTCTGAAACTCTGGATGGCAAGAAAAGGGTCTAGGCTGTGACATTACAGATGACATATGATTATTTTGTGACTGGAGGGGGAAAATCACCCCTGAAACCTTGAAACCACAAGCCGGGCCAATTCACACTTTTGGGCCCTGTCTGCAAAAACCTTCAGGCAGAGAATTTACATTCAGATGGCTTCTTCCACACTTCTCACAAATAAATGCAAATCCCCTCCAGAGGAATTCACCTTGAAGCCTACATGAAGGTAAAATGCCACGAAAAATGAGGGTCTTACGGAAGAAAGTCTCCAAACACACAAGGAATCGGGGCACCATGAACAAGAACCAGCAGAAACCGTGCAGGTGAGTCAACGCCGCGGCTTCGGGCCCCAGAATTATTAAAGGAGGATACCAAACAAGTTTGTTTCATATGACCGGGGAAACAAAAAAGGAGAAGCCTGAAAATGTGAGTTAGGAGCAAGAGGTTCTAAAAATGTCTTGAGCAGATTTGAAAGAGAACCAAATGGAATTTCTAGAAATGAATAAAACAGCAATTGTGTAACTTGGTGCAATCTCTCTGGAAAGCAACTTGGCATTATCTAGTAAATGTGAAGATGAGCAGGCCGGGAAATTTCACTTCAACATTTTTTTAGAGAATCTCTTGTCCATGTGCACCAGGAGATTGTGCCAGAATGTTTCTGGGAGGATGGTTTGTAATAGCAAAATAAACAGACAACAAAACTGAAAAAAAAAAAAAAAAGAAAGAAAGAACTTTTTGACAGACAGAGAGGTTCAGTTCCGGGAAGACCTGGCTTGCGAGGTAGTGAGCTCCCCGTCACTTGCAGGAGGCTGAGCTGAAACTGTTGACCACCCGTGAGGAGGTCTCGTTTTGTTCTAAGGTCCTAGGAGCTGCCTGATCACAGGGCCCCCATCTGATTTCTCTCCCAAGACCCCAGCTTTGGGCCAGACACAGGAGCCAGGCTCAGCAGGATGTTGAATGAACAAATTAATGAAATAATGAATGAACAAATGAACTGAATGAATAAAATAACAAAGTGACTGCAGTCATCTTACTTTCGTGCAGACGGCCCTGCCACCAGCGCGGCGGGGAGCGCTGGCCTGTGCTCACGTCTCCCAGGAGATCTGACTCACACATTCCCGGGGACATGGAAGGCATCCAAGTCATGGAGGTGGCTAGCCCTGCAGACTGAGCGGCCTCCCTGGAGAAGGAGAGCGCCGCCACCCTGCTTCCTCTGGTCACGTGTGCCCTGCCCTCCCCTCTCTGTGCCCGCAGCTTGGGGGGACCGTCCGCTCTCCGGGGTGGGTGTCCAGGCCTGGGGGGGTTGCAGCTGGGCCACATCATGGTGGCAAGCGGTTGGAGCTCTGTGAGCCGCAACCCCCTCATTTGTAAAATGGAGAGAAGACAGCTCCCTCAGAAGGCTGCTGGGGGCGTCAGTGCAATGTTCTGGATAAGAAGGTTCTATGTGAACATTAAGGCCAGGACCCGGGGTGCGGGGCGGGGGGGACATTGGGGTGATTACACTTGGCAGCAGGGCAGACCCTCTCATCCCACTCATTTCTCACCCAACCCAATAACCCCGGTACTGCTGTGCCTTACAGATGAGCGGACTGAGGTTCACGGAGGTGAGAAGCAAGGTCACCTGGCGGGGGAGGGGCGCGGCCCAGGCAGTCACACTGGGCCACTCCCGAAGGTGCTGTCTATGCGCTCGAGGCCAAGCACCTTGTGTTCCGATGCTCTCACCTCTAGGAGGCGTGGGGAGGAACCATGTGCTTCACACAGGATTTCCAATGAGAGGCCGGTGGTGGCTGAGGGTTGTCTGCCGAGTCAGACAGGCTTGGGTTCAAATCCCAGCCCTCTGCTGGGCCGTGTTGCTTGGGTCGAGCCACAGACCCTCCTGTCCACACAGATGGAGCATAATTGCCAACCCCCAATTCCCTAACCACAGCACCTGCCTTGGCCAGTGCGACGGAGTGAACACCGCGTGAGCAGAGGTCTTGAGTGCCTGGGGTTTGTGCTCCAGGGATCTGCCCGTGAGAACACTGGCCTGGGCAGCCAGGGCCGGGAGCCAACCCAAAGCTGACCGCAGCCTGGCGCGGAGTCGCCGGCGAAGCTGGCCTCGATCGCCCCAACCACGGTTGACCTGCAGACCCGGGGCGCGAGAGTCCGCGTCCACTTGTGTGTGCGCCCAGTCAGTTAAACCGGCTCATTTTGGAAATAGCTGACTGATTCATTCTCTGTGCTTCAGATTCTTCATCGGTAGGACAGAGATGAGGCCGCCCACATCATAGGGCTGATGGAGAACACACCCGAGCTGGCCTCGCCTCCTCTGGTCCCCCGGGGTTCCCTGTGGGAACAGACCACTGACAGCACCTGCCAGCCAGGATGTCCTCGGGGCAGGGCTGGCCTGACCCCCACCTCAGTGCCCAGTGCCCAGCACAGAGCCTGGCGTAGAGAAAGTGCCCAGAAAATGATGCTTTCCCTCCCTGGCTGGGTGAGAGGTGTGGCACTCTCCTTGCTGGAGAGACAGCCTCTGCACGACCTGTCCTGGGCGGCAGGGAGGGGCGTGGGCACCTTCCCAGACCCAGGACGTTCACGCACAGAGGCAATTACTCCATGTCTGGGAGCTGGATGCCGTGGGATTCCAGTCCGGGAGCATCTCTTAGGATTCGGTCCCTGAACGTCGCCACCAAACCCATCACCGAATCTGAGCGAGGAAACCAAACCCTTAAGGGTAAATTCAAGTAGAGAAACACCTGGTGTGCCTATCATGGGCTGGGCTCTCGGCTAGGCCTGCTCCATCGAAACAAATGTGTTCTTGCAAGACATGTGTTGTTACCCCCATTTCACTGATAAGGACACTGAGTCCCAAAGAAGTGACTAATTTGCCCAGGAACAGATAGTAGTCAATGAATGCCAGGACCTGTCCCGTTCACTTGCTCATTTATTCATGCATTGAATCATTCATTCAATATTTAGTGAGTGTCTGGTCTATGCCAGACACTGTGGGACCTGAAGGCCCATGCCCTTGGCCTCCGACCATGCTGCCTCCCAGCCTATGGGCTGCTTGGTCACACATTTGCTGCATGCTTGCCGAGCACCTGCTATGAGCCAGAGTCCAGACCAGATCCACAGGTGCAGAGCCCGGGAGCTGCAGCCCTGCCCTGGAGGACACCGAGGCTGCAGCAGGAAGGCTAGATCCACGGGGCCCCTGCAGCAGGAGAGCATGGTGGTGGCCCGGCTGGGGTGGAGAAGGTGCTCTGCCGGTGTTCGAAGGCCAGAGCGGTGGCGAAGTCCTCTCTGGCACCCCGGTCATCAGAGCCACCAGCCTCAGCTTGCAGAGCTCATCGCCTCCCCGGGGAGCCACGCCCTTGCTGACCGGGTCAGACCTCTTTCGGAAGGGCTCCGGCCCACCCTCCCGGACCCCCACCCCTGCTCTTCAACCTGCTGCCCACAGCCCCTAGCTGAGATGGGGGCTTCTCTGTGCACGCAGGAGTCCCTAGGGGATCGCACAGGCCACGTCCCTACAACCTGAGCCCTGCCCCGGTCCCTCCACCTATCTCTCTAGGGCCCGTGTCATCTGACTTCGGGGTCAGGCTTCCTCGGCCCACTCCTGGTCCTACTGCTACCTGGCTGGATGAGGCCGCTCATCTCCCTGGGCCTCAGTGTTCCCCATCTGTGGACTGGGGATGCAAATGCCCAGTTTGCATTAGGATTGTGGGAGCACGTGCTCCTGGCCGCCACATCCATTCAATAGGATCCCACAAACACTCATGGCACCCAGGCAGGCAAGACCCTGAGCAGCAGGGTCAGCGACACGGACCTGACTCATGAACGATGCCGCTCTGTCTCCCATTCCTCCCTGTGTGGCTTCCAGGCCTTCTCCAGCTCTGAACTTCCTGAGTTCTTAACCACTGCCTGGCCCAGGGCACGTACCGCACACGACATGGGGACTGCCGGCGAGGAGCTGGGGTGGGGGCTGCTCTCAGCACTGGAGGCCGATCTTGTCTCCCCCCCACAAGATCCTGCTCTGCCCCTGACTTCTGCCTCGCCCCAGGGAGGGCCCCGGGGAGAGGGGGAGCCAGTATGTTCGACATGCAAGCTTTGTTAAATATACCAAGTCCTGCAAACATGAGTTAACGGTAAAGTATGAGTAACTCAGGCGTCAGCAGGCATCTCCTGCCCCTTAGCACCCAGCTGAACCTGGCCTGAGCCCGCCCCCCCACTTCCTATGGGATGTCCAGCGCCCTCCCCATCCCAGCCACCTGGGCTCCCAGTACATATTCTCTTTTCCCCTAAGCTGATCTGAGTTGGGTTTCTGTTACTCGCCATACAGAGTCTGAGGCTGGCTTATCCACACTGACAATCAAAACTGCCGATTGCTTTCTTTCTACCATTGTGCACGGACACACGTAACCCTGGGAGCTGTTGGCAACCGTGTGGCTCGTTTGAGGAAAAACCCACTGAGGATAAAGCCCACACCTGGGGGAGGAAAGACAAGGAGAGTGACAGAGAAAGATCTGGGGCACCGATGACACTGAGAACATCTCACACTAAACCGCACCGGAGGCCTGCTCTCCCGCGGGAAGCTTCGGTCCCGTGACTTAGTTTCCCTCTGTCGTCCTGTCCTTGTACCATGATGAGCTCCCTCCAGACTCGATGGAAGAGCTGTGGGTTTCCCTGGCACCCGAACCAGGGGGCGGGGGTGGCTTGCTGGGGGGAGATCATGGTCACCTGGCTTTCAGGACAGAACAGGTGCGTTTATGCAGGTGTAGGCAGCACACACAGATGGAAGAAGGACCTGTCTGTGGAGGAGGACCGATCACTGTTGGGTAGCTCCTAACACCTGTCTCCCTTCCACCAGCCCCTGTGCATTTGCATGTGCAGGTGAGCTGGCTTTCCTCCCAGAGCACCTGATCTGAGCTAAGTCATTCTGGGCAGTCCAATGCCCTGACCTTGTGATTGGTTCAGGGCTGGGGGTATGACTGAGGCTGGTCTGAACAGTAGTACCAAGGCCATTTCCAGGAGCGCTGGCACAGAGACTCTGTCTCTCTCCAAGGATATGGATGAGGAAACGTAGAGCCCCCACGCTGCTGGAGGTCCTCTTAGGACTGTGAAGGGAGTCAACTTCAAAATGAATCCGATACCAAGGAGATTAGGGAGACTGCAGGAAACGAGAAATTCCATTACATCACTGAGCAGCTGACACCAGCTTCACCCGAGCCTTTCAGTCTGATGAAGGAATAAGTTCTCTTTACATTAAAAGCCCATTTGGGAGGCGCCTGGGGGGAGCTCAGGTGGTTGGGCGTCCAACTCTTGATTTTGGCTCAGCTCATGGTCTCAAGGTCCTGGGACTGGGCCCCGCGTGGCGCTCCCAGCTCAGCTCAGAGTCTGCTCGTCCCTCTTCCTCTGCTCCTCCCCACACGCTCACTCTCTCTGTCTCTCTCTCTCAAATAAGTAAAAATCTTAAAAAAAAAAAAAATAAATAAAAGCCCATTCTTTTTCTTTCTTTCTTTGGAACTGAAAACCTCCCCACTGATACATTATCCACGTTCTGAAGATAAGAAGCTGAGGCAAAAGTGTAGTAAACGATGTGCCCAAGGCCACAGAGCGGGTAAGTGGGGGTGGGCAGCTTTGAATCCAGAAAACACGATGAGAGCCTGAGCTCATTGCCCCGATGGCCACTTGCTATTTCCTTTTGCCTTTTAGGAGGCGAATGCTCCCTGCTTCTGGCTTCCTCTTAACATCCCAGAGGTTGTACCATCAAACCCCAGGAGCCACTGGCCGATGTTTCAGCCACAATGGCCTCTGCGAGGCAGGCGAGCTAGCCATCTTTGTATGTGTGCGCACCACCGCACCCTCACGGGGGAACGTTGCTCCTAGGGTTCCTCATGCACGAGTATTATTTGGAAGCTTCTACCAGCCTCTTAGACTCGGGGTCATGAAGACCTGTACCCATTGCAACCTGCTTTCTTGATTTATCTTTATGTAAACAAGCTCATTGAACGTTCCCACTCTACAAGATGAGCAAACCGAGGCTCCACTGTTCACTGAGTTAGAAGTCAAGTCTAGACAGCTGGTCCAGCACTTTCAACTCATTCACTTGATTGTTGGCTGTTCGTCCCAAGGCCACCTTGGCGCACAATGAGGGCAGCGAGCGAGCTGGCGGGAGAGAACTGGGATCAAGTCTTGGTTAGGAAACAAACAGCGCTCCCTTCCAGGGGGAGGACCATGGCTTCTGGATGCCCCGGACATTCTTTATCTAGACAGAGGGACCGCTCAGGAGGCTGGAGCGTCCGTCTCCCCTTGACACTGTTAACCTCCTCCTAAAGATAGAGACGTGTTTCTTTCCAGAGGCCCAGAGGGAGCATATGAACCACTCATTCCTGGAAACTGGGTTTCAGGAGGCCTTCTGGAAAAGAAGACCGGAGCAAAGCATGATGGGGAAGGTACAAGTGTTGGTCAGGACCCCTCCAGATATTCTCGCAGGTGGGTGCCCTCCAGAAGGGAAGGGGCGGGACCTGGGGCCCCAGGGCAGACCCCCCCCCAGTGGGCGGAGACTCCCGGAGAGGGGCTGGAAGTCTGTCCTCAGACTGTGCTGGAGAACCCTACCATCTAGTTCCCATGAACCCCCAGCAACTGGGTAAAACCCATTGTGAAAATACCAAGCTTCTTTCGCTCACTTGATGTTATTGACAGCATCCCAAAAGATGAAATTATTGATTTTGATCTGAGGCCATATAGAAATATTATCATTATGCACTGAGGTTTGGAGCAGCCTAAATTATCGTTGTGAAGAAAACTGCTGAGAAGATTTTCACGTTTCATTTAAAAATAACAAAATGCATGAAAAAAAAACAAGCAAAATGAGCAAAAAAAATCCTTATCCTTTCCAAAAGGAGAGGCAGAAGAAAGGGCACCTATGAAACGTTCATTGAATTTAATGAACACTCAGTGAGACCCTGCCATGAGTCCAGTACCGGGTATCCAGTGGAAAAGCTTCCGTTTTTAGAACGAGTTTACGTTCTAGGCGCGCATTCAGCTGCTGCATATGTGTATATGGGGTCTGGTAAGGGGACCCCATGGTTTCCCAGCTGGAAGGGTTTCAGGGACGGCCTTTCTGATCAAACTGACATTTAAGATGGGACCTTTGGGGTTTGCTGGACAAAGCAGACGGGGGTGTAAATAAACCCGGTGTGCACACGTGTGTGTGTGTGTACTCAGGCCCTGTGTGTGTCTGTTCTCCTGTGCGTGTGTGTATCCAGGTGAGTGTGCCTATGTCTCCCTATGTCTGCGTCCTGGGTGTGAATGTGTGCATGCACGTGAACCCCGTGTGTGTCCGTGTGTGCACAGTAGTGTGTGTTGGCACACGGGGAGATTACCAGAGTGGCCCGGTGAGCCCCGTGCAGCTGACATCCGCGGACGTCCTTCCCGTGGTGGTAGTGTCTGTTTTCCTGGGCGCATCTTCGTCACCCACTGTCCTCCCGGGCTGCATCCGGAAGGAGGACCCAAGAATGCTCTGTCAGTGCTTGGTCTGAGGTCTGGCCTGTGTCAGGGCTGAGTCCCCGTGGTCCTGTCTGTGGGATCTGGACTCCTGCTCCCCTAAAGCCTTACACGGCCTCTGGGGATTTGGGTCTCTGAAGACTCCGTGGGCCAGGGAAGAAAGCTGGGGTTCTTACTGGGTCTTAGCCTTACATTTGGACATCGGCCTTCAGATGTCGGTTTCTTAGCAACCGCCTTCCGAGCTGGGCCGCCTCCATGCCTGGGGTTATCTGTGGGCCCTGGGGCAGCCCCTGCAGTGGGCTCCCAGGTAGGCTGCACCTGGGGGGGCCTTTCCAGGGAGTTCAGGGTCACCGCTGTTGGCTCAGCCAGGAGCGCGGTGCAGGGGTATCCGGAGGGCCCCAAGCTTCCTTCCCCTACTGCCGCTCTCACCTCCCACCTCCCTCCCAGAAGCCCTAGCTGGGGGGCGGAGATTGGCTTTTGCAGCCCTGCTAAGCCCTTGGTTTTCTCAGCCCCAGGCAGAGGGAGCCCCTTGGACGAAGCCGTACTTTCTTCCCCCTGGCTCTGCAGGGGCTGACGGACGTCGTAAGGAGCAGCCATCACGTTCTCAAGTCCAGACGTCTAGATGTTTCTCCACGGAACACCCACGGGCTCCAGTACTGCCAGATGCCAGGGGACAGGTCAGGTGTGCTCCCACGGGACAAGGGCTGGTGGCCCCCCACCCTGCCCATGGTGCTCGGCAAACCTCCGTCGAGCAGGGCAGTCTGTGGAAGCTCGGAAGACGGTCCACTTGGCCTGAGCCCCTGCAGGTGCCCCAAACGGCACCCCGCTGTGCTGCCCCTCCTCTCTCCGACGCTTGCTCCGTGGCTTGGCCTTACTCTGCACCCACGGCTTCCATGCCTGGGAAGCTGGTCCAGGAGGCCAGGGGACGTCCCAGAGAAGACGCTGACTGGCCAGCTGGAGTCACGCCCACCCCCAAAATCACCTCTGGGGGCCAGCTGTCGGCGGGATTAGCGAGACCATGACTCACAATCCTCCCAGGAGCACCACCGTGTCAGCTTATTCCTGCTCCTTCCAGCTGCCTCCCCGGGTTCTTTCTCAGATGTTATAAGTGGTCTTGCTCTCAGCCTTCTGCTGATGCCTCCACCCACGGCACCCGGGACTCCAAACCAACCCCTGCCTTCCTTCCCAGCCCCAACCCCCTGCCCCTCTGCACTGGTGTCTGCCCGTCTTCATTCTGCTTATCCTCCCAGGCCCAGTTCATAGCCACCTCCTCCAGGAAGCCTTCCCGAGCGCCCATCTGGAACTCTCGCTTCACCCAAGTCTTACTCCTCTGACCGTCCCGCCCCCAGCCCCACGTGCTCGGAGGCTTGAAAATACAGCGTGTGACCCACTGCCAGAATTCCAGATGCTTGAGGGGAGACCTTGTTCCCCATCTGGCCCTGAACTGGCCTTGAGTTCGCTCATCCCCTTCTGTGCCACCTCTGTTCCCACGTGATCCTGGAGAGACCATGTGAGAAAACCAAAGGTGCCCCGGGCTGGGTGGGAGGGATCCCGGAGCCTGATCCGAGCAGCTACCACACATCTGTGGCAGTTCCAGACTCTGAGAACGTGGTCGTCCACAGAGCAGTCTCTGTCCTCATGGGGCTGACACTTTAGTTTGGAAAGATGGACAAGAAATCATAAATAAAGGTTTAGGATGCAGAAGGCGCTAAGTGTTATGGAGACAAATAAGGCAGGGGAATGCGTGCATCCAGCGATCCGTCCCCCCGTCTTTCTACGCATCCATCATTGACTTACCAAGTGCCATGCAGAGCCTGGGGCTGGTGCTTTAACTCAGACATGACATCAAGGAGCTCACATGCTAGTGGGGGGCCTACGCACAGACGAGATTCACTGTGGCACAGTTTGCTGAGCTCTGCAACTCCCCTGGATCCAGCAGAGTGCCACAGATGGAAGCGAAACTGCAGATGACTCTGACCCCAGAAGCTGGACCTCCCAGAGGACGAGCTTGGTGGGGCTCCCAGGGGATGAGTAGGAGCTCACCCCCAAGGCCAGGGGAAAGGCACTGGAGGAAGACGGAAGAGCAAAGCCCCTAAACCTGGGAGAATGTGACTTGCTCAGGTCATGGAGCATCACCTGAAATGCCTGCAGTGCTGGCTAAGACCGGCATGGGGAGGTAGGCAGGGACCAGATCATAAAGGGTCTTGCGGCCAATGCCAAGGAGGTTGGGCTTCATAGAAGGGTAGTGGGGGAGGCACTGAGGGTTTAAGCCGAGGAGCAGTGTGCAGACTTTGGAAAACCATCTGTCAGCGTGCAGAGCAAGGCTGCATGGGGGCAGGGCGGGGGCCGTAGGAGGAGTCTGCAGTGGGCCAGGCAGGACCCCATGGCAGCTTAGACTAAGGCAGTGCCAGAGGGGTAGAGGAGATGGAGAGAGAAGAGCCGCAGAAGGGAAATGATTTGAGGAGCCCAGACCAGTTGTTGAGATGGGGGCAGAGGGGGAAGAAGAGGTCAGAGGGTAGAGGATGAATTCCAGCCCCTGGCTATGGAGAGTGACGCCCCTATCATTTATTCAGGAAGAGATGCCAGGAGTGGCCAAAACAATAGAAGACCCCTGGCTTCTGCAATATCTTCTTCCCCAAACTCTTCGTCCATCTTCCCCCACTCTCTGAAGGGATCTGCTCCCTCGAAGTGCCCTTCTCTAAGGCCCACATTGGGCTTTCTTCTGGGCCCTCTTCCCTCATCCCCAGGAGGCCTCACTCATTGCAGATAGGTGAGTGCTGATGAGCCCAGACTGCCAGGTGTCTCACCTGAACTCCAGACAGATGGAACATCCTGCTGTACCAGTTAGTGCTGCCTGGGACGGAGCCCTTAGCCCAACTAAACAAGTGAGGGGCTTGTTTTGTCTTGTGGAAAAGTCCAGAGGTTAGGTTCAGCTGATTCAGTCCAACAATGTCGTCAATGCTCAGGCTCCTACTGTCCTTCTGCTCTGTCCTCCTCAGCCTGTGACTATGATCCTCATGGCCACAAAATGGCTGCTGAGATCAAGACATTACCTCTGCATTCCGGTCTGAAGGACACACACACACACACACACACACACACACACACACACACACACACCACAAAAACAGAAAATGGCAGCAAACTCTGGTACTTTTTCAAAGCTTTCCCAGAAGCATGCCCCAGTGACTCGCTCACATCTTTATAACCAGAATGGTGCCACCAGGCCATCCTTGCCTGACTGCAAGAGAGGCTGGGAGATTAGGTGCTTTGTGGGCTATTGTGGCTCTGACCAGAGGTGGCTATTGGCTCAGCAACCAGCAGCATCTACTAGCACCTCTAAGGTTTTATTCTATGTTTGATCACCTCAAAGGTGGGGAGCTTATTCTCTCCCAGAGTTGGCAGACAGCAGCCGGGACACCAGGGAGGAGGCAGCAGAAACCCCAGGCATGGGCCCCAGAACCCACTGAGTCCTGCTTCTAGGGTGAACTCGGTGTCTGGCTATTTCAAGGACACATCAGGGCTCTCAGACTCTTATCAAGAGCACTCAATGCCAGTCATCAAACCGGACACATTCATTTTGCACAACATGTCTGAGTAACGATGCTTCCTTAACCATAACCGTAGGGATTGTCTCCAAGACAAATCACCTCCAGAACCACACAACAGCTTCTCCGTTATCTCTGTGTAACCGGCCTCCACGGGGTGATAAAGAGCCTGGATTGAAATGTTGCTTCTGCAAATTGATCTGTGTGGGGCTGAAGGACTACCATTACGTTAATTAAATTCCAAAAATTTTCCATTTATCTCTGGCCTACCGCTCCAGTTCCCGGGTGGATGCGTTTGTGTGCGTTTGTGAATGCACAGTGCTGGCCCAGCCCGCACAGCCTCCGGAACCTCTGCTCTTCCTCCCTCCAAGCGACAGTGAGCACTGTGCAGGAAGGCTGGCTTTGCCCAGGTGCAAACGCTTTGCTTTAGATACTTGCCGGTTTGACTGCTGGAGGCTCCAACCTGGGGACACAGCTCAAAGGCAAGGGGCCTGATCTGGCCTCAGAGCCAATTACCATATTATGCTAATCCGGGCCTTAACATATTACGTGCATAATGGCTGGTCTATTTTTAAAGCCACCAAAGGGATCAACTGGAGCCTGAAGTTCTCCAGCCTCAGCATGCTCTTTGATTCAGGGCTATTCATAGAGAAGCGACCTCTTTGGACAGAGGGGAGTCGGGGCTGGAGAAATGCCTGTGTGGGCCATCCCCCCCACCCCCGCCCTGGGTCCCTGGGGCATGCAGTTGGTGTGGGGCAGTGAGGAGGGTCCCAGGAGTCAAGGGCAGTCTGCAAACACCTTCAGCTCAGCATGGATGTGCAGTCAGGCTCCTCTCTCTCCAGGCCTTGGAGGCAGATAGAAACCTCTCCAAGATGCTCAGAGGGCTCAGACTGGGAGGGGACATCAATTCTGTATTTGCATGTAAATGTGTATGAACGTTCATAGCAGCACTATTTGTAATGGTCAGAAAGGGAAAGTAACCCAAATGGCCATCCACCGATAAACAAACAGAATGTGCTGACACATGCTGGCACACAGATGACCCTGGTAACCATTATGCTAATGAAAGAAGCCACAAGAGACTGCCTACCGTGTGATTCCTTCTGTAGGAGCTGCCCAGGACAGGCAGATTTGCAGAGATGGAGTGCAGATTAGTTGTTTCCTTGTGGTGGGTGTATTAGAAGGTCATAGCGAAAGGGTGTGAGGTTTCTTTTCTAGGATGATGAAATGTTCTAAAATTGATTGCAGTGATGGTTGCACACCTTGTTAAAATGCTAAAAACCACTGAACTCTTTACATAGGTAAATTGGAGTGTTTGAATCTATCTCACAGCTGTTACCAAAAAAAATTCCCCGACAGAGACAGCAATCTTCCAGGGAAATAAAATTGATGGTGTGGGTCCTCCTAAACGACACTGCGGCATGGACAGATAATAAACGGAGTTTCCAAGGGTGGCTTTACAGAGGGACGGGAGGGTATGGGCCAAAGGACAGAAACAGCCCAAATGCCCATTAGCTGATGAATGGATACACAAAATGTAGTTTTCCTGTACAATGACATATAGTAGCCATGATCAGCTATACAATTTGCAAAATCTGTCTCCATTCTGTGGCTTGTCTTTTCATTTTCTTGGTGGTATCCTTTGAAGCACAAGTTTTGAATCTTGATGAAGTCCCGATTTCCCTGTTTGTTTCTTTGATTGCCTGTGCTTTTGGGGTCAGAGCAAAGAAACTATTGCTGAACTGAAGATCATGAAGATTTACCTGTATGTCTTCTCTTTAGGTCTTACATTTAGGTTTCTGATCCATTTTGAATTAATTTTTTTAGTTATAAGGTGTGAGGTAGGGGTCCAACTTCATTCTTTTGCATGTGGATAAACCAGTTGTGGTGGCATTGTTCATCAGAGAGACAATTCTTTCCCATTTATTGGTCTTGGCACCCTTGCGAAAAATAGATTGACCACCATTGTGAAGGTTCATTTCTGGACTCTCAATACTATTCCATTAATCTATATGCCTATACTTACACCAAGACCACACTGTCTTTGATCACTGTAGTTTTGTGATAAATTTGGAAACCTGGAAATGTAAGTCCAACTTTTTTCTTCATTTCCAAAATTGTTTTGGATATCTGGGTTCCTTGAACGTTCATACAGATTTTGGATCAGACACCAAAGACGCCAGCTGGGATTCTGATAGGGATTACACAGAATCTATAGATAAGTTTGAGTACTGCCATCTTAATAATATTAATTATTCTGATCCCTGAACATGGGATGTATTTCCATTTATTTAGATATTCATTAATTTCCCTCAGCAACACTTTACAGTTTTCAGAGCATATGCTTTGCACTTCTTTTGTTAAATATATTCCTAAGTGTTTTTTCTTTTCAGTGCTATTATAAATGAATTTTTTCCTCACTTTATTTTCAGATTATTCATTGCCAGTGTATAGAAATACAACTGATTATTGTATATTGATGGATTTTTGTATCCTGAAACCTTAATGAACTCATTTCTTAGTTCTAAAAATTAATTTAACTAATAACGTAGTTCAGTGCGTAGTAGATTGTTCAGGATTTTCTATATATAAGATCAAGTCATCTGTGAATAGAAATCATTTCACTTCTTCCTTTTCAAGCTGGACAACTCTTTTTCTTGCCTAATTGCCTGGGCCAGTCCCTCCGCCCCCAGTACAATATTGGATAGAAGTCGTGAGGGTAGGCATTTTCATCTTGTTCCTGATCTTCAGGGGGAATCGTCCTGTCTTTCACCATTACATACGATGTTAGCTGTGGGTTTCTCACTGATGCTCTTTATCAGGCTGAAGAAGAAGTTCCCTGAAATTATTAGCTTGTTGAGCATTTTTATCATGAAAAGGCATCACATTTTATCAAAAGTTTTTTCTTTATCTATTGAGATGATCATGTGGTTTTTGTTTATTATTTTATTGGTATGGCATATTCTATTAATTAATTTCTGGATGGTAAGCCAACTTTGCATTATTGGGATAAACCCCACTTGGTCATGGTGGGTAATCCTTTTCATATGTTATTGGAGTTTATTTGCTAATATTTTATTGAGGATTTTTGCTTGCATATTCTATAAGCGATATATCTTGTGATATCCTTGTCTTGTTTTGGTGTCAGCGGTAATAATAGCCTCAGAATGACCTGTGAAGTGTTCCCTCCTCTTTGATATTTTGAAGAGTTTATAAAGAATTGCCAGTAATTCTTTAAACATTTGATAGAGTTCACCAGTAAAGCCATCTGGACCTTGTGGAAAGTTTTTTGGTTATGAGTTTACTATTTTTACATTTTTATTCAGATTTTCTATTTCTTCTTGAGTCGGTTTAGATAGTGTGTATCTTTCTACACATTGTCCATTTCTCCTGTTGTCTCATTTATTAGCATACAATTGTTGCCAGCGTTTAAGTGGCATCTTTTAAAATGTTTGCTTTCTGTTTGTTTCGGGTATATAGAAATCCAACTGATTTTTGTATACTGACTTCCTAAACGGTCCTATTAGTTCTGATAATGTACCTATAGCATCCCTCTATGTTGCCACCTACAAAATCATATTCTCGGTGAGCGATGACAAATTTGTTTCTTCATTTCCAGTTCCTGAGTTCATTCCTTTTGCTGCCATATTATACCGCCTGGGCCCCCCCCCCCCAAGCCAGCGTCGGACAGAAGTGGGTCGAGTGGGCTTTTTGGCTTTGCTGCCAATCTTAAAAGGAAAGCTTTCAACATTTCCCCAATAAATAGAGGTTTTCTATAGATTTGGGGGTAGGGTTCTTTTACCAGGTTAAGGCAATTATTTATATTCCAAGTTGTCCAAAAGGTCCTTTATTTCCTGAACAGATATTGAACTCCATCAGATGCTTTGTGCCCACCTATTAAAATAATAGCATGATTGCTCTCCTTTAATCTGTTAATATGGCAAATGACATTGGAGTTCCTGCTGTTAAATCTACTTTGCAGTTTCGTTGTGTTTTACTACTTTTTTTTTTTGTTCAGAATTTTTGCATCACATCCATAAGTGAGATCTGCCTGTAATTTTTCCTTCTATTGCCCAGTTTTCTTTCTGTGTCAAGGTAAACTGGTCTAACGAAGTGAGCTGGGCAATCTCTTTTCCTCTTTCTCTGCAGGGGCTGGTGTAAAGCAAGCAGTCTTGTTCCTTAAATGTGCGGTAGAATTCTCTGTTGAAGCCATCTGGACCTGGAGTTTTCTTTGTGGGAAGGTTCTTAGTTACAGATTCAATGGTTATAAGATTGCTTAGATTTTCCCTTTCTTCTTTGTGCCAATCTTGGAGCATTGTATTTTTCTAGTAATGTATTCATTTCATGTTAAACTACACAGTTTTTTTCCACAGCAGCCCCTATTTGGTTTCCTACAGCTGCTGTGACAAGTCATGACAAAGTTGGTGGCTTAACCAAACACAGATTTATTCTCTGACAGCCTAGAGGCCAGAAGACCAAAACGGGTCACACTGGGCTGTAACTGATGTGTCCCCAGGGCCATGCTCCCTCTAGAGGCTCCAGGGAAGATCCTTTTCCAGCTTCTAGCGGCCCCCTTTATTCTTCACCTTCTGGACACTTCTCTCATCTTCAAAGAGCATCATCGGGGCTCTGCCTCTGTCATCAGCCTCCCCTCGCTGTCCAATCCCCTCTTATAAGGACGCTTGTAATCACAGTTCGGGCCCACCCCCTAATTCAGGAGACTCTCCCCATCTCAAGATCCTCAATCCCATCTGCAAAGTCCCTTTGCCATATAAGGTAACAGGTTCCAGAGAGTAGGACCTGATGTCGCTGCAGGTCATTATCCAGCCTACCGCTCCTTCTTTCCGTCTCGCAAGATCGGCGGTGTCTGCTTTCCTGTTGCCTATTTCGTATCTGTGCTTTCTCTTTTTCTGGGCCCGTCTTTTCAGCGTTCTCTCCAACAGTCTTGTCATGTGAACAAGGGGGAGTGGCCAGACCAGGCTGGCTGGAGCAGCTTGTACGAAGGGAAATTCAGAGACAGGAACCATCACCAATGGGTAGGCCGCCTGCTGCTCAATCTGCGCATGTGCACAACCATCTAACCTGGGTGGATGTCAGGTTCTGGGATAGGGAACCTCAGCCCCTGGGCTGTGAACTTTGACACTACAGAATTAGAAAAGCATCTTCCTTGGGCCGGTCACAGGGCAGGATCGACAGCAGTGTGCTGGGCAGACCTTGGGCTCCTGCTCTGTTCTGCCCGCTCAGCATTCATGTCCGAGCCCCTCCCAGGGGTGCTGGCATTGGGATCCTCGCCGGGAACACCTGTCTTAAGCACCTGGCTCTGTCTAGCTGTAATGGAGCTGTCGAAAGGCCTACATTTTCCTTGGAGGCCAGTTTCTGGTGAAGCAGGCTCAGACAAGTTAACCCTTTTGCATCAAGTATTTTCAAAGAATTGATAACTGTTTTTGTGAATTTTCTTGTACTTTTCTATTTCATTCATGTCAGAGCTCGTTTTTATTATTCCCTCCTATTTGTTTTGGTTTTATTCTTGCTTTTTTTCCTTTAGGTCCTTGAGATGAATGCTTAGCTCATCAATTTTCAGCCTGGTTACTTTCTAAATCATATATGGACAACTATAACTCTCTCCCTGAGCCCTGTGCACCTGCTTCACTCATATTTTGATGCACTTGCTTTTCTTTCTGTTCAGCTCAAGTATTATCTAATTTGCATGATTTTTTTCCTTGACCAGTGGGTTACTTGGATGAGCATTTCTTAATTCATAGCTATCTTTTTGTTACTGATTTATAACTTAATTACCTTGTGTCCGTAGGTCGTGCGTGACTTTAATCTTCTGAAATTTTATTAAGATTTGTTTTACGGCCCAAAATATGGTCAAGTCTTTAAAAAAATGTCTCATCTGTGTCTGAAAATAATGTGTACTCTGCAATTGGACACAGTCCTCCTTAGGTGTCAATTAGATCAAGTCGATTGCATATTTCAAGTCCTCTGTATCCATAATGATGTCCTTTCTGCTTATTCTATCAGTTACTGAGATCTCACACATGACTGAGTTTTTCTGCTGCTCCATGTACTTCTGTTTATATATTGAGGGTATGTTACAAGGTGCATACAAACCTTGAATTGTTATATTGTCCTGGTGAATATAAACTTTATCATTATAAAGTATTTCTATCCACCAATGATTTCTCCTTTCTTGCTATTTTGTCTACTATTAATCAAGTTCTACTCACTTTCTTTTGGTTAATGTTCACCTGATAAATGTTTTTCTTTCTGTTTCCTTTCTACTTTTCTGCATCCTTAATTTTAGATAGATCTCTTGTAATTTTTGTTTTTTATTAGAGTTTTGAAAAATCATGCTGACAATCTTTGCCTTTCAACTGGAAAATTTGGCCCATTTAAGTTTAGTTTCATTTCTGATACGTCTGATTTAAATCATTGTCTTACTATGTGTTTTTATTTGTCTAACTTCTTCTACACTTTTTTTGCTCTCAGTGCTTATCTTTTGGAGTTGATTGAGGTTTTTTAAAGTCTATTTTTGCCTTCTGTTAGTTTGAATATTCTTTTGTGGTTTTTGTAGTAATGTCAGTACCTCTCCTTTACTTATTAGAACAAAATATTAATTGCTACTTTTCCACCTTCTCAGACGATGCCTGAGGTCTTTTTAACTTTTTTTTACCACCTTCCCAATTTACATGCTCTGTGTTCGCATGCTATTTCCATACATACATTAAGTTCTATAAGAATGTATATAGAGTCTATAGTCATTTCAATTTTTAAACAAATTTATTTGAGACACAACAAAACATAAAACAAATTTATTCAGATATAATTTGCATACCATAAAGCTCTCCTATTTAAAGTGTACAAGTCAATGTTTTTATTTATAGAGTTGTGTAGCCATCACAATAATCAATTTTAGAACATTTGTATTGTCCCCCAAAGACACCTGGTACCCATTAACAGCGACTTCCCATTATTCCCACCATAATTTGAGACACAGATAACTTTATCTTCCTCCAGAGAGAATTTCCCTTACTTCTGCAGGTGCCTGGGGACACCAGTGTTCTAGATTTACTTTACTCCAAATTCAGAGATTGGGATTTTTGACACCATACTGATGACTTGAAGAACGCTATAGGGCATGTAAATTTACTCTTTATACTAAGACATACCCCAACCCCAAATGCAGGATGAGGGATGTTTGGATGTTTGTCAGGACTCCCGGCCTTGGCCAGCCACAGACCCCGATTCTTGTCCCCCTAGCCCTGTGAGGCTTACACAGTGCACCTGGGTCTCTTGCTGTCCTCTTTCAAACCCCTGATGCTCTTGGTGGGAGAGAAGCCCTAAGTGCAGGCTTTGCTTTCTGGATTTCCTTCTTCTCTCAGATTTTCCTCACCATCTTGTTACTCTTTGGTGCTTCTAGGAAGATGTTTAAAACCTTCCCTCCAGCTGTTTCCCTATCTTTGGTGGGAAGGAGGGTTTCCATGACCTTGTCCACTATTATTTGCAGGGCCAGGAAGCCTTATCTTGTCAGATGCAAGCATCTGCTGTAGCTCTGCTGGGTGACAAAGCACAGGCCCCCCTCTGCTCTCGGGGATGTCTCTTTTCAGGATACAGGGTTGCCTTCTCCCTTCTTGTGCTTACGAATCACACTGGGATTACCTGGAGAACTCTCTTCTTTATCTGGACTAGGGTTGAGGAACAAAAGCCCGAAAGTGTTGCTGGCAAATTCCTGCTTCCTGCCAGGTATAAAGGCTTCTTCCACCCTACAGCCCGAACAGAAGCCTGACTGCTTGGTTCTTACCTGAGGAACAGGGGAAAAAATACCAAAGAATGTCTTCAGTATTCTCCAGCCACATGTATTCAACTTGCGTGGAATTTCACTTAAGGAAAGACAACAGGTAAAATACTATGACTCTTTTAAAAATTATGAAGGCAAAATTCTGGAGCCAGCCTTGCCAGGGTTTGAGTCTGGGCCCCACCAATGGCCAGTGGTGGGCTGGGAATCTGACCCCGAACCACTTTACGAGTCTCCTCCCCCTAAATCCTCCAGGTAAACGTCTGAATTAGGCGCTGTGATTATCCCCCAAGTTACAGGTGTGAAGGGCCGGGTCCAGGTATTACCAATCCCTCAGGACACCATTCCTGCTGCAGAGAGAACAAAAGAGAAGTGGAAAGTGAGATGCTCTGTAACCCAGCAGGGCGTATGGGCGTGACGTCAAGAGCATCCCTCTACCGGGGAGAAGGGGTGGTCCTCAAACACCCGCTGGCATGCGCAGATGGCAGATAGGGATCCCCGGCTGATCTGGGGCGGGGGGAAGCAGAGCGAGACTAGGCACTTTACATGACAGACACGAGGGAGCGTCTCCCAGAGCAGACGCTGGGGCACCTCAAGCCTCAGAAGACCGAAGGGAGAGAAAAGATGCTTTATTCTAATAGGTCAGTGGGGGAGAGCTTAAACTAAATGTTCTTGGACATTCCGGATGAGTACTGGCCCTTCTAAGGTTCTGAGAAGAATTGTGGGGAAGAAAGGAGTGAACTTTTTTTTCATCTTCAATTTCCTGGATAAACGTGCATGGGAACCCTGTATCTTCCCGATGTCTCTACAGCCTGCACTATTCTTAATGTGCAGGCCGGACAGTGGGTTCTTTCTCACCTATTAGGAAGTGCTGGTGTTGGAGGAAGGAAATGAGAAAAATATAAGCAGAAATCAATGACTGAGAAGCAGAAAAACAACAGGATGTGTTAAATCAGTAGCTGATTCTTTAAAGATAAGTGAGTAGGATAGTCAACCTCCAAGCTATCAGTTTAAAAAAAAAAAGGAAAAAAGATTAATTTAAGAAGAAGGAAAGGGACATAACATACGGAGAGAGGTTCTTAAAGCCTAAGAGAACACAATGCACAATTTTATGCTGGTAGATTTGAATATGTCTCTGAAATGGACAATTTTCTATCAAAGTCTCCAAAATGATGAAAGTAGAAGTAGCTGATCTGGGATCAAAATGCCATTTATCGTCCCTGTTACCTCTTACCAGAAATCATAGCCAATTAAATTTAACGAGAAAATAATCAGTAGATGGATATTCTCAGCAAGGAGACAGACGTTGGTTCTCATCCGCCCAGGAAATGTTGCTCTAACTGGAAACCCAACAGGAAGCTACTTGAAACCATGGCTAATTGGGAGTTGTGGCCAGTAGAAAGAGAGAAGCACCTTGCAATCATCAGAGAATAGGAGGTAAATGGGACGCAGTTAAACCAAGGAAACATAAGAAAGGCACAGGTCCCGAGTGAAGGAAAATCCAGAACCTGACTGAGGAGCAGGGCTGGGATTTGCACGTGGGGTACGCGGGAGCCGTGGCATCACGGAAGTGTCCACACAACAGAAGCTCTGAAAGCTGGGCACGAAATTCCAGCAGTGACGCACTTACCTTGTATTTTTCTGCCTTGCTTACATTCCTGTAAGTGTACATTACTTTCTGCTTAAGCAATTATGTGTAAAACAAAAATGAGAGGAACATATATAAAATGTTAGAGCTCTTTCTTTAAGTAGGTGGAAAATGCCAGGTTCTTTTATTGTTTCCTTTATGCTCCATTTTACTGTTAGAAAATAGAACAAATCAATAAACGATTTATGAAAAGTGAAATTCGTGAGAAATAATAAGTGGGTATAAGTAGCCCGCCATCTTTTGAAGGGGGACAGTGATGAGGAGTATCTCGCTCTGTCAACTATTTAAAATCAAAAGCTGGGGGCGCCTGGGTGGCTCAGTTGATTAAGCATCTGACTCTTGATCTCGGCTCAGTTCATGATCTTGGGGCCATGAGTTCAAGTCCCACATTGGGCTCCAGGTTGGGCTTGGAGCCTACTTAAAAAAATTAAAATCAAATCAAAAGCCATGTGAATCATGAACATAAAAAGGTATTTTTCTTTCTCTTCTTTGTTGTCTTTAAAAAGTCAATTCATGTTTTAGGTTGTAGAAAGCTGCAAGAGAACACCACTCCAAATCTAGCGAAGAGAAAAAGCAGCATAATCTGCAAACCAGTTTTTCTTGAGCCCGTGAGAGAGCTAAGGCCAGAAGGAAATGAAGGGAAGCGAATTTGAATTGAAGCCAGCCCTTCCACAGAGAGACGGGATTCGGACACTACTGACCCTTTCGCAGAGCACAGAGAAGAGAGCCATACAGACAGGTAAGGAGGAAACAGCTAACGTTTTAATAAATTCTTAAAGGCCACCCATGGGGTAGCATGACGGTTTAGCATAACCGGGAGCCCCAGACTCAAAGAAGCCCCCCGCCCCCACAGTGCTCACGAGCGACAGTGGGGCAGTGACAGGACACGGGGGACAGCGACCCTTTCTCTCCTACTCGACCATGCGGAGCAGCTCCCTTCCCCAGACCCAGCCACAGAAGACCCACTGGTTCCAGGGAAGAGAACAAAAGATCTCTTCCATCCGATGACACTGGAAGAAGATCAAATTTAACCCAAAGTAAGCAGAAGGAAGGAAAGAATCAAGGCAAGAGCAGAAATCAATGACGTGGGGAACAGAAGCACGGACTGAATCAATGAAATTAAAAAAAAAAATGGGACTTTGCAAAGATAATACAATTGACAAACCTCTAATTAGGATGACCAAAAAAAGAAGACACAAACCAGGAATAGGGTGCACCAATAGTATACAGACCTCAAAAAGATAATAAAGGGATATTAGGAAGAACTCCGTGCAAACAAATTTGCTAATTTCCATAAAGTAGATAAATTCCTTGAAAGACGCGCATGACCAAAGCTCATTAAAGAAGAAATTGATGACCAAGTAGTCCAATCGACCCGCTAAAGCAACGGAACCTATCAAACACCTTTTGACTATGAAGACAACTTCAAGCCCAGATGGTTTCACTTCAACTTTCTATCAAACTGTTAAGGAGGAAGGAATCCAATCTTACACAAATGCCTTCAGAAAACAGAGAGGGAAACAGCCCCCAGCCTGTTTGATGAGGTGAGCATAACCCCATTTAGAGACATTGCAGAGAAGACAATCACAGACCAATGTCTTTGCTGATAAAAAACACAAAAGATACTTAAAAAAAATATTAGCAAGTCAGATGCAACATTTTACAAAAAAGATAATTCTCAATTACCAGGTTGTATTTAACCCAAAATGTGGGGTCAGTTTATCACCGGAAATTCACTCAGTTTAATTCACCATGTTACCAGAAGAAAAGGGAAAAAAATGATTGTCTAAATCACAGAGAAAGCATTTAACATTCCTTCAAGATCCACTCCTGATTAAAAAAAAAAAAAAACTCTTGCAAATTTAAAAAAGTTTCTCTTACAAAGGGAGAGATGGAAATTTCATGAGTCTGACAAAGAGTACATATGAGAAACCTTCTACTTAACGTCATCACACCTAGTGGTAAAATACCAACCACGTGCCCCCAAAGATCAGCAATCAGGCAAGGCTATCCACTCTCATGACTCAGGTATAACACTGTACTAGAATTTCCCACAGTGCAAAATGGACAGAAAAAGAAATAAAAATCACACAGAATGAAAAGATGGACTGAAACTCTTTATTCACAGACGACATGATCATGTATGTAGAAAATCCTAAGGAGTTTGGGGAAATACCTACCAGAACTACTAAATGAATTTAACAGAGTCACAGAATAAAAGCAAATACAAAACTCAGTTTTGGTCATATGCATTAGCAACAAACAATTGCAAAATGAAATTTTTCAAAAGATTCCATTTGCAAGAGCATCAAGAATCGTAAAATCCTTAGGAATACATGTGTAAGGGCCACTGACTAAAAACCACAAAACTGCTGGGAAAAAAGAAAGAAGTCTTGAATTAAGTGGGAGAGAAACCACATTCCTGTATCAAACTCAATATTAGTAAAATGTCAGTCCTTGAGCACTTTCCTCTGCAATTCAATTCCTCGCCAATCATTGTCCCAGAAGGCTTTGTTAATAGAAATTGACGAAATGATTCTAAAATGTATATGGAATTGAAAAGGACATAGAAATGTTCTACTGAGCATTGTAAATGTGATTATTGTATCTGAGGAACGAATCTTTCATTTTGTTTAATTTCAATAATTTATTTTTTTTAAGATTTAATTCATTTGACAGAGAAAGAGAGAGAGAGAATGAGAGAGAGCACCAGCAGGGGGGAGCAGCAGACAGAGGGAGAGGGAGAAGCAGGCTCCCTGCTGAGCAGGGAGCTCAACATGGGGCTCAGTCCCAGGACCCCGGGATCATGACCTGAGCCGAAGGCAGACACTTAACCACTGAGCCACACAGGCACCCCTAATTTCAATAATTTCAATAGCCCCGCATGTCTGGTGACCTGTCGCACGGCACAGCACAGACCTAGAATATCCAAAGCAATCTGGAAAAGTGAGAACAGAATTCACACTCCCTTGCTTCAAAGCTTACTACAAAGTCACAGTAATCGAGATAGCATGGAACAGACAAATAGATTTTTGGAACAGAACAAAGAGTCCAGAAGCAGACCAACTGTATTTGCTCCCTGGATTTAGATAAAGTCACTAAACCAACCCGATGGAGAAACGAAGTTTTCCAACAAGTGGTTCTAAAAACAACTGGATATCCATATGGAATAAAACAAATTTCAACCCTCATATCATCCACAAAATACTTACTTGAGATGAATCAGAAATCTATGTGTAAAAGTCAAAACTCTATTTTTTTAGATGAAATCACAGACTATCTTTGTGCCCTCGGATTGACAAAAGTTTTTAGAACTGGGGAGGGAGAAGACCTAGGGAAATTTCTGGACGGTGATGTTCTGCATCTTGTGAGGGGCTTGACTGGCAGCTGTTTATTCATTTTCCAAAACTCACCAAATACTGTACTTAAGACTGATGGTTTCATTGCGAATTAATCCCCCTACCTCAATAAAAAAAAAGAAAAAGAACTGTAAACAAACATCAATAGCTAGTCGGTGATGGGTCTGCTGAAGTCCTTCCAAGTGAAGTGTCCTCGTATCTTGAATCTACATTACTACACATAAAAAGTGAGATATGTTAAGGATGGGTAGAAGGATGGATGGATATATGTGATAAAGGAAATGTAGCAAAGTGTTAATTATAGAATTTAGTTGGTGGATACATGGGTGTTTACTCTCCAGTTTTCTTTCCAACTTTATGTATGTCAGAAATTTTTAAATACTGAGAAAATATGGGGGAAAAAAGAAGGTATACTGATGGTTGGGGGAAAAAAAGCTCAGCATCATTAGAAATCAAGGAAATGTAAACTAAAGCCACTATGAGATGCTATTACAAGTCCACCAGAATTAGAAATTAGAATGACTGGCAGTACCAAACGAAGAACGAAAGTACATCAACATGAACTCTCACACACAGTTAACACCAGCATTAAATGGTGCAGCCACACTGGAAAACAGGTTGGCAGTTTCTTATAAGTGGTACACCTCACCTATGACCCAGCAATTTGGCTCCTAGGTATTTACCCAAAAGAAATGCAAGCATAGGTGCACAAAAAGACTTCTGTGGAACTGCTCATAGCAACTTGATTCATGTTTGCTCAACCTGGAAATGACCTAGATATCCATCATCATGGTCTACCCGTAGAAACACTGATCAGCAGCAATAAAGCGAGAATGAATGACTAAGGCATGTGCCAATGTGGAAGAATCTCAAATACATCATAATGAGCAGAAGACACCTGAGTACAAGAGTGCAGGCTCTAGGATTCCATGTATATTAAGTGGCAGAACAGCCAAAGCTAATCTATGGGTCTAGGAATTGAAACAGCGGTTGTAGGGACGAGGAGAGGCTGCCTGGCAGGAGACACAGGGAACTCTCTGGAGTCAAGGAAATGTTCTATTTCTTGATTCTGGTGGCGGTTACATGGGTGATATATTTGTCAAAACACATCAAAGAATGAATTTGGGTTCTGTTTGCTTCACTGTAGGTAAATTATATCTTGATTTAAAAAAAATGAACACTATATATCTCTATTTATATACATATGTGATTATTGTATCTGAGGAACTAAATCTTTCATCAATAATTTATTTTTCATTTTTTCAATAATAATTTATTCCATTCCATATATATATATGGAATGAATATATATATATATATATATATATATATCTCACAAGCCAGGGAAGAATAGCTATGAAAGTTACATACTTCCATATTATGATATATTATGAAATCATTAGCTTATTTTCCAATAACATTTTTAACAGCATGGTAAAACGTGCATGATAGTAGGTCAGTCTTATGAAGGACATAAAATCGTATATTCAGTATAATCCCAAACTGGAAAAAAATAGCTATTTCCTTGAGTCTAAGATGCTATTGATTTTAAGACTAAACACAGATTTTAATAACTTTTCCTCTTTAGAGCCTCAACCAAGTTTGAGTCCAAACCCCCTTTCACCTCCTTGGGCCTTTGCTCGGGTATCAAGCCCTTGGAGGCCACATCTACCCTCCTTCCCTAATATGACATGCAGGTGGCTTTATTGTTCTTCCCTAACGAGAATGAGTATTCCATGAGGACAACGTCTCTGGCTTACCACTATCTCTTCAGTTCTAGAACAGTGTTTGGCATATAGCAGGTGCCCAGTCAATGTGTGTTATCCTGGTTGTTTTTCTCATTCAGATTCTGAAGTTTCTTCGGAACCACTCCAGGGAGTTGGCATGCTCAGGGTAGCATCCCTTTGACATGCTGTTTTTCATGCCCTCAAAGCTCCTGTAGGATTGAGAACACCAGTGTTTTCTCTGCTTTCCCTACTTTGTTATTTTATAGCTTTGTGAGGTTTTTTCATGATTTAAGTAGATTATGTGTAACGGGTTTATTGAGGAGTCTCATCTTGTCAGGAATGTAAATAGAAACAATTTTATTTCTTCCAAACCCCAATCCAAGTGGGATTTGCTGAACCCCTTCCCCGCTAGGTAGGAGGTCCCTTAATGACATCTTGGCCAGACTCCAAGGTTTTCTTGTCATTTTTGTCTGTAGAACAGTCTCTTGGTGTTTAAGACTAAGTTCTGTTTATTTCTAAAGAATGTTCAGCTCAAACACAATGGGGCTTGTCCCCTTCCTTCTCCCCAGGGCTGGTTAGAGCTTTCTGGGGGGCCTGGTGACTTGGGAGGAGCTGTCGAGACCTTCTCTCGACTGGACCTCACTCAGCCTCGCCAGGCCACGTTCACCCAAGTGTCAGGGCAGCTCAGGGGAAGAGGGCACAGGGGAGTGACAGCTCCCTCCACCTGGGCTGGCCACCCCCTCCCTGCCCCCACCTACCCACCTCTGCTGGCTGATGCCCACAGGGGCATCAGTCACACTCACTGCTCCGATGCATGCTTTCTTCTATGCCTGAGAACACCAGGTGGCTCGCCCCCAAAATAGTGACTCAGGGCCCAGGTCCCCTCCATTGTGTGCATCTGCCATCTGCACTATGGGATTTTCAAGGTCACCTTGACTATGACCACTGATCAAACTGGCAGAAGGGGAAAGAGCATGGAGGACCCCTCTCACCCAGCGGGAAAGGAAGCTTTTTTGTCCAGAAAGAAGAGAAAACAGGTTTGATAAATACCCAGCCAGTCTACACAACCTGTTGGTCGTGGTAGAATGGCTTATCTAAGAAATCCCTTCAGGTGTGGGGGTGCTGATGGCTTGTCCGCTGCTGTCTGAGTTCAGAACATATAGTTTATTCATTGCCTTTTATTCTCATATTTGGGTCTTGGCTACAACAGGAAAAGCCCAGCTCAATATCCTGCTACAGTGTATACCTAGAAATTAAATGGCTTTCCTTGACAGGTGGAGGCTTTAGCAGGTGTCCTGAACCTGAGATGGCCATTGGAGACTCATGGTCAAATCGCTCGAATCTTTCCTATCATTGAAAACGCTGAGATATGACGTGAGAGAGTGGGCAGTTTCTATCAGTTTTAACTGTGGTGCCTGGTGTGTGACGATCAGGTTTCTGGGGACACGTTACTACTTGGAATCCAGAAGACTCCACAGCTAAATCCAGAAGCCATGGAACTTAGGGAAGGACCACTGAAAGAGGGGCAAGAGTTGGCCAAGTCCACGGAGCCGTTTGTGATGAGGACGTTAGTCAGTGGCCCCGGGGTCCAGGGAGGCTGTGGAAGATAGCCAGGCTCACAGGCTGCTTCCTAATCCCAGGAGGTCCCCCAGTGGGGTGGGGGGAGGTCTCAGGAGCGGAGGCTGGGGTAGACGAATGACTGGGGAACGGGGAGAGAGCCACACTGCCCTGGAGCCAGCCACAGGAGACAGTGATGGGTTTCCAACGGCGTCTGATGCAGACCAGCAACCAGACAGAGGAGCGTTGGATGCTGAGCTGCAGGGTCCGACTGCCCCGGGGGGGCCCCAGCAAGCCACACCCTGTGGTTCGCCAGCTGGAGAAGCAGCACAGGGACCAGAGTTTAATCTCGGTTCCAGGCTCTGCCCTCCCAGAGCAGTGTGAAGTCAAGCATGCAAAGGGGCTCCTCCCGGCCTCTGCTCATGGGCTAAGAAGATAAAGTTACAAAATGTTAGAAAGTCATGGATAATGCTCTCATTTGGAAGAGATGAGATTATATGAAAACCCAAGAAGATCAACTTTAAAACTTATAAAAACATGAAGATTTCACTAAGATGACAGCATAAAGAATAGTACAGTATCAGTATCTCTAATATATACCACACATAACCCATTTGAAAAAAAAAAAAAAAAGTCTTCCGGCTGTAGCTATGGCGGAGGTGGAGGCCGGCGAGCAGACGGGGCGGGCCCCTGAGCCCACAAGCCGGGGGCGCCCAGCCCTCTGGGGCTCTGGGCCGCTGTGGCCCGGGTGAGGCACCTCCTGGACCGCGGGCGTCGCGCCTCCGCCCCGGCCACAGTGGGCCGCGCGCCCCCAGCCACACGCGCAGACACGAGGCTGGAGGTTTTCCATGCCCTGCTCACCGGCAGGCGCACACGGTTCCCAGTTCTCACTGCCTTTCGCAGTTGTGAGGTATCTTCATTTCTGGTCCAAAGAAATGTCCTTTCATTATTTTCAAATGTTTCTATACACACATCCAGTGGTGTGTGGGTAGGTGTGTGGTGTGTGTGGTGTGTGGTATGTGTGGTGTGTGGTGTGTGGGTGATGTGTGGTGTGTGGTGTGGGTGTATGTGTGCTGTGGTATGTGTGTATGTGGTGTGTGTAGTGTAGGTGCATGTGTGGTGTGTGAGTGGTGTGGGTATGTTTGTGGTGTATGTAGTATGTGTGTGTGGTGTGCAGGTGGTGTGTATCTATGTGTGTGGTGTGGGTGTATGTAGTGTAGGTGTGTGGTATGTGTGTCATGTATGTGTGTGTGTGTATGTATGGTTTATGGATGGTGTTTGGGGTGTGTGTGTGTGGTGTGCAGGTGGTGTGTATATGTGGTGTGTGTGTGTGATGTGCGGTGTGTGTGTGTGATGTATGGTGTGTGGTATGGGCGGTGTGGGTGTGATATGTGGTATGTGTGTGGTGTGGTGTGTTGTGTGTGTGTGTGGTGTGGATGTGTGGTGTGCAGGTGGTATATATATGTGGTGTGTGTGTGTGTGTGTGTGTGTGTGTGTGTGGTGTGTGGTGTGGGGGGTATGTATATGGTGTGTGGTATGTGTGTGGTGTGTGTGTGTGTGTATGTGTGTGTGTGCTAGCGGCAGGGGTCTCACCTCATGAGCTTGGAACTGAAGGGAGAGGGTCCAGTACAAACCAGGTCGTGACCCAGCACAGGGCCCACCTCGCAGCAGAGTGATGTCCGCAGGTACAGGGAGAGACTAGACGGACAGTGGTGAAGAAGCAGATAAGAGGAACCCAGGGACCCGGTTCAGGTCCCAGAAATGGCCCTACCAGCCGTGTGACAGTGGACCAGTCGCTTACCCACTCCGGCTGTTTCCTGGCCTGTTGGGCGGCATGGTGACACACCCAGTCCGAGCGGGCGGCGGGAGGATGAAATGAGATGGAGACACGTGCTGTCATAGGGAAGGAGGCATGGCCCCAGGTGAGGCAGTGCCTTCATCTGAAGGCAAGTCTGGGGAAGAACTGCGGCTGAGAGGATCGGCCAGCAACACTCCCGGCACTGGGACGATGAGCACTCCAGTCGTGGCAAGGAAGCTGGGGGCCCGCTGCCTCTGTTCCTGGAGCAGAAAGTCACCATTCGCTGGAGACGCTTCTGGGGTCTGTGAAGACTGGAAGGAATCACCTGGAGAGCCCCACAAGCTACTCCACACTCAGTGAACCAGCCAAATAGAGCCAATCTCTCCCGTGTCTCAGCAGTGGCCTCGCAGTCAATATAGCACAAAGTCACGACAGGAGCAGACTGACCGAAGAATCACATTCCCAAGGAAACGTTTAGCTGCTAGGATGCTTACTGCAACACCATTTAATGATGACAAAAATTGTAAACGAGTTACAACCCAAAAAGCAGGGGGGGGGGGGTTGAGTCAAGGGTGGCAAATCCAGAGGCGGGATATTACTCATTTATCAGTCACATTTTCAAAAAATGTCATGGCATTGGCAAGTTCTTGTCATGTATCATGGGGGTAAAAAAAAAACAAAACAGGCTAATAAGGAGTATGTACAGTATGATCCTATTTTGTGAAAAAGAAAACAGGACAAAGGGGTGTCGGGCCTGCTGGAGGTTCCAGTTTTCCTTGGCAGGTGGCCCGGGTGTCGTGGACCCAAGACTCCCAGCTGTTGTCGGCTGTGCTGTCCTTCTGGTCAACCACTGAACAGCTCCCCAGGTGGCTTCTCTGTTAGCCCCCCCGGGGTTAGGTGCTGGGGACACACATGCATCGGAGATCAGCTCTGCCCTCAAGGAGCACACGGTCTAGTGGGGGAGAAAAGCAGAAGCTCACTAACATAGCGTGATGGTTTTCAATAGCTGTAAGGCTGGGGTGGGTGTTCGAGGAGGGTTTCTAAGAGGAGGAAATTTGACCCTGGTCTTTCCACAGGACTAGGAGCATGAGGGGAGGCAGGGGGACTAAAGGGGGCGGTGGTGAGGACACAGAGCCAGGCGGACTGAGGGTTGTTGAGGAGAAGCTTTGGAAGGCCTTGGTGGGATGAAGGAGAGAAGGCCAGATGACGCCCAGGTTCCTGGCCTGGGGACCACACGGGTGGAGCCAGCACTCCCGGAGAGGGAGACTCAGTGGGCTCCGGGATGGAATTCGACCAGGCTGGGTACGTGGGAGCTCAAAGCAAAAGCAGGCGTCATGCAGTCGCTGAGGATGCAGGCCCTGTTCCAACCCGGGCTCCTGGTCTTAAGACTCAAACTGGGCCACACAGTGGGGTTGGCTGGGGGACCACAGCTCCGTGCCTCCACTGGCAGGCAGAGCGGGTGGCTGGATCCTTGTGGACCTCTTAAGACCGGACATCTGGGGCCCGCCAGTAGGGCACTGCGTGTACCCTATAGACTTTGCCATAGCAGAAGACACTGACTTGGCAACAGCCTAGCCAGTTGGGGGGCAGATTTTAACCCTCGTTCCTAAACCACCACCTGTCTTAGAGAAGCCATCGGTGGAAAACCCCAAGGTCTTGGGCTGGTAGGAGGAAGGCACACCCGGCTCGCAGCGCTCCACCCTGCACACAGCTCACCACAGCAGCCATGCCTGTCCAAGCTCTGCACTTGTTACCAAGATCTTGGGAAACCTTAGAATTAATTTTTAAGCTCATCTGGTGGGAAAGATTAAGAAAACCTGAAGGGGGGAACCCTCCTAGATAGGAATACGAGTTGTAAAACCGAAGTCATTTTAAAAAGGGAGGAAGAGGGAAATCAGTGGATTGATAGATACTAGAAGTCGGCCCTATAACAAATAAGACTTTCAAATGTGAGGAAGGAAAACATGTCAATGAGACGGAAAGAATTAATTTATGATCTTAGGATGTTTAAATATTGGGGGGAAAAAGTCAGTTTAGAGCCTCACCTCACACTCCATGCGACTAATTCCAGAACCAACTTTATTAATTCTAGAGGGAAAGAAAGCCCTAACATTTAAAATACTGAAAGAGGGGCACCTGGGTGGCTCAGTCAGTGAAGCGTCTGTCTTCGGCTCAGGTCATGGTCCCAGGGTCCTGGGATCAAGTCCCCACATCGGGCTCCCTGCTCAGTGAGGAGTCTGCTTCTTCCTCCCTCCCCCCCCAACTGATGTTCTCCCCCTCTCTCAAATAAATAAAATCTTCCAAAAATTAAATAAAAATAAAACACCGGAAGAAACCACAAAGGACCAGATGCAAGTGTCCGCAGGCCTGCCTCATCTCTTCTTGACCAGCAGTTCTGAGTGGGCATGACCCTCGGAGGGGGACTGTGAGGTAGAATTGGCTTTGTAATAATGCCCAAATATTCTCTGCTTCCCCCACTCTAACTCATGAGTCCGCAGTAGAATTGTTCAGAGGCTACATGAGAAGTGATCTTGCAAAAGATTGAGTGCAGAAGTGGGTGTGAGACTCCAGTTGTCTTCTATCAATAGAAGAGCCAGGCATTAAAGAAATCTGCAAAAATGGAGAACAATGCCACTCTTTCTCACACAGTTTTTTGTGTTGGGAAACAGAGAGTTTTCATTAAAATATGCTATTTATGTTGTCAGGTAATGAGTTTATTTTCAAAATGATATTTCCACACATTCTCCATTTTAATATGGTAAATGTTGGTAAGTAAAATCTACATAAGCAAAAGCTCTCGGGGGTCCCTAAGTGATTTTTAACGGCGCAAAGGTATTCTGAGACTCAAAGGCTAGAGAACTGCTCTCCGTCCCCACACATGTGGGCTGGGCCTTGTTTTACTCATCCACAAACCCCCAGCACCCAGCACATCCATCCATGCAACAAGCTGGCAAAGGTTTAGAGTGCCCACCACATCATGTGGTTACAGGTACAGCCGTGAGCTAAAGGGACAAAACGTATGTGCCTGCGTCGTGTTGTTGTGTTAATAAGAGTCCAGTGGGCACCGTGCCCAACGAGAGAGTGGATTGGCTGTGTAAGAAGTCAAAATGTCAGTAAAACACACACAAAAGTAAAGCTGGACACACGTGCAGCAAATATGACACACAACAGGTTAATATCTTTAATATATAACGAGCTCATACAAATTTATCAGACCCCAGTAGATAAGAGCAAAGGACACCGACGATCCACAAAAGAGGAAATACAACTGCTTAACATGGAAAGATGTTCAACTTTGCTAGAAAGCAAAGAAATGCAAACTGAAACACAATGCTGTTTCATTATCAGATCAGCAAGTATTTAGCCAGAGGATAATCCTCCGAGCTGGCGAGATGGTACAACGGGCACATACATCCTTGCTGGTGGCAGTGTTAATGGATACAAACATTGCTGGGAACCGTTCTGTCAATATGTAATAAGGGGCTCAAAGGTTTTCATATTAATTCAATAACTCCACCTCTGAGAATCTATCCTAAGGAAATAACTTGACATTGGGGAAAAGCGTTATGCACGAAGAAATTCTTCTGTTTCTGGTGGTGAGAAATTAGTAACGAATGGCATGGGTGATCGACCATGGGCACTACTGTCCATCTACGTGATGGAGGACACAGCCATTTCAAACTAAAATTAGTAATAACGTGTAACGGGGAAGTTCCCTCATGGAAGTGAAAACACTCACACAATATTGTATCCTTAGAGAAGGCAGAACCACCACTACGTCCCAAAAGAAGAAAAACCATGATGGATGGGGGAGGGGGGGCGCACCTGGCAGGAGAGCCACCAACATGTTAACACTTCACTCTTCTCGCTTTCTACCTTATTTTGTAAAATTTCTACAAGGTGTGGGCTTGCTCTGATTATGAAAAGACCTGGTGCGTTGTTACTTGCTCGTGGAGTTAGTGACACTGCAGTGAGGAGCCAGGGTCCCTCCCACCCCCTCCACTGCGTCTGCGCTGCACCAACTGCCACCACCCCCCATGTTAGGACCCCAAGAGACGCCATGGGGTCGTCAGCTCTCTCCACACAGTGGACCTGTCCTACACCCAATCCTCTCCCGACGCCGGCAAGCTGCCGCTGTTGGTCCAGCAAGGTGCTCTGCACTTCCTTCTGAAGAGTCCGGTCTTGAGCTCAGCTCTAAGCCCCCCGTCTAACATGCCCCAGGCACTGGGGATCTTAGATTTCCTGCAAGGATCTCGATTCTCCTCCTCCTCCTCCCACCGAAACTCCACTGCTGGCGGTGGCCCACGGGAATGTCCTTTTATACAACGATAGGGCTTGCCCCCTTAAGGTAGCCTACGTGCGTGCCCAACTCTCCCTCACACTTCTCTCCTATGGGCCGAACTGCCAGGACCGCGGTGACCCAGCAAGTGGCCTGTCACACTTGACGGCAGGGACCCACACACCGGGAAAAGTCCCACCAGCACCTTCTCGGGGGGGCTGTGCACCCCTGTCATTACTTACTCATCATATACTTACCTGGGACCCACGAACCAGGTCTTTGCTTTTTCCTAGAAGTCAGCGAAATGCTTTAGGACATTAAAGTAATCCCAAGGTCACACTATACATTCAGCCAGGAAGTCACCCCTTATTCTAAATTCCATCTCAAATGATGCCCTGTTGTGCCAGGAGGCTTACTTACCAGATGGGGTATCAGGTAGACCAGAAAAACCACAATATATTTCAAATAATGTCAACACCATGAAAAACATAAAACTTTCCCTCACGTGCACTGTTTAACACTACTAACTGCCTGTCCCTTTTACAAATCAATACCTGTTCTCTTAAATTGAGAGAAACCACAACCCCGAAGTCTGTACAGAGCCGCTCCCCTCCCCCACTTCCTTCTTCAGCTTGACCCTCCCCGACCCGCGGTCTGGCTCTGGGCTGCATGGAGCGCGGGTCTCCTCCTCTTCCACTGGGAACTCGGGTGTCTTTCCCCTGGAGCCACAGGGGGGCTCCCAATGTGGGGCCTCGTCTGAGTCCGATGCGGGGCAACCCCCTGAGCCTCTCGTCTACTCACTTCCAAAACCGCCGGAAGCGGTCAAGGTCACAGATGTGCAACAGCACCAGTCCCAAGCCCACGAACAGAAGCACCAGCGGCTGAAACACAACTCACCGAACCAAAGGGGGCTGGAGGCTGGAGCCTGGGGCGGCAGCCTGGACGGGCCGGGTCACGGGGGGAACAGGCAGCACGGCCAGCCCGGCCCTCCGCAGCTCAGGCCCTGCTGCACACAGCGCACAACTCCAAGGCTGCGCGCAACGCAAGCACAGTAGGACTTCTACGTGCCACGTGGCGAGATGGCACGGTTCCCGCCCTGCTTCCATGTGGGGTCTCCTGCCCTCGCCAGGCTGGGCCACATGGAAACGTTCAGGGTGCCACCTACGCCCGGCGGGCCTCCTGTCCCCCAGGTGCCTGCACCCCTTCATCCGTGGGCACCTCCACCTAGCAGGCAGACAGTAGAGCACTGAGCACAAAGAGAAAGTGATCTGTACATCCCCCACTAGAGGTCCCACCCCCCAGAATGGTGGCCCCACTGTGTCCTCCCCCCCCATTCATGCTTAATGAGCACCATGGTCCCACCTGAACAGCCTTGGCTGGAGTCCAGGGGGGCCTGAAGCCTGTATTCAGGCAGTTCTTCAGCAGGGCGATTGGGCTAACAGAGTTTACAATGAGTGGGTGGCAGTGGTCCACGAACCCCAGCAGCCACTGAATATCCTTGACCTTGCAAGGCAGTGGTCACTTCAAGAACGCAGTCACTGTCCCCAGCATCATCAAAACTCTTAGGAACAAAGGATGGACCCTAGGACCCAACCTCTGGGTATCCCAAGACACTGGTCTCCGGGTGGGTGCAGAGGCTATCCTTCTGCAGTCAGGCCAGGACCATTCGGACAGGGCAGGTGGACCCAGGGTAAGACACCTCATCTTCCCCATGGTCCAGGTGGTCATGTAAATGCGGTCCGTTTGGCATTAAATATGGCGAGATCATCATGGTCCAAAGGGCTTGACCAAGTCTCATTTAGAAAGTGATTTCTGGGTGTCCCCTGTGAGGAACCCAAAGGCCACCCAGCATCGGAGGTGTAGCTTTGTCCCTCGGAATTCAGACCCAAATGTCAGTTTTGTCCTGTCCCCTCATTAAGACCAAGGTAGACTGCAGCTCTTTCCCTTTACAAATGCCACAAAGGCCCGGGTGGGGCCTTCCTTAAGTGCTTACTGATGCATCCCAGAGGATTTGGGTCTCCGGCTAGGAGTCCCCGTTTTCTTAGACAAAGGCTAGACACCCAATGGGACAGCCCAGGCATGGGGAGGACATGCTCCACGCCGCTTTGGAGACCTAGAGGTGGTGCGGGTGGCCGAGGGGGCCGAGGTGAAGGCCACGTCACCTGAATGAAGAGGGGAACAGGTCTCAAGCTAGACAGGCCTACCGCCAAGTGATGAGCGCAGAGAGCAGGGGGTGACTACACACTAGCTGGTGGTGGTGTTTCCCACTGGCGCACCCCCCCCTCCTCAGCCCGCTGTGGGCCTCGGGCAGGGATGTACATGAACGTGCTGCCTGTGTTGGCTCCGTGGAACCGCTCAGTGATCCACAGTCACGATGACCTATGTAGCAGGGAAGTTCCAGATTCCCAGAATGCCCAGCGCTGGCAGAACACTGGCAACTAAAGCCAAGCATTCCTGCAGGTGCATCCTCTGGGGGCTTCTCCCTTTAGCTGCATTAGCGGTCTTTCCCAGGGGCGGCAATGGGACACACTGATTCCGTGTTCATGTGCAGAGCAAAGCCTGCCCACCAGAAATGCTTGCACCACACTCCCAGCAGTGAACACCTGGCCACCGCAGCAAGATCGAGGCCCCCGCCTGCTATCCCGGGGCCTGGCAGGGCTGGTGATCACCTACAGGTGCGAAGCCAAACTCCCCTCCCCCAGGTACCCAAAACACACCACCAGCCTGGCCAAAGTGGCTCCCCTCTATCATCAGCAGGGAGTTGCCAGGGGGGCCTGCACAGGGTGGAGTAGGAGCGTCCATGAATCTAGTCAGGCTGGGAGAGATCAGCCCAAATGATCGGCAGCGGGCTGTGGGGTCACTGTGGCCAAGCAGCAGAGCTGCGGTCACCAGGAGAGCTGGGGCGGCAAGCAAGAGAGGGGAAGCATGCACGGTGGGGACAAAGCTATAGCACAGATCACTAGGAAGCAAGGTGGGTGACAGGGCGCCCAAGAGTGATGAAGGAAGATCTCCTTATGGCACAGGTCTGGAGAGGCAGGGGCGAATGTCTTCAAACAAGGGGGATGCTGTCCTATGGACATTTCTTCTACGTAGCAAAGGGTGTATGCTGTCTGCGTGGCTGTAGATGCGACCCGGGTGGTGGCCGATTCTTAAAGGTTCCGAGCTCGGCTGGGCAGAGCCGGAGCTGGACTAGTCCCGCTGGAGGCTGGGTGCACCGGGCAAGGCCCCGTGCCTGTCGCAGCCAGCTGGCGGCACAGCATCTGCCGCTCCCGCACGGCCCGATTAGAGGCAGAAGTCTTCCTGATTTGGGCGCGCCGTGCATGCCGGAGTGGAGACTTGTAGGTTCTCCGCAACTCTGCCAGGAATCCCTGATAGTTGTTTCGCAAGGGGCTGTCAGGTTGCATGTGGGGGATCGCCCACTTCTCTGCCTCCCCGGTCAGCCGGGACACAAGGAACGCCACTCGTTCCGCCTCACCTGGGAAGCGGGAGGCCTGGAAGATCATGAACCTGTCCATTTGCATCAAGAACCCTGCCAGCTGCCCGGGGTCTCCAGAAAAGGGCTCGGGCAGAGAGGTTGGAGGCGTGGTCATTGGTCGGGTCCCGTTGGAGGTAATTGCGGAGATGGGCGGGGTGATCTGCAGCGCCCCCGGAATCCGGGCCCTGGTGCGTAACAAGGTCAGCTCTGCCATCACGCTCTCCAGCATGTTGGTGAGATTGGCCTTCTCTGCCCGCAGGGTAGACGCCTCCCGCCTCAGCGCGGAGTTGGTGAGGCGCAGGGAGGTCAGGGTGTCGATGACGTCATCCATTTGGGCATTGGTAGATGCTGCCGAGGCCGGGCTTTCAGCTTTTGATGTCTGGGGTTGGACCATGTTGGCCAGAGGTCAGCCTAAGGCTGAGACGGGTGGGCTGGGAGAAGGGGGTGTGGGTAGCCCAGAACCTGAGCACCTGTGATGCTAAAGTTGGGTAGACCCCGACAGGAATCAGGGAAAGGGCGGGGTTCAACACTCAGAGCGGCTGAGACGGCCAAACAAGAAGGCAGGGCAGACGGAGCCGAGGGCCGAGCACAGCCGGGGCCAGGCAGGTGGGGCAGGCCCTGGGGGATGCCGATTCCGGAAGCGGCTCTTTTAACGCAGACCTCACTAGGCCAAGGCGGGCTGCACAGGGGGGCGGATTGTTCTGGGCCCTGAAGGAGGAAAAGATGTTTTCAGAAACGTCTGGACTGCGTAGAGAGGGGTGGAAGGGAAGGCCGCGGGGGGGGGGGGGGGGGGAAAGCGGGGGGGCAGGAGCGCCCGGGCCCGAAGCCCCCCCCCCGCGCGGGGCCCGGCGCCCACCTTGCGCAGAACAAAGGGCGGATGCACCTGCGGCGGCGCGGGGGCCCGGGACGGGCGGCGGGCGCGTACCTGGGTCTCCGCGGCTTCTTCCGCGGCTCCGTCTGCCGCGCCGGCCGCGACCAAGATGGCCCGATCGGGGGACGCGGGCGGGCCGATGAGTCACGGCAGCAGCGGCCCGCGGAACTGCTTCCCGGTCAGGTCAGACCGGGGCGGCGGCGGGAGGCGGGCGCGGGCGGCCTCGGGCGGGCGCACGAGCGAGGGCCGGGGCCGGGGTCGCAGCGGAGGGAGGGCGGGTCGCGGGCGGCCGGGGTGTGCGGGCGGGGCGGGCGCGGCGGCAGAGGCGGTGGCGGCGGCGGGCGGGCCTCGCGCGGGCCCCGCTGGTTGCCATGGAGACCGCCCGCTCCCGCGTGCGCGGCGGAGGCCGAAGCCCCGCCCCGGAAATGGCGCACGCAGCCCCGCCTCCCAGGACTACCGCTCCGCGTCTTCCTGCAGCCGCCAATCAGTGACGTTCGGGGTTGCTGTTATTTTATTAGTAGGATAGATGCCTTCCTGTTTTCGTAATTCTTTCTAAGGTTACGAGCGAGGCTCTTTTTGTATATGTTGTAATTATATTTTTTTAATGAAACATGCTTTTCGTATTGTAACTTGAATGCAAATTCAATATAATACATACTCATTGTAGCAAATTTTGATGCCACAGAAGTCTTATAAAAACAATTTTGTATCCCTCAAAAATCCCTCCACCTGAAGAAAACAAATAGAAATATTTTTGTAGTTCCACCCAGTCATTTTTCTCTGATATATTCTATTTCAAAATATTAATTTTTGTACTTTATGAACTATTTTGTAACCTTAATAGCACACTGAATTTTGAGCATTTTCCCTTCAAAGTTATTTCAAAAGCATGATTTTTCAGTTACTGCCTAGAGTTCCACTGAAATCGCATACCATGCCCCTTTTGATGGATCTCTATCTTAGTTCCTTGTGGAAGTTCTATAAACCTTTCTTGTATATAAATCCCAGACTTGCCTCTGCCAAGTTCTCCAGGGTAATAGCCAAAGAATAAAATTACCAGGCCAAAGAGCACGAAGATCTGGATGCTTTTCCTGCCTGACGCTGTTGCGCTGCTTCTGGGTGGTCAGTTCCAGGTTGGGGCACCACCAGAGAGAGAAGACACCCACCATGCCAGTCCTTCTAGGACACATCTTCAAGGAGGCTGAACCACTTGCAGCCCCTGCATTCCTCACTCAATCCTGGGACAAAGTCAGCTTCTCTCACACCTTTCCCATTTTCACTTGTATAAAATGGGAATTGGAGCATGGGGGTGTCAGTACTTGAAGAGGATAGTCTAGCAGTGCCCACTACTGCGTGTACCCCAGTATGCCAAAGGGTACACTGTTGGTGACCAGCTGAAAATTCTAGGACATAAGGCAAGAGAGGAAAGAAAGGAGATGGTGTTTCTTTAAAATGCCTCCACGAGACCTCGCAAAGGAGTTGGGGGCAGGAGCTGCATTCATCTCCACTGAGGTCAATGACTTTAAATGCAGAAATTGGCCTGGACCGCATTACCCCTCCCACTTCCTCCAAACACACACAGGAATCCCCATCTACTCCTGGGAGTCACCCCATCAGCCTCTTTGCCTCAGCCTCACGGTTGTACCTCACCATATCCCTGAGCGCTGTACACAGGAGGGAAGTGTCCGCTACAATTTCAGGTGTGGTTGACACTGTAAATCCTAAATCCCCAGGTGCATTTAATAGAAGGTACACCCTCATTTCAGAAATGATGAAACATGAATTTGAAGAAATATGTAATTTATTTGGATTTCTCATTATTTCAAATAGGATGTAAATTGGCATCAATAAAAACAGTGAAATAAAAATTATAAGAACTTTAAAAATAAGAAAAACAGGGGCAGAGTATTTGGCTTCTGATCCAGATAATCGATGGTTCATGCTCTGAGATAGCTCTCTCTGCTACAAACATAAAACAATGATAAACTATACAAACAAAGTATTGAGAGGATCTGGCTGGGCTCAAAAACAAGATGAACTCCACTGTGGTCCAGAAACACAAACTGCTTAGTATTGACAAAGCCGTGGGCTTGCTGGGCCCTAGGTCCTGAGGCATAATGAGGACGTAATGGTCCTGGCAACAGTATCAGGCTTTCTCTTTGAAACCAGGGGACAGAGGGGTCACCTCTATGTCCAAAAGGAGTCTGAAAAATCTGCTTTGACCATTTCATGGGGGCAACAGCTTCTGTGAAGGTGTAGCCCTGGGACAAGGAAGAACACACAGTATCATGAATCTCATGCCCCTGGCTTGACAAATAGACCCTGAGGGCCAGGAAGCATAAAGTACCACTGCCCATACAAAACATGTTCTGTATTGCAGACCGGGCATCACGGGAACAGCCCCAAACTGCTAGACTAGGGAGGAAGGGGGCTCCAGAGGATTGAGTACACAGAGAATACAGAGAGAGAGAGAGAGAGAGAAAGTGAAAGATAGCCTTTTACCCCAAAATGAACCTAAAACTCAAAACTAAAGCCCATGAAGACATCTAATGCTAAGAATAATAGCCACTAAAATTAATAATCATAATATAAATTAACTCCAGATGAAATTAAAATAATAGAACAGTCTAGAGGGGAAAAAAAGACTTTAAAGGAAGCATATTTAGGATCCTCAATGAGAATAATGAAGGAAAAACATTTGTAAAAAGAACAGACATGGCGGGTGGGATCAGAAGGCAAAAATGTAACAAGATGAGGGGGCTATGGAAAAGTATCTTCTAAAAAGCAATAAAGTCAACTTCCATTTCCAGGAAGATGGAGTTGGTGCACTCCACCCTATTCTTTCAGCAAAGCACAACAGAAAAGAACTGAAAAAGGCAAAAAGAGAGACTTTAAAAAGTGGAGAGAGAAAGGCAGATTGGCTAGGTTGTTCAGGACCCAAGGACTGACACAGCAGTGAGTTCCTTGAGTATTCTTTTGTGTCATACATCTCAGAGCTGGAGAAGTTGGCAACCTGGATGTGCCCATGGGTATAGACAGAAATCTCCCCTCAGAGGCCTGCTCTCTCAAGCCAAAGAACCAGGAAAGGTACAGCCTAAGAAGACAGAAAACTTTTAGACAGTACTCAAATTCTCAAAAGTCAAAGGCAAAGAGAGAATCTTGAAAGCAGCAAAAAGAGAAGCAGGTGATTATGTATAAAGTGTCATCGATAAAATGAACATCTGGTTTCTCATCAGAAACCATGGAAGCCACAAGGCAGTGGGAGGATAGATTCAAAACACTGAAAGAAAAGACTGTCAACCAAGAATTCTATAGTCAGCAAAAGCAGCTTTCAAAAATGAAGGAAAAATTAGGACACTCTCAAGTAAACAGAACTGGAGACCATTCATCACCAGCCGTCCTGCTCTATGAAAAATAATAAAGAGAGGTCTCAAGACATTTGTAAAAGAAATAAGGAAATTAAAAGTGGTACACTAGAAAATACTTCACGTGAAAGAAGGCAGTGGTGAAGGAATAGAGAAACAAACAAAAAAATAGAACATATGGAAAACAAAACAGCAGATGTAAATCCTACCTTATCAACAATATGTTGAACATAAATGAATTAAACACTCCAGTTGAAAGGTTAAGATTGACAAAATGAATTTTTAAAATGTCCAATTCAATGTTATCTACAAAAGACACAAATTAAGTTGAAAGTAAATGAATGGAAAATGATGTATCCTTCAAACTAGCCAAAAGAGAAATGGATTGGCTATACTAATATCGAACAAAAGAGACTGTAAGTAAAAAAAAATGTTACTAGACAAAAAGGACACTTGGTAATTATAAGAAGATCAATCTACCAATACAACAAATATGAACACATACACATCCAACAACAGAGTCTTCCACTTCAAACCTTATCTACAAATATATAGCAATCAAGAATGGGGGGCACCTTGGTGGCTGGCGGTGCCTGGGTGGCTCAGCCAGTTAAATGTCTGGCTTTGGCTCCAGTCATAATCTCAGGGTCATAGGATTGAGCCCCACATTGGGCTCCCTGCTCAGTGGGGAGTCTGCTTCTCCCTCTGCCCCTCTCCCTGCTCGTTCTCTCTCTCAAATAAAGAAATAAGATCTTAAAAAGAAGAAGAAGAAGAAGAAGAAGAATGTATAGTTTGGTCCAGTAGAATAGAATTTAAAGTCCAGATATAAACCCTAACATTTAAAGTCCATTCACTTTCAAAAAGAGGACCAGGACAATTTAGTGACCAAAGAATAATCTTTCCTAAAAAAACTAGCTATCCATAGCAAAGAATTAAGTCAGACTCCCTACCTCACACCCTATGCAAAAATTAACTCAAAATGGATCAAAGACCTAAATGTAAGAGTTAAAAATGTGAAAGTCATAGAGGAAAACCTATCAGTAAATCTTTGTAATCTTGGGTTGTGCAATGGTAGCTTAGATATGACACCAAAGTCCAAGTGACAACAGAAAAAATTGATAAACTGGATTTTACCAAAATTAAAAATTTTTGTGTTTCAAAACACGCTATCAAGAAAGTGAAAAGGTAACCCACAGAATGAGAGAAAATATTTGCGAATGATATATCTCGTATGGGTCTAATATCTGGAATATATAAAGAACTCATAACTCAATGATGAAAAGACAACCCAATTTCTCGAATGAGCAAAATATTTGAACAGACATTTCTTCAAAGAAGATATACAAATGGCCCATAAAGAAATGAAAAGATGTCAAACATCATTAGTCTTTAGGGAAATGCAACTCAGAACCACAACGAGCTATCACTGTATAACCCCCTTGTATTGCTATCATTTAAAAGATAGACAGGTGATTAACATAACAATAAAAAATTTAAAAATGATAGACAATAACAAATGCTTGTGAAATATGGAAAAATTAGAACCCTCATCCGCTGCCGGTGGGAATGTAAAATGGTGCATTTTGGCATTTCCTCCAAAAGTTAAACATAGAATTCCCACATCACCCAGAAATCCCATTCCTAGGCATATGCCCAAGATAATTGAAAACATGTGTCTACACTTGAAACACTTGAAAATGAATGTTTGTAGAAGCATTATTCATAGTATTTTAAAAAATGTAACCAACCCACATGTCCACCGATGGATGAATGGATAAACATGCAGTATCATCGTACAACAGAATATCGATTGGCCATAAAAAGGAAAGAAATATATATGATCTGTGCCACAACGTGGGTGAACCTTGAAAGCGTTACCTTGAGTGAAAGAAGTTAGATACAAGGACCATATGTGTATGATTTTATTTATATGTGGTGTCCACAACAGGCAAATCCATGGAGACAAAGTAGAGTCGTGGTTGTCAGGGTCTGGCGAGAGGAAGGGAATGGGGAGTGACTGCTGATGGGAACACGGTTCCTATTTGGGGTGATGAAAATGTTCTGGAGTTAGTGTTGAAGGTTGTGCAACGTTGTAAATATACTAAAGCCCACTAAACTCTGTTCTTTTTTAAAGATAATTTTGTAATATATGAACTATATCTCCAAAAAATCAGTTGCTATTCATGATCAAACTCACAGAAAAAATGAGCACAGAGGGGCACTTTCTCAACTTGGTAGGGAGCATCTACAAAAACCCTATCACTGACTTTACGCTTAATGGATGAAGACTGAATGCTTACCCCTCAAGATTGAGAGAGCAAGGCAGAGATGTCCTCTCTCACCACTTTTATTCAACATTGTGCTGGAAGTTCTGGCCAGAGTAATGAGGCAAAAAAAGGAAGTAAAATACATGCAGATTGAAAAGGAAGAAATCAAACTGTCACTATTTGCCGTTGGCATTTACATAGAAAATCCTAAGGCATTTGTCAAGAACAACAGCTACTTCCTGGAACTAACAAGTGGGCTCAGCAAGTTCACAAGATACACAAGATGAATGTACACAAATCAATTTTATTTGTATACACTACCAATGAGCACATGGAACAGCAACATTAAAAATATAATGCCATGTACAATCACTCAAAAAATACTCAGATGTAAATCTAACAAAGTATGTACAGGATTTGTATGCAGAAACCAGCAAAACACCAATGAAAAAAATTCTTAAAAATTTAACTAGAGAAAGAGGCACACTGTGACATAGTTTGGAAGAATCCACATAGTAAAGATGTTGATTCTCCCCCCATTGATATACAGGTTTAATGCAGTGTCTATCAAAGCCCAAGCAAGATTTTTTTGTAGATCTGGGGAAGATTGTTCTAAAATGTATATGAAAAGGCAAAGGGATGAGAATAGCTAAAATCATTTTGAAAAAGAATAATAAAGTGGGAGGAATCATCTACCCAATTTCAAGAATCATCGTATAGCCACAGACTATGTTATATTGGTGGAGGGATAGACACATAGATTGACAGAACAGAACAGAGAACCCAGAAGCAGACCCATACAAATATGCCCAGCTGATTTTTGACAAGCACACAAAAGCAATCCAATGAAGGAAATATAGCCTTTTCAGCAAATGGTGATGGAATGATTGAACATTCATAAGTGTATTTTTTTAAAAAAGAACTTCAATCTAAGCCTCTCATCTGCTACAAAGATGATCAAAAGTGGATCGCAGAGACTTAAATCTAAAACATAAAATGATAAAACTTGAAACATATATATGATAAAATCTTTGCAATGTGGGGCTAAGCAAATAATTTTTAGATGTGACACCAGAAGCATGATCCATACAAGGAAAAGTTGATAAGTTGGACTCCATCACAATTTAAAACTTGTTCTCTGTGAAGGACCCTGTTAAGAAGAGGAAAATAGAAGGTGGAGATGGGAGAAAATATTTGCGAACCACATATTCTACAAAGGACTAGTATATATAACATGTAAAGAACTCTCAAAACTGAACTGTAAAACAGCAAAAAATCCAATTATAAAATGGGCTGAAGACATGAAGAGATATTTTACCCAAGAGGATATGCAGCTGGCAAATAAACACATGAAAAAATGTCTACCATCATCAGCCATTAGGGAGATTAAAATTAAAACCATAATGAGATATCGTTGCACGCATGTTAGAATGGCTAATATAAAAAACAGTGACAACACCAAAAGCCAGTGAAGATGCAGAGAAACGGAAAGCATTGCTGATGGGAATATAAAATGGTACAGCCATTCTGGAAAAGTTTGACAATTAAAAAAAGAAAGCTAAGTGTGCAACTGCTATACAACCCAGCGATTGCCCTCTGGGCATTTATCCCAGAGAACTGAAAATGTCAGGAGGCATTAGGGTGGAAGGGAAGTGGGTGTGGCTATAAAGGACCACAGGAGCATCTTCTGTGTCTTGTCTCTATCAATGTCAATATCCTGGTTGTGATGTGGCCTTATGATTTTGCAAGATGCCACCATTGGGGGAAACTGAGTAAAGGGTACACTAGGTCTGTCTGTATCATTTCTTAAAACTGCATGTGAAGTGTGCTTTGGTGGGAAGGACATCACTGAGAGTTGAGTTAGAAAGACCTTTTTGACACCTTCAAGTGGGACGTCAGGCTGGCTCTGGATGTGATTCTGGAGTTCTGGGGGCAGGTCCATTGAAAAGTCAGTAGGAGATCAATGGTATCCAGAGCTAGGAAGAGAGCGTAAACAGAAATGAGAAGAAGGTCAGGAATTGTGCAGTCCACAGTTTAGTAGTCTAGGAAAGGGGGGGGGGGAGCCTGCTGAAGAGTGGCCCAAGGGTGGGAGGAAACTCAGAAGCCAAGAATTGGCTTCAGGGAGGAGGAGAGGCGGCTAGCATTGTCGAAGTCTTTGCATGGGTAGGGTCACCATACAGACTGGGATACTTCTGAGAACAAACCACGTTGCTCAGGATAATTAAATCAACGCATTTTCTGAAACATTATGTATAGTCCAATAAAGTAGTTTGTTGTACTGGTGGACCTATAACTACGGCCATGTTGCTGATACTTCCTAAAGCACTCTTTTTTTCTTCAATGTGGTCTTACTATTCTTCATTTTGTCATGAAATCACTTGCAGTCTTACTCAAAGTTGCATTCTGTGGTTGTAAATTTAAATCTGCTGACATCTTCAATTAACTCTTCTTTGCAGACTATATAATTAAGAAACTCCTGTTCCTACAGGTACTAAAGTACCAGGTAAGCTCAGAAAAACTCTAATAAGTGGAGAACATTCTCAAGTCTATTCTTTATTGAAATATATAAATATTCCAGCTCAACTATCTCCATAGGTTCAGTCATTTTGACTCCATTCAGGGCACCGTCCTGCAACAAATATTTTTATAAGCCAAAACTTGTCCCCCTCAACATTTGTTTGCTATTTTTTAAATGTTTTTATCAAATTTAGATGCTGCAAAATTGTAGACCTTCTTGATTTCCTTCCATTCCACTACAGAATGTAAATTTATCCAATTAAAATTAGGAATCTCATCTAGATTCTTCCCACATGTTGAGATATTCCAAGAACAATTATGGAATTTGAAAATCAGACCTCGTACACCCCTGGAGCTCTCAGCATTTAATTTTTTCCAGCTCCACCCTTGCTTTTGTAGGGATGAATTTCAATGTTTCCCTATCGGCAAGGATTGTTTCTGATAATTAACAATTCGCTAAAGTTTCAAAGCTCAAAATTCTTGGCACCCATTTAATGGATACTTTGATGAAAGCTTTCCAACAGATTTTGAGCTGAATGCAACTAAACTTTAGAGGACTCATTTACAAAAAGTTCAATCCCACTCTGGGGTATTGGGTTGCTATGTAAAGTAGGTCTTAGAGGACTCCAACATTTCAAGGGTCTGATTAATGACAACAGCAAAGACAGGAAGGACACACTGGGAGCCTGAAGTCTGGTTTTATATTCAACTCTAACTTTGTCACAAAAATGTTTGCAGCCTAATTGCTCTGCATATATATAAAAAAAATATTTGTAAATGTTGACAACTATAGCTCCTACTTTGATTGAGAACATACAACCAATTATTTGGACGCAACTATGAATAATGGGTTTGCTCACTGCAACCAATCCTAAATACATCTGTGTTCCAAAGGTTTTGTAATTTAGTGAAAACATTGCTTTTTCTCAGGACACTGTGGTCAGTTTTGTCTCTTATTAAACTCTTGCTGTTTACCTGGGACTGAGCATGCCTTTTGTCTTCTGCTTGGACCCAGGCTGATATTAATCCCTTTGGAAAACAACTTGGCATGAACTAGGAAAAATGAGACAGACAGAGCTGATGTCTGGCCCCTCAGTCTCATGCACAAGTGCCCTGGGAAACCGGTGTGACCCTGGTCATAGAGGTCCAGGTCTAGGATTTGTTTATCTTAGCAAAGACCTAGAAATAACATAAATGTCCATCAACAGAAGACTAGAAAAACAAAGTGCAATAATGCATAGCAGTAATTCTCAAATTTTATCTTGTATCAGAATCATACAGAAGGGTTGACCCCACCCCCAGGATTTCTGATTCATTCCATAGGTCTGGGGTGGGCCCAGGAATCTGCATTTCTAACAAGGTCTCCGGTGACACTGGTGCTGCTGATCTGGGGACCCCAATTTGAGAGCCACTGCTGCAAAGCAATGACAGTCAATGAGCCACCCCTACAAGGATGGGACTGCCAAACATCATGAGTGAAAGACACAAGAGTACATACTGTAGAATCTCTTTACATAAAGTTCAAAACCAGGGGAAATCACACTTTATTTCTTAAAGGGACATACATAGGCAGTGAATGTGCTAAGAAACGCAAGATAATTGCTGCAAACGTCAGGATAGTGACCCCCTGGGGGTGGGTTGGGGGTCATCATAAGGAAGAGACACATAGTCTTGTGGACCACAGACAACAGGCTGGTTCTTAGCCTGAGTGGATGTTTCCCTTAGCAGTTATTTAGGAAATTACACACTTGTGTTTTGTGTACCTGTTTGTTTGTGCATTGTATTTCACAAATGCTAAGTTTAAATCAAGATATGAGAACCCTGGGCAGAGAGAGAGAAAACTGGAGGAGAGAGATCGGACTGGAGGCAGAGGACATGGGTTTCTCTTGCAATGACTTCTGTCGTAAAAGGGAAGGAGAGTGGGCCGTGGGTGGCAGCAGGGGGGGCAGTGGGGTCAAGAGATGCTTTGTAAGGTGGGAGAAGTAACATTATGCTCATCCAGGAGAGTAGCAGAGATGCAGGGTGTGGGCAGGAGGGCAGGCGAGGTGGCAGGAGCTGGTGGCAGACCTCCTCTGACTGCTTCTATTTTCCTGGTGGAATAAGGAGTGTATTTGTTTGCTCAGGCTGTCATAATACAGCACCACAGACTGGCAGCTTGAACAACAAAAAGTTATCATAATACAGCACCACAGACTGGCAGCTTGAACAACAAAAAGTTATCATCTCGCAGTCCTGGAGGCTGGAAGCTCAAGATCAAGGTGTCGGCAGGGTTGGTTTCTCCTGAGGCTCATGGATGGCATCTTCTCCCTCTGTCCTCACATGGTCATCCCTCTGCGTGTGTCTGTGTCCTGATCGCCTCTTCTTATAAGGGTGCCACTCACTGAATTTGGGCCACCCATATGAACTCATTTAACCTGAGCCACCTCTTTAAAGACACTGTCTCCAAATACAGGCACATTCTGAGGTCCTGGAGATTGGAATTTCATCACATGAATCTGGGGTGGGGGGAGGGGGGGCACGCTTCAGCCCATGTTGGGAGGAATGGGGTGAGTAGGTGAGGAAGACAAGTGGGGGTGGAACCGTGGTCCAGGACAGTCAGAGAATCACAGTCTGAGCAGGTGGGCGTGGCTGCAGGTGGCATTAAGGGCCTGTGTGAGGATGGCAATCCTGATCACCTTCTCTTTCCTCCATTTATTTTGTCCTTCTACTGACACCCTTAGTTAGGTGCTTGGTTCGTCCGTTTCCACCTTTCTTCTTGTGGTGTTATGGCAAAGAGAGGGAAGGCAAATACCTCCATTTCATCCACATGGGAAAAAGGATCACAAGACCAGGGGCAGTAAGAAAAGACTCAGTGCCTAGTATTCTCATGACCTCACAGAGGCCCCATCAGCCCTGAGCTGGCCTGCTGGACGTGCCCTGGAGGTACTAACTTTAGGGAGGCATGCTCCCTATCTGCTTCTCCGTCTTCTTGCAGTCAGCCATGTGAAACCAGCATGGGCACAGGGAATACACTCTTGGGGCTTAGGCAACAAGAAGCCCAGGTGAACAGTCTACGCAGGGATTGTCCTGGAATGCCAGCAGCTGGCCTTGGAGATCAAGTGAGGTGTCAGGTTTGTCCTCTGGCAGAAGGGGAGCCCCTGTTCCCAGGAGTATCTGTTGTAGACAACACGAATGTCTAGAGTCATTTACCAGTCAATCTTGTTTGTCCCTCCAGATAAGATAAGCATTTGAGTTTATAGATTTCCCTCTACATACTGCTTTAGGTGCATCCCTCAAGTTTTTATATTTAGTAGTTTGGTCTTCATTCAGTTATTTTCTAAGTTTCATCATGGTTTAATCTTTGACCCATGAATTATGTGGAAGTATATTCTTTATTTCCAAACCTGGACTTTTCTAGTTACCTAGAGATTATGTGTTCAAGCCTAAAAGCATTTTGATCAGACAATGATCCAGTTTGTGGTCCATTTTCACAAATGCCCATGTGTGTTTGAAAAGAATCTGTATTCTACAGTTGTCTAGTGTTGGATTCTACATATGTCCTTTAGGTTAAGTTTCATGATTTTGTTGTTCAACCTTCTCTATCTTTCCTAAGGTATTTTCATCTCCTTAATCTAACAGTTGCTAAGAGAGGTGTCTTCAAAGTTCCCAATGTTGATGGATTTAATCTCCTTGTAATTCTGTCCATTTTTGTTTTATGTGTTTTGTTCCTCTATTATTAGATACATACAAAATTTTAATTGTTGCATATTCCCAGTTAATTGAGATGTTTATCATTATGAGTGGCACTTTTAAACATTGGTAAAATATTTTATATTAAAATCAATTGGTCTGGTGTTGATATGGCTATAGATTTCTTTTAGTGAGTGACACTCGATTTTTCTGTGCCCTATGTCTTTGATGGATCTGTTGTTAATAACATGTAGCTAGTTTTTTTTAATCCAATATGATGATCTTTATCTTTTACCCATAGAGTTTACAAGATTACTCCATTTATATTTATTTTATTACAGTTCTATTTGGATTAATTTCTGCCAATGTGTCATGTGTTTTCAAATTGTCTCACCAATCCTGCCTTTTTCTATGCTCCCTTGACTTATTTCAGATTAAGTTCTTTTTCCTCTTCCCATTTCCTCCCTGTATTAATTTGGAAGTTACACTGTTTCTTTTTCTTCCTTCAGTGGTTACCCTAGTCATTGTAATAAAGAATTCTGAAATTTACCACGATCTGTACTTTGTGAACAACACAGGAAACTTAACCCACCTCAACTCTGATCATTGATCTCCTGATATTATTACTGATGAATAATGTAAACCCATGCAAAATTTTTAAACCCCACAAAATGTTCTTTTCCTGTGTAATTAGTTTTGTTTATATTTACCCCCATATTCACCACTGTCTTTGCTCATCATTCTTTCCTATTCACCTGACCTTCCATTAAAAAGCCTTTCCTTCTGCTTGAATTCTCTCTAGTAAAGGTATACTGGGGCAAATTCTTACAATGTTTTGAATGTTTGAAGATGTCTTTATTTTACCTTCATTCTTAAAAGGCATTTTTGCCAGATAGACAACTAATTTCTTTCTATGTATTGAAGATACTTTCCACTATCTTCAGACTACCACTTTTGCTGGTGAAGGTCAGCCGTCATTCTCATTTTCTCCCTCCCTCCCTCTCCTGCTCTCCCTTACTCTCCCCTGTCCCTCTCCTTCTCTCTCTCTCTCCCTCCCTCCTTCGTTCCCTCCTCTTCTTCCACTTTATCTATGTGTGACTTTCTTGTCTTTATTCTGTTTGGAATTGATTGGGTTTCCTGACTTCAAGGATTGGTGTCTCACATCAGTTTTGGAAATTTGTCAGCAAACACCTCAAATGTTGTTCAGCCACATACAGTCACCACCCCTCTTCCAGAACATAGAGGTTGCTAATCCTTCTCAATCTATGATCTCTATTATCTGTGTCTCTCGACATCTCTTTCCTATTTTTCATCACTTTGTACCACTTCGTGGGGTTCCAGAGAATTTTTCCAGGTATATTTTCCAGTTCATTAACTTTTTCACTTTTTCCCTGCTGTATTTATTTCCATACATTATTCAAAATTCAGTTGCCCACAGATTAAAGACCTAAAAGTAAGTAACAAAATTTTAAAACTTTTAGAAGAAAATATAGAAGTATATCATTTTGGCCATAGAGTTAGGAAGAATCCCTTAAATAAGATACTAAAACTCAAGCTACATGGAAGAGATTGATGAATCCAGTTCATTAAAATGTAAGACTTCTGTGCATGCATGCATACACACACACACACACACACACACACACACACACACACACACACACTCAATGTAAAATGAAGACAAGTCAAAGTAAAGATGAGAGCAGATAACTGCATAAGTTATGACTGGCAAAGATTAGTATCCAGAATGTATAGACAGTGCCTACCAATCATTAATAAAAAGAGAATTATTCAATAGAAACATGAAGAAAGACTGTGAAGAGGAGTTTTTAGAAGAAACCCAACAGACCAGCAAACAGAGAAAAAAAATACAAAAAACATTCAGCTTCACTAGCCATCAAGAAAATACATGTCAAATCCACAATGGCCTGCCATATTCCTGTGCTGTGTCCATGTGTTCCTGAGTGCGTCCTCTGTTCAAGGCTTTTGCTTTTGTCTAAGTTTTACATAGGTTAAAGAATCAAATCACTGTACAATTATTCTTTACTAAAGACAGTAATCCTCACTCCCATCCCCGTCCCCACTTCCCAAAATATGTCCTCCTGCCTGATGGTTCCACATTTACCTTATATCTGTGAATAGCATCCTATGTTGTTACTGATTACTTAAATTTGGGTTTTCTTGGGGCACCTGGGTGGCACAGTCGATTAAGCATCTGACTCTTGATTTCGGCTCAGGTCATGATCTCAGGGTCCTAGGATGGAGCCCCATGTCGGGCTCTCTGCTCAGCAGGGAGTCTCCTCTCTCCCTCTGCCTCTGCCCCTGACTTGTGCCCGCTCTCTCGCTCTCTCAAATAAATAAAAATCTTTCAAATAATTAATTAATTAATTAATTTAAGAAAACCTCAGCCTTTCTCTATCAACTTCCCATTATGGAAGGTGATGATTTAGCTTCCTGTCATGGCTGCAAACACCACATCTCTCTCTGTCTCTCTCAGACACACACACACACACACACACACACACGTGTGCACACGCACACACATGCACAGGCTTCCTCTCCCTCCTTCCAAGATTTTTATATTGTAATTTTGGTTAGATTAATATGCTTTTGCCCATCTTCCTTCCTGCTTTCAAAATCTTATTTCTGTTGCCTCCTCTCCTGTTCTCTTTGTCCTTCTGCATTAATGTCTGTTAAAAATCCATCCTTTTTAATGGCATGCTAGCGAGTTTGAAGAGGAAGGGTAGGAAATAGTGTGGGTTTCACAGACCACCCCCCATATCCTAATCTCCTCATCATTTTTATCTTGTTTACTGAAGGCACAGTATTTCCATAATCCTGAAACACATCATTTTTCAACATGTAAATGTTTCTGAGATGAGTGAATTCATCTCATGATGGGTGTCATAGATCTAGCCAGTCCCCAGGCCTAGGGTGGGGCATGGGTGACCAACTGTCCCAAGAACTTTCCATTTTAGAGTGAGCTGAGTTGGCCATTGTGCACAGGGTGACCGATTTGCAGAGACCAGAGCTGTGAGAGCAGCCTTCCTTGGGTGTCTGCCCATCCTCGCCACCTTGCAAACCTATCGACATTGGTAGCACCACAAGCATTTAGGTTTGAACCTAAACATGCACCCCTGATTTCTTGTTAACTTTTCTGATAAGTGAAAGTCAAACTGTCTGTTTCTCCTCTCAGTACTCAACTCCAGCGGCCAAGTCTGTTTCCTTCTGCTCCTCTCCACACTCTGGCCACCAGAAGTGTGGGGGTGTCCCACACCAACCAGTTCTCCAGTTCTTGGAGGACACTTTCTGGATGCCCTGCAATTTAACTGGATTCTGACACCCCCTACCAGAGGTAGACCCCACAGTTTCAGGACTCAGTCCCTAAGACTACCCCCACTTTAGATGCCAATTACAAGGTCAAGTTGTCACTCATGCTTACGACTGACCTGCTATAAATCGGAGGCTCCCACAGCCCCCTCCTCAGGGTCAGTGATTTGCGGGAGCATCTCACAGAACTCAGGAAAACAGTTAACTCACTAGATTCCCAATATGTTATGAGGGATAAAACTCGGGAATGTCCAGATGGAAGAGATGCAGGGGACAAGTTATGTGGGAAAGGGAGCAGAGCTTCCATGCCCCCTCCAAGGGTACCACCCTCCCAGCATCTCCACGTGTTCAGTGACCTGGAAGCTTTTCAAACCCCATACCTTAAGGATTTTTACGGCAGCTTCATTACACAAGCACAATCGATTAAATCATTGGCCATTAGTGATTAGCTCAACCTCCAGCCCCTCTCCCTTCTCTGGAAGTCAGAGGTGGTAGAGGGGGCTTGAAGTTCCAACCCTCTAATCACACAGCTGGTTTCCTGGCAACCAGCCCCCATCCTTTGGGGCTTTCCAAAAGTCACCTCATTAACATGAACTCTGTGTGGCTGAAAGCAGCTCGTTATGAACAAGACACTCCCACTTTTATCTCTCTCGTCGCTTAAGAAATTCCAAGGAAGATTTTAGGAGCTCTGAGCCAGGAACTGGAATTAAGACCAAATATATAGCTCTTATTATAAAACGCAATATCATGATAGGACAAAATGATGAAGCATTAAAGCCAAACATTCTTCTAGTTGGTTCCCTCATGTGGCCTAGAAAAATCCTGAGTCGTCCATATAGAAATAAAGCCTGATGCAGAGTAGTCCATGTGACCAGCAGCTCAATCCCAAGTCAGTGCTTGCACTTTGATGGGTTTCTTTTGGGTCTTTGGATTTGGGGCTTATATTTGGAACTATGTTTCTATCAGTATCAGTCAGCTATAGGCATAAGAGTGTTGCATAAGAAACTAACCCAAACCTCAGTGGCATAAAACTCCAATCATTTATTTTCTCCCATCTGCCTGTGGCTGGTTGGGAGGTCAGCCAACAGGGACTGGGCTGGGCTTGACTCTAAGCTGTAGGTGTGTTGACTCCAGGTGTGTTCTGCCTGTGTTTATTTGGGGGGCACAGGCTAAAGAGGCAGCAGCTACCCAACGGGAAGTTCTTATGGGATGGAAGACGCCCAAAATGGTAAGCCCACTTCACAGGCACACCCAAGTCTTGACTGCATGCAGCACACCGGCTAATATCCATCTGACCAAAACAAGTCGCATGGCTGAGTCAGGGAGCAGAGAATTACTCTCAGCCACCACAGAGCCAAAGCAGTCACATGATCAGGCCCAGCGTTGATGAGGCAGAGAAGAAACCTCACTCATGGAGGTGGGAGCAGGGAGCGAAGATTCCTGAACAATAATCTATCTCAGTGTCTTTAATCACAGCCTGTCTCCCTGCATCGGCTGTCCTGTGGACCCCCCATAAGGTTTTGCCTCTCCCTTCGAGGCACTTCCCCCACATCCCACCAATGAATTCTATAATTATTTCTTAGAATACATTTTATATCAAACCATCCCAAACATATTTTCCAACTTCTTTGAATTTGCTCCTGAGCTACAGCAACAGATGAAAAGACTGAACACTAATTGTGTGTGATCCCCATTCTTGTCACACAGCTGCCCAATGTGTTAAAGAGAGGTGATGTTTCCAAATCTCCCAGAACAGATGCCAGGAGTCCCAAGATTCTGGTGACCAATCCATTTGTCAAAAGGAATATCATTCAGAGCCAAACGTCCCTCTGCCTAAGGCTGTGGCTGCCTTTCAAAAGGAGATGCTTAACTTCTAGTGATAAGTAACTCAGTTAAGGGGGGAATAAAACTCCTATTCCAGGCTCCAGGGTTCCTCCATACAGACAGATCTGAAAGTGCGGGAGAAGTCAGATTCCAAACGCACGATTGGGAAAGCACCGGCGTTATGTGCCACTGAGACACCCAGATGTGGTTCGGAAGAAATTTTAGGCTAAATGTTGATGGCATTAAGCAGAAAGAAATCGAGAAGTTGGGATGGAATTGTTGGGGGGGGTATGCTCTTGTCAGTGAGTTGTTTCTAATCTTGCATTTACAGTGTTTGTTAGTTTCCTGAAAAACGCTTATCAAATCAGTGGTGTACCTTAGGCTTGGGGCCATCTCGAGGATGGGGAAATAGGGTTTGTACACCAACTTGATTCTTTCTGGGGAGAAGGCTGGGGTGCTCGGAGTGATGGAGAAACAGATAATGTAGTTGGTAAGCCACGAAGCGCTAGGGTAACTGCATGAGGGTGGAGGCAATCTGCAAATCCAGGAGCCGAGGCAACACGGGTAGGGATTTAACCAGAAAAGTTGGACGAGAATTCTCAAGGGAAGGTGCCTGGAGAGCAGGTTCTGGAGCTGGGTCATGGAAATAGCTAGAGCCACATAGGATGTACCACAGGTACTCTGTCACTTCCCATCCAGGGAGATGGGGACAGTCCCAGATACTCTGGCCTTTCCTGTCCAGAGAGATTAGGACAGCTCCAGGTGCTCTGCCCCTTCCTGTCCAGAGAGATGGGTACGGTCCCAGGTACTCTGCCCTTTCCCATCCAGAGAGAATGGGGACAGTCCCAGGTACTCTGCCCCTTCCTGTCCAGGGAGACGGGAGAGCCTTATGCTACTGAATCCTTCCTGATAGAGTGACTGTTGGGGGGCTGGGGGTGTTGACTGCTGGCTGTCAGGAAACCTTCCCAGTTAGGACGCCTTCAACACACGTGGGCTAGTAAGCACCGCCACTGTTCCAGACCTGGAGATGTCTGTGAACAAGACAAACTAATGTTCTGCTCTCACAGAGTGTAAAGTCCAGTGGAGGTGGGGCACACAACACACAAAGGAACAAATATATGGCCACGATAATTCTGGACCGTTCCAGGTGCCGTGTGAGGTCATCAGGAATGCCTGGGAGGATTGTTTAGGTTGGGTCACCAAGGAAGGCCTCTTTCTTGGGCCCAGCTAGGAGAGTGATAAGGAGTCAGCAATGTGAAGAAGGGGCAAGAGCATTCTGGGCAGAGGGAGCAGCGAGGGGGCGGGGCCAGTGAAAGTGTGGGGAAGGTAGGCGGGGCCAGTGAGCACAGGCCGTGGGGTGGGGCAGTGAGTGGGGCGGGGCCAGACGGTGGGGCCAGTGAGCAGGGGCCGCGGGCTGGGCGGTGAGTGGGTGGGGCTTGGCCAGTAGGCGTGGCCAATGAGCAGGGTGGGGCCAGTGGGCAGGGCTTCTCCAGCCAGGTAAGAGTGGGTTTGACTACAAGGGAAATAGGAAGCCTTTGGGATTTTCAACTAAGGGAAAGACAGTGAAAATGGAAGTGGGCACATAGCACGTTTCTCAGCCACAAGCATCAGTCCATCACCCCTTGATTGGTGCCACATCCCTGGGCCACCTTTCAGTTCACAACTTAAGGAACTACCTAACATTTACCTTTAAATCAAAATTATTAGAATTAAACCTTAAGTGTGTGATTTAGCCTTAGGTTAGGGCCCGTGGTCCTCATGAGGCCTTTCTAGTGTAGTAGACATTAGGATAAGTGGGAAACAATCTAGTTTAGAGTCTCCTCAGAAGCATCCTGCATGCTGGCCAAGGCTAAGGCCTGACTCACAGATCTGGCCAGTGTAGACACAAGCCACTTGTAGGGTCAGACCGTTGGTTACGGACATAGACAGCGAATGGAAGAGGAGCCAAAGGTGCCCCTGGGTCCTTGTCCCATTCACCCAAAAGGACAGCACGGAGATGAAGGGGCCCAGGACTGCAATTCAATTGTGGGGCTGCCTGGGGTTGAGGAGCTCCACTCTCACCAGCCCCAGAGAGGCTGGGGGCTGTGGGAGCTGCTTCAGAACGTGCGCCCCCGTGACCCTGAGGAGTGGTGAGGGAGGCCCCCATTGTTAATTCTGATGGGGCAGGTCTTGCAGAGATGCTGCAGACCAGATGAACAGTTTGGTCTTTACGCTAATTATGCTTAACCTTTAGCAAGCCACTGACCTCCCTGGACCTCTTGCACTGCATCTGCAAAGAGGGGGTAACAGTAGCACCTACTGGTGCAAGAGACTGTTTTGCTCCAAGTCTCCCCTCGCCCCACCTTTGGTGGCCTCAGCCATGCCCAGCATCCAGCACCCCCTGAGTCTCCCCACTTCTGAGCTGGGGCAGCTCCCTCAGCCTGCCCCAAAGGCTCCCAAAACAGAGCCTGCAAATGGAGGGGACTCCCCGCCTCTCAGGGCAGTCCTCAGCCAGCGGGGGTGGGGGGGCAAGGGTCAGTGGAGGGCGCCCTCCTTCATGTCATCCAGGCACATGGTTTCCAGGGCCTTCTACACAGTTAGGGGGACTAGGTGGGTGGGACTGTACCTTCCTGGCCAGGCTCGCTCTCCCTGAGCTCTTTCTCCAGCTTCCTGGGACCTTTGCTTTCAAGGCAGCCTGGTCAGAATCACCCTTCTTGTGGGCTTGCTGTGGGATCGGATGAGCCAATGCAGACAAGTGGCTCAAAGCAATAGCCTCCTTGGATCAGGAGCTGTGATGGGAGGTCACGGTGCTGAGTGAGAGGAGAGTAGAGCAACGCTCTGATACAGCCACTCGGGCCAGTGGAGAAAGATGGCCTGGGAGGACTCCAGAGCGCGTTCCAAGAGGATGCTGTCCGCATGGGGCAGCCAAGAGATGGGGCTCAGGTTGGGGGCCGCAATGGGGATGCAGGGTGGTGGTCAGAGTCTGGATGCTATGAAGAGGTAAAGTCGCCATGACTTGGTGATGAATCAGGAAAAGAAGGTGTGGGAGAGGGTGTCAGGTATGACTTCCAGATTGAACAGCTGAGCGGGTATTGGTGCCTGTTGGGGAGGTGACCTGACCTGGGCCCTGAGGCTGGGGTCTGAATGTCACGCCCACCCCGGGGGAGGGCCCCACGGAAGGGGAGCAGATCGTCCAACAGCGTAGGAAGCTGTTTTCTCAAGAGCATCATCCCACTTTCTCAAAGCAATGAAAGTAAAGGCAATGCTTTAAAAATTATAATAATAATGTTCGTTTCCTGTAAATTTGAGAGATTAAATCATTCTGCATGTGTATGGAGGCGGCCGTAGTTTTCTCAAGAATGGAGACCATTGCGCTATGCGTGAGTTTTCTTTCCTAACTCATTCTTGCTGCTGAATTAGAAAATCCCCACTCACAGGGACCGAACTTGACATCGGCAGGAAGCACACGGTGGCCCTTCCCAACAATGACGGCGGCTCGAGTCAAACCTGGGCCGGTCATCACGGAGAGAGCCCACATGCGTACACACAGAGTAGGTTAATAACCTAATCTAGTCATTGTGATATGTACTAATCACCTAATATTCACAGCAAATGAATGCCAGCGCTTTGCCACTTAGCCAGACACTCAAGCTGGAGCGTCGCAGTGTAGGAGGTAGCCGTGAACGGGCTCCTAACCCACTTTTCTCCTGTGCTCGGTTCTGGAAATGTCACATGTTCTATTGCGGCATGTGGATGCGATCTTCCAAATATGCTCAGTCCTTGATTCCTTTTCCAGAAGTGCTCACTACGGTTGGTCTTTTTAAGGCGTCTGTGACCTTCCTCTCCTAAAGTGACAGATCCGGGGTCTTTGTGACCCTACGTAGATACTAAACAGATCCTCATGATACTTGAATGAGCCACCTGAAATCTTAGGAATGCATTTCCTCACTTTATCTGTGTCAAGAGGAGAAGTCTTCTATCGGCTGTCTGTTCAAAACTCCCCTGGGAGAGTAATAAATAAAAGTAAAACTTGCCTGATTCTGGTAAAGTGCATCTAGCACTTCCTGGCCCCGGCTCGTGCTCAGTGAATGCCAGCCCTGATTACTGGGACTTTCTTCAAAACCACCATCATCTGCACCAGCCCCACCACAAGCTGATTCATCCTCTTCGCAGCAAAAGATTTTTCTGGGTAAAGAGAAGTATCTGCTAGCAGGTGCACACACAGGACCCGCTCCTTGCACATTGCATGTCCTTGCCACGAGGTACTATCCCAAAAAGTCATTTGACGGAGGATTTTGCCAGTATCTCCCTCTGGTTTTCTCTCTGAGCATGATATTTGGCATTAAGTCTATGGTTTTAAGCAGCAATGACTTGGCTTCCTCCACTGTTGATGTGGGAAGGGCAGCTTTGAATGATGTTGTTTTGGTCTCGTTTCAGCCTTTATTAGTAAAATTATTCAATTGTGCAGTGGCAGGTCTGGTTTTGTGCTTGTTCAAACTCCGCTGCTTTGCCAGAGGGATCCTTACTTTTTTTTTTTTTTTTAAAGAAGAGAAATCTTCTTCAGCCCCCAGCCTGCTGTTTAGCAAACTTCCTAACATACTGCCCCGAGCCCGGGGACCAAGAGCTCACTGGGTCGGTGAAATCAATTTTTCAGATATTTGAACTTACCCTACTTTGGTCTGCACTTTTGTGTTTTGGCTACTTGTGCAAAATCAGTGAACAGGCAGATTCACTCCCCGGGACCTGCATGGCCGCATCTTCCTACGGGTCCACGGCTATGAACTCAGCTCACGTCCCTGTCACATTCTGTCACATTCTGCTGTCTTCCTTACACTTTCCTGTCACAAAGAGCTATGTGTGGGCCCCTGCTGCATCTCCGTGACTCGGGAATATGACACAGCGAACTAACTGTGATCAGCGTAAAGTAACTCAAGGAAATCATTAGAGAGAAATAACGTGAAAGTCTCCTCCACAGGGAGAAGCCGCCCCCCGGCCCCCCGGCCACTCTCTGAGCGTGCCCTGCCGAGCTCTGGGTGAGGGCAGCACCGTGGCCTGGTATCCTTTGTCTCTTCCCCGGCCGGATGGGCCCAGGCTCCGGACAGTGTTGGCTCCCAGGTGAACGAGTGAGGAAGGCCACACGGCACCTGTCCGTCATAGCCACCCCGGCGTTGCAATCTGAGTAAGGTGTCCCGGCAGTGTCAGCCCTTCTAAGGACCTTTCAGCTGCTCTCCCAGGGCCCAGAGACCCCACTGATGTACAGGGTGGGTACAGAAAGGCGGGATGTGAGGAGTGGCCCCAGGGACCAACACCTCATTGTCCAGCACAGATGCTCGGCGGCATGAGCACAAAGGTTACCCTTTCTGGAGGACACGCCTAGAATGCAGGCCATCAGGCACTTTGCATCATTGCATTTGGTCCTCTACCCTTTGAAGTGGTGGCCATTTTCACCCCCATTTTGCCGATGCAGGGACAGAGGTGCAGGGGGGGCAGCGGCTCACTGAACCACACATGCTCAGGGGCAAAGCCACAGCTTGGAGGCAGACCCTGCTGGTCACCACCCCACTCATCTCTCCTGGGACCCCAGCTTCATGTCCAGGGACACGAACTCCTGGCTCTTGTGTCCAAAGAGCTGAGGGGAGCCAACCGCCTGGTGGAGATCCTCCTGTTTCTCGCTGATAATATCACTCTGTGTGCACATCAAAGATACCCCTGTTCTGAGTCCAAGAGCCGGCAGGGAAGGTGACAGCGAAGATAGAGGCAAAGCATGTGCATGGGGCCTGGGACACGGCAGGTGCTTGAAAATGGGAGGCTCCCTAGGGATAAGAACCATCATAAATACTTTCATCTCGGTAATTTCTTACAACTGCTCTCTCTCCACTGGTCATATGCAACCATAACTTGACAAAAATGCACAAATGTGGCCCTATGATGGATTGCCACAGTGAAAACTAGACACTGCTTAAATGCCCAAGTAAAATGCGAACGCAGGAAATCATGGACTATTAGAAATCAGTAGTACTCATTCATTCACATGTTTATTCATCCCATGGATATTGGTTGGTGCAAGAGTATATTAAGTGAGGCCCCTTCTTTCCTGGAACTTATAATCTAATGGGTAAGGCACCTATTACACACAGAAACTAGAAAGGATAACTCAAGGGCACCTGGGTGGCTCAGTCGTTAAGCGTCTGCCTTCGGCTCAGGTCATGATCCCAGGGTCCTGGGTTCAAGTCCCACATTGGGCTCCCTGCTCCGCGGGAAGCCTGCTTCTCCCTCTCCCACTCCCCCTGCTTGTGTTCCTGCTCTCACTGTCTCTCTCTGTCAAATAAATAAACAAAATCTTGAAAAAAAAAAAAGAAAGGATAACTCAATAAAACAAGCATTGTGAAGATAAGAAATGGGGATGCGCCTGGAAGCGGGGGGAGACTGAGCTGGGCACTTCACATGGAGAGGTCAAGTCTTCTTTGGACTCTCATTTGAGAACTGAGTAAGGAGAAGGCTCTACCACATGAATATCTGGGGGCACAGCGTTCCAGGTAGCAGGAGCAGCAAGTGCAAAGACCCCGACAACCGGGGTTCAAATCCTAATGGCACCTGACGGCCACCTGCTGCCCATGGGCCCACGGGCAGAGCTTCACTCCCAAGCTCCAAGCTCGTCCAACTAGATCGCCCCCCAATCAAATGTCTTAGTCATCTGGTTCAACAAGATCATTCAAGGTCCGCAGAGCACACCATTCCCCCACGTCTCCCTGCCTTTGCCGTGATGCTCACCAGCCAGCCGCCCTCACTTCATGTGGCAAACGTTTCGTGTCCAATTCAGTTTACTATGGGGTATAATTTACATTTGGTAAAAGGCACAGCTCTTAAATACAATTGACTTTAACAAATAGATAGAGCTGAGGAAGCCAGAGCCCCTTTAAGATACAGAGAATATCGCGTTGCTCGCTTGTGGCCCTTGTGGGTCAATCCCTGGCGCCCCCCAGAGGTAACCACCATGCTGACCTCTATCCCCAAGAGCTTAGTTTTGCGGGCCCTAGACCTTCATATAATGGCATCTTTAATGTACGTATTCTTCTGTGTCTGGACTCCTTCGCTTAGCATCAGATTTTGAGACTCATGCTGTGTGTATCCCCAGTTCCTTTCCAGTTGCTGCTGAGTGATACTGCATCACAAAAAGACCACAGTTTGGCCACGCACCTTTGGTCTAGGTGATTTTTTTCTTACGTGCTAGGCATCACGACTGCTATGCTGTTGACAGTCTGCGTTATTTGATTCCCCATGAAAAGCATGGGGGTTTCGTTGTGGAAGACGTGGCATTTACTTGTGCGTTTCTCCTTGACGCTCTCAAGTGTCTCTTTCCAGCTTTGTCAGGTAGGGTCTAGAGCCGTCCTTAGCCAAGGGCTAAAGTGTTTCCTTTCTGGAGCCTCCATGGCATGCACAGGATATTTGGTGAGGTTGATCCACTCGGGCTGGTTGGAATGTTCTCTGCCAGCATTGTGCCCTCCACAACCCGCGTGTGGCTCACTACACCCTGGCCCTGTGGAAACTTGCCCTGCACGGTCCCCCTGAGTGTTCACCTAAAGACCCACAGGACCCCCACTCAGATTTCCAGGGTTCCTTTTGAAAATATTCAACCCCTCTTTAGTGACCTGCCCTGCAACCTCCCAAACCCCTTAGGGAACAGCCCCCAGGTCCAAAGTTTCCTTTGCAGAGCCAGGCCCCTGCTCTATGTTGGGGCTCAATTTTCTGTGCCAGTTTGGCCGGAGAGCTGGAGTTGCTCTTCTGGGCTCCCCCCAGGATGGCAGCCCCGCTCCGCCCGCTACTTAACGGGGCGAAGCAGCCGCTTCGTGTATTTTACCCACATGCAGGCTGCTTTCTGGTCTGTTCCATGTGCCCATTTATGGCCCAGTGCGAAAGTCCGTGGCTAGATGTTCTCAAACATCCTGAAGCAGTTTATCACCCTCCCTTATGTTCCCGAGACCCCCTGAGGATGCCTGCATCAGGGCACATACCATACGGAGGAGATAAGCTGTTTCTCACAGATCTGGCCCTTGGCTGGGCTGGAAACTCCTCAAGGCCAGAACTGCTTCCAGCACTTGGGCACGGAACCTGGCTCATCACAGGCGCTCAGCGGACATTCTCCAGATATTCCACGGCCCACTCTTTGCCTCACGCTCTTCCACTAAGTGCACATCCAGCCCCAAACTCCAGACCCGTGTAACCTGTTAGAATCCAAATAATTATTGACACCTCAGGAACAAGGCACAGGTGTGGAGGATGGCCCGGCCCCTTTCCCAGAGCCCGGACAGGTGCCTGTGACCAGGTGCGCATCTCCAGCTTGCTCCGACTCTCTGGGTGAAGGAGGCGTCAGCCTCTGGGAGGGAGGGTGGCATCTCCACCATCATCCACAGAGAGTGTCTCGGGTCTGTTGGGCTCCAGCTCCGGGTGTCGGCTCTGGTCTTAAAAGTTGAGTCTAACGCTGAGCCTGGCATTTAACTCCGAGCCACTCTCAAGGGGAGGGTGAGCTGGTGAGTGGCAGCTGCTGTTTCCTGTTCTCAGGCTGGAGAAGAATGTCATCCCACAGTCCCCAAGCAAACGCACCTCCTTGGGCCAGCCACGGGAAGGCGAATTCTGTGCGGGCCACCATTTATACAGCACCCTGGGACTCAAGTTCCAGAAACCAAGTCCCATGTTCAAGATGTTCCTGGCAGCGCCCAAACAGAGCAAAGCCCACAGAGCCGACTCAACCCCACCCCATGAGATGCTGAGATCAGGCCTTCCTTAGAAGAGTAGAGGGGAAGGAGGGAAACCAGAATAAGGTCCAGTCCTGGCGGTGAGGAGAAGATGTTAAGGGGGGCAGTCCCCACCCAGGGCAAGTGCCCCACACCTGACTCCCACCCCCAGACTCCTGGGTGCTCCCTATGGGGCAGCAGAGTGCCAAGGGAACCACTGGGTTCATAAGCTCATCCCTGTCACTTCCTGGTGTGTGGCTCAGCCTTTCCAGACCTCAGTTTTCACAATCTATAAAATGGGCTTATAGGAGTGTGTCTTAAGGTTGTCATAAAGATCAAATAAGTTGCTCTTACAGAGTGCTTGGAGTAGCGCCTGCCCTTGGGGTGTGCTCCCAGCCCAGAGACTCTCCCTCCGAGGGTGTCCCTGGCCCCCATATTCTCTCGCATGGCTCTCTGGTCTTCCCCTCTGTATCCCTCTCCTCTCCCTTTTTCCTGCTGTGACTGCAACAATGTGACTTGCATTGTCCACAATTTGCAATCACTTTATGCATTCTGTTTCCGTGTCCTCATGATTTATATCTGTTTTATCAGACCACAAGCTCCAAATGGGCCAGAGACAGCATCTGTTTGTGCAGATCTTCCCTAGTGCCTAGTGGATCTTCCATGAATGTTCCTTGAATGAATAAACGGCCTGCATGGCTATGTGGCCCAGTGGGGGCCGGCCCACTCTGCCCCCTACAGCTGCATCTCCATCACTGGGAGAGCGGAGGGCTCAGAGCTGCCGGCTGCATCTCTAAGGGGCTCTTGGGTCCAGCTGCTTGCTCATCTCCTCCTCCACCAACTTGGTCCGAGCTCAGACCTCATTGTATGCGAGGACCTGAGGAGGTGGGCTTCCCACCCTGTCTGTTCTCCACAGAGCAGCAAGGATCAGCCTTCGAAAACACCACTGTGACCGCATCGTGCCTTGGCTCGTGGGTCTTTGATAACTCTGCACAGCTCGACCTGGCTGAGACCCCTCTGGATGGCCGGGCCACTGTTGACCTTGCCTCATCTCTGGCCACTACCCCCACACCCCTTGGACCTTGCCGTTTACATTGGGGAGGGTCTCACGGACGCTGGCCCTCAGTTTCCCTCCCACACCCCACCTGAGGAGGCACTTGTCCTCTCTCTGCAGGATCTCACCAGGGCCCCAGGCCACTGAGATGGCGGTGTCCCCGTGGGCCCACTGTTGGTGTGGGGGGGCCTGGAGGGCATCAGTGCTTCCCCCCTCCCCCTCCCAACACAAGGTGGGACCCCTCTGGCTCTGCTCCAAGTGGGGACGGGGTCTCCCTGAGTCCCTCTCTTCTCAGCCCGTTGCCAGGAACCACGTGCCTGATGTGCCTCGGGGCCTTCTGTTTTAAGAACCCAGAGAAAATTGGGGGGAGTCAAATCTGAACACAAAGCCAAATACATGTTTCAGGCTATCCTCTCGCTATGTTTACCTGCTGCCCTGGGCCCGCGCCCTCCAGCTCTGCACAAGCTCTTCCCACGCTCCCCCTTGGCCAACTGGTAAGCTCCTATTTGATGCTCAAAACCCAGGTCCCATGTCCCTCCCCGACGGCTGGCCCTCACCCTGTGTCTCCTTGCATGGTGGCGTATTTGGTGCAGCCCCATGATGGCTGGTCAATTTGGCCGGCTCCCGCCGGGCCGTGGCCTTCGGGGGGCGTGGGGGGTCGAGGACCACACCCTGTCACCTCCATGTCCCCAGGCCCAGGGCTGAAGCACATCCCTGACCCACGAGAACTTCACAATCCACAAACCCATTGGCTCACCTCATCCTCCCGACCTCTTCCCTGGGAGAAGGGCATCATTTTGCCCCACCCCTGGGGAATGGAGAGGTGGCAGGATCCACAGGGCGGGCAGGCCCGCACTGCCCCAGGTCCCGCAGCTGGGGGTGGGGCAGGGGCAGATCTGGGACTCCAACCAGGTTCGATCAATTCTAAAGACAAAGCACGTTCTACAAACCCAGCAGCCCAAGGAAACATCTGCCAAACTGTTTGCTGAATCATTTTCTAAATTGCTTCCCTCTCAGAAGACTAAAAGCTTCTGGCACAAAAAAAGACAGCAGTCTAAAACACAATAGTCAGATCCCGTCAGCCCCTGGTGTTGGGCTGTTTCTTGGATACTGTGTGCAGTTATTACCTACCCACAGGACCATGCTGTCCGGCGCCCCCCACCTGAGAGAGGTGTGACCCGAACTCCCCGCCGGGTGTGACCTTGGGCAGATACGGAACCTCCCTGAGGGATGTCCACGCTAACCCCTCAGGGCCCTTGTGACCACGGTTTATAATATATGTTCAGCACCAGTAGGCGCTTGATTGTGGAAGTTTGATCAATGCAGGGAGCAAGTGGTTCAACAGCCAGACCGTCCCATCAGCCGCGAGGCATCCCCTCCTCCAGCTGCTGAGAGCTCCCAGGGGCAGCTCTCTCCCCAAGACATCCCCCCCAGCAGCCTGCATCCAATGACTGGGCAGGGCATGGGTAGAAAGGGTGGCCCCTGGCTTCAATCCCAGCAGCCTCTGCAGGGCCCACCCAGCTCTAGGGCTCCCTGTGCCTGCCGAGGGGCCCCGCTGCAGCTCCCTCAGTCACCCAGCTCCCCCGCTGCCCGGCCCTGCATCCCTCACCCCTGCCGGAGCGGTCCCTGACGCCTCTCTCCAGTCCGCCTCCTGCACACAGGAGCCCAAGCTAAGAAAGTATCTTACTTACTATCATCCAGGCCCTTTTGCTAGTAAACCCCAACCCTTCAGGTCCCCATTGAGAGGTCAGTGTCCATCAGATCACTTATTGTATTGGCAGGTTTTTCTGCAATAACCAACAATCCTAATCTCTTGCTCGTTTGCAGCAAGAGACATTCTTTCTTGCTTTCATTCGGGAAACACCGTGGTTCAGCTGAAATGGACTTCACGTGTCTTCTCGTTCCAGAACCCAGGAGGAAGAGTAGCGGCTCTCCAGGACATACTGCTCCCAGGCGGAGGGGAAGGGCAGAGCAAACCACTGGAGCACACGTAAGGGGCCACGTGGGCACAGCGTCTTCCGGGGGCCAGGCCAGGCCACACGGCCAAGCCCCTAGGTCAAGGGCAGGCTCATCTGCCCACAGCACAGAGCGGGCGGGGTGAGGAGGGCCGCGGTGAGTGTGGTCACACCTGTCCAAGGCCCTTCTGACTTCCCAGAGCTGATCCCCACCTCCAAAAGATTCAAACCAGGGATCTACTGTGATGCTAACACTACCGTCATCATTGGCATTATTTTTTTAAATTTTATTTTATTATGTTATGTTAATTATCATACATTACATCATTAGTTTTTGATGTAGGGTTCCATGATTCATTGTTTG
>NW_027397110.1:4441750-4617373 GCF_003265705.2 Callorhinus ursinus | reverse complement strand
AATGTATTACTTGTTTCAGGGGTACAGGTCTCTGATTCATCAGTCTTGCACAATTCACAGCGATCACTACAGCACATGCCCTCCCCAGTGTCCATCACCCAGCCACCCCATCCCTCCCGCCCCCCTCCACTCCAGCAACCCTCGGTTTGTTTCCTGAGATTAAGAGTCTCTTATGGTGGGCGCCTGGGTGGCTCAGATGGTTAAGCATCTGACTTCAGCTCAGGTCATGGTCCCAGGGTCCTGGGATCGAGTCCCGCATCGGGCTCCCTGCTCCTTGGGAGCCTGCTTCTCCCTCTGCCTCTCTCTCTCTCTCTCTCTCTGTCTCTCATGAATAAATAAATAAAATCTTTAAAAAAAAAAAAAAGAATCTCTTATGGTTTGTCTCCCCCTCTGGTTTTACTTTGTTTCATTTTCCCTCCCTTCCCCTATGATCCTCTGTCTTGTTTCTCAAATTCCTCATATCAGGGAAGTCATATGATACTTGTCTTTCTCTGATTGACTTATTTCGCTCAGCATAATACCCTCTAGTTCCATCCACATCGTTGCAAATGGCAAGATCTCATTCCTTTTGATGGCTGCATAATATTCCACTGTGTATATATGCCACATCTTCTTTATCCATTCACCTGTCAATGGACATCTTGGCTCTTTCCATAGTCTGGCTCTTGTGGTGTTGCCATTATTTTTATCTATCAACTTAGCTAAGATGGAAAAAGATAATTTCCCACATAGGGGCTGGAGCTGTAGGTCAGGCTCATACACTTCTAGGAGGAGTAAAGTTCATTCAATCTTTCTGGAGGGGAATTTGGCAGCGTTTTACGAAGGGGGAAGAAAATGCTTCTATCACTCACCCAGTATTACCCTCCCGGGAATTCAATCAGACGGCAGCACGAATGCTCCGTCTGAGGGACCGTATCGCCAGGTTATACAGAGTGGGCAGGAAACCGTGTGTTTTGTGGTCTCCCTTCCCTCACCCCGACGCTGGCCATGGTTCCAGGTGGGCAGAGTCCTCACCTCTGTTTCTCAGGCTTCAGGCTTGGTCATGACACTGGCTTTGTGCCCTGGGACGTGGGAGGAAGTGGCAGATGCTTGGGGTGCCATCAGTGGCCCTACGAGGCATCCCGCGGTTCCTAGGCACCCCCTCACTGTCCTGCCTGCCACCCTCAGAAGTAACGCCTCAGGTGGCCACTGCTCCTTCCTCCTGGTTTCAGGAATGAGAGAAGGAGAGACCCGCAGACGTGAACCCACCCACAGCCCAGAGTAGCAGATAATCCTCGCGTTGAAAGCCACTGAGGTGTTGGGGAGGGCGGCGCCTTGTTACACAGCATTATCATGGCAAACGCTGACTAATAAAATGGGGAACATTTTTAAGCAGCCCGGCAAGGATGGAAAAACATTTCTTGAATGTCGACTGTGTCCCAGACACTTACCAAGTGCTTTACAAGTAACGACTCACTTAATTCTTGCAGCAGCCGGATGTGGTACGTGCAAGTTTTGAACTTATTTTACAAAGGGGTAAACTGAGGCCCCAAGAGGTGAAATAAGTTGTCCATGATCAATCACTAGTACCTGGTAGAGCCCAGATCTGAACCCATGCAGCCCGGCCCTCGCGACCCCGTGCTTAAACACACCAGTAGCCAAGATTTGGTGACATAAGCCCTAACCTACTCAGATAACCGAGAGTTTGCAGCCATTAACGGGACATAGACACATAGTTTGGATGACCAAATCTTACCCTTTCCTTCTGCATGTGGATGGCATCCACATGCTTCCCCTCCCATGAGCGCACCCACCTAATGGGGTGTGACAGGTACCTCCTGTCCCATAATCACTGCCACCAGCCCTCCCAATCCCGCTCCAGCCCAACAAGCCCTCTGAGGACCTGTGTCTGACAGTGACCTCAAACCCACTCTAACTTATGAAAAACATAATGGATCATCTGAAGCATTAATACTTATAAACCATTACTAGGTACAAAACCCTTGCAAGCCTTCCCATGACAATGGGATGCATCATGTTGAAGGCTATTATTTCCCTATGGAAAGAAGAGACTCTGTGTGTGTGTGTATGTGTGTGTGTGTGTGTGTGTGTGTGTGTGTGTGTGTGTGTGTGTGTGTGTGTGTCTCGAAAGAGAGATCCCAAATTTAGAAGGACAGAGGACAGAGGAAGGGAGGGAAGGAGGGAGAAAAGAGAAAAAGAAGAATAAAAAACAAAATAAAACTCTGGTGCCATCGGGTTCTTTTGCCTGCTTTGCCCTTGTGTCTAAATGTCATCACAGAGCATGTTCTCTTTTCCATCTGGCAGCTTCCACTCAACAGTTTGAGATCCCACGCTGCGCGACCTGTGTCTGGTTGACTTTCATTCCCGTTGCTAGGAAGATGCCACCGTGCAAATATCGCAAGTTTATGTATCCACCCCGTGTTGTGTGTGTGACGGACAGATGGGTGGTTTCCAGTTGGAGGCGATCACAAACCGCCCAGAACGAATCTTTGCGTCTTGCGGGGAGCGTCTGTGAGCATTTCCACCACGTCTGTACCAAGCAACGGGACGGCCGGGTCCTACGGGGGCTTAGGTTCAGCCTCGTGGACGTTGCCAAGTAGCGTCGGAAGCGGCTGAGCGGTCGACACTCCTACCAGCCCCGGATCTGCAGCGCCGCGGAGGAGACCGTGGCAGCGAAGGGCAGAGGCTGGGAGGCGTGAGGGAGGCTTTGGAGGCACCGATGTTTTATTTCTGGATCTGGATGCTGGGTACATGGGTGTGTAAGTGGTGAAGATTCATCCAGCAGTACACTTAGGGTTGTGTGCTTTCCCATATGTTTATTACATGTCAATAAAAGGTTTCGGGAACCATATTTCTATAAACATTTGTATATATAGGCACATGTGACTCCAGGTCTCCATGTCCTTCAGCCATTGTGGTCACCCCTCCTTTGATACTCAGATATTTACAGGTCCCCCGCTTGCACCAGGCACTGTGAAGACAGGGCCATACCCGTCAGGCACGATGCCTGCTTCACCAGCGCAAACAAGCTAGTGGCAGAGAAAAATCCTAAAAGACCAGAGGAGCACATCTCTAAGGACTGATTCGACGTGTACTCTGATAGGACAGGCTGCTGCGTAGAGGAAGGCAGGAGGGAGCTCTTGTTTAGCCGGGGGGCATCTAGAAACACCTGCCCTAGTGCGTGCAGCCAGGTAAGTCAGGACAACGAAGGAGTGGAGGGTGCAGCCGTCCTGGGCGTCGGGAACAGCAGGAAAGACGTTGGGGCGTTCAAGGAGCACCAAGGAGGCTGGAACCAAGGGCAGGGAGCCCGGGGGCAGGAGGAGCCTGCCAGAGCAGGGCGGGGCTGCGTCCAGGGCTAAGAGCAGCGGTGAGCCACTGAGTGTTTGGGCAGGAGAGTAGATGAGAAGGCTCAGGATGGCCCCATTCAGGCTGCGGTCTCTTGCAGGATTCCTGCCCCCCCAAATTCCTGGCAGCCTCACACTCACACGCCGTGGAGAAAGCCCAGAAGGACCTACATCAAAACACCTAGCCGTCATTATCTCTGGGGGAAATTCAACTGTGCTTCTTACTATAAGATTTGCCCCCAAATTTTCCTCAAAGAAGATGCATTCAATCTGTATTACTGTACTTATAAATCCATGTTAATTACGTATGTTAATAATTAATATGTATTTTGAATGGTTTTAACTGATTATTATTCAGAGGAGGAGGTTCTTTTAAAAGATGTAGCGGTAAGTGTTGATATCAGGCTCCAGTCCCACCTTCTGGGGACCCACGGAGGACCACCTGCAAGAGGAACCAGGCTGGGAGCCACATGACCCCCAAGAGAGGTCCAGGTCTCCCCCTGTCCCCTATGCTGTTTATGGCTGCCCACAGTCCTTCCTCTGGGGCACTCCATGCAGTTTCCAGAAAGACTTTCTGCAAATCTGGTCGTGCCCCCACCCTTGCCCCTGGGAGCCTCAGTGTCCCCCTCTGCAGAATGGGCCAGATTGATGTGAAGGCCGAGGGGGAACACCTGTGGAGGTGGGTCCTAGGCGGACACAGAGCCTTCCGTTCTCGCCAACAGGCTGTGCAGGGGTCTGAGGCCCACAGGCAGCTGCTCCTGCAGCGGCGGGAGGTCATGCATCTCCCCAGCCCCTCACAAGTGCAGGGACTGGCCCTCCTCCGCCCCAGCCCGCGCCGGGTTTCCTGAGCAGGCGCCCCCTGAGCCTCTGTCTGTGTCCCAGCCTTAGGATCCCTCGGGCCAGGAGCCCAGCCCCAAACCTCTCAGGTCTGCCCAGGGCTGTAAGAGGCAGGAGCGGTGGGTGTAGTTCCCAGGCTGGGCAACAACAGGCACCCCTGCCCTGCTTCTTTCCTTTGACTTAACTTTTCTGTTAAGTTTTCCGGTTGGAAAACTTAAACAAGCCTGTGTTGGAAACATCGATGGAGCAGCAAAGGTATTTTATCTCATGACCTAATTTCACCTTCGCTAGCCCCTTACTGTGAAGGCTCTGCATGCACCCATTGCACAGATGAAGACACTGAGGCTCGGGGAGAGGAATGACCTGCCCGAGGACACACAGCTGGAGAGCAACAAAGCAGGATTCATACATGGTCCATTCTGACTCCAGAAATCATGCATGTGCTGGATTTTGTTTATTGTGGGTTTTTTTTTTTTTCTATATCAAGGCAAACTTGCACTTTGTCCACTTCAAATCCTCTCTGGAACGTGGGGAAGAGTACGGATGCATTCAGGAAATAAACAAAAGCAATCGGATGTCTGGAGTCATAATGCCCAGCTGTCTGGGGCCCTGGGTTTAAGGCAGAATCCGACGCCTCAGTTCCCCGCTGACGGCCAATCATGATCTCCTGTCTTCAGCAAACACCCCCCAAATGTCAAAACCTGATTTTAATTAGTAGAAATCTTTGGGTGCATGCAACACTGGGATCCATCTGGAACATAGGGAGGCAACAGCTGCTTCTTAGCTCAACAGAGGCAAGAGTGGCCAGGGTTCCTCCTACGGCTGCCAGAACCCACGCAGCCCGCTCTTCAAGGGGGAGATGCTTCCTGGGAGAGGCGGTAGCTCAGCGCCCTGCATCACCTGCCCCGGGGGGCACATCTGGTACTCACACTACCTGCAGTGGGGCGTGCTGGGGCCCCAGATGCTGGAGTTTGGGGTGCTGACAAAGGGACTCTGCTGCTGGGGGAATGGCAGCTGATACCTGTGCCCACCATCCTTAGGCTCAAAGTGGGGGAAGGTACATCAGTGTCTTGCTTGGGCGCCTTTGCAAAGGACCCAATTATCCCAGACCCAGTCCAGGTGGTACTTTGGCCCGCTAACCCCCCAGGCTTGTTAGAAGCATCTGACAACAGCTTGTCACCCGTCGAAAACACTCTTTTCCAGTGTCAATTAGGTCATCAGCAGCGGGATGCGAGACCCGGGTTTGCCTGTCATGAATTTGCATTCATGTTGCTATTTCCTCCTCTGGGGGTGGGGACGAGCCTAAAATGTCTGAGAGGGCTCTCTCCAGATGATTCCCAGGACTGCAGGCCCTGCTCAAGGCCCTGTACGCACGTCTCTCTCCCAGCGACACTCACAACTACGTACTATTGCTCTCTGCTCCCTTCCCACTGACAAACGGGGGAGCTGAGGCACAGAGAGAGGTCTTGTGCCCAAGGTTGCTCATCTTGCAAGTGGCAAAGCAAGGATTTGAATGCTGGTGACTCGACCCTGGGAACCAAGGCCAACCAGGACATGCTCCAGAGCCTTTGCTCTTGCTGTTGTTCTCTCTACTCATCCTCCAGCACGACCTTCTCAGCCTCATGACTCAGGTCCAACCTGCTGTCTTCTGGGGAGGCATCCATAAATTCCCAGGAGACAGGTGCTCCACCTTGCTGCCCCTCCCGCCCAGCCGCGTCCAGCCTGGCTCATCTCTGCAGATCCAGGGCAGAATGTCAGAATGCCTGTGGAGGGAAGGAAGCCATGGGGAAGGAAGGGAAGAGGCATCACATCCCCAAGCGAGGGGCTCTCATAACTGAGCAGCCATGGGCCATCCCAGCTCCTAAGCACGGCCATCCAAGCCGCCACACACAGGCAGGACTGTCCCCTGGAGAGTAGTGACAATGACAACAGAGTTATGCTCAGGACAACACTTCCGGTGTGCAGACACCATCCCCACATTACAGAGGTAGCAATGGAAGCACAGAGAGGTGACGTCACTCGCCTGGGGTCACACAGCCAGGAGTCAAGTCTCAGGACACCTGGTTTGTGAGGCAGGACCCTCGAGATGACCACAGCAAGACTGGAGCCCTCTGCCCTCTGACAGCTATGTCCCTTCTTCCCCCACCACCCCGGCCCGTTTCAGACAATCCTCCTGGGGGCCTGTGTGCTGCAACCTACCTCGTGTTCCCTCCTGCCTCTCTTCAAAGGGATGCCCTTGAACCTGGGGCCTTTGCTGGGTTCAGCCAACTGTGATGTGAGAAAGGAACTCCCTGGGAACAAGGGGAATTTGAGGGGTGGTCCTCGTGCCAGGGAACCCAGGGCAGGGCAGTAGGGACCAGGGCAGAGAGCCCTCCGTGAGGGGCAGGGTGCAGCCGCAGAACCACCTTCTTGGCCTCGGCCCATGTTGCACTCTCAGGGGACAAGAAGATGGGTGTATTTAGCTCCCTTTCTGGACGTGCTCATTTCTTCACTGACCTCAGCCCACACAGAGAGCCTGAGTGAAGGGCCACAGTGTTAAATGCGGCCAGATCCTGACCCTGCCAGGATGAGCTGCCCCTGGAGCTGCCCCCACTCGTGTATCCTGGCTGGCCCAGATCTGGTGCCTGTGACCCCTCCAGCCTCCACACGACACCCTTGGCCCCGGCCCCGCTTGATCCAACTACCTATAATCCTCCCCACTGCTTGCCCGGCTGTACGTCCTTCCGATACTTCTAGATTCATCTCATGTGTCCCCTCTTGATCCTGCATGAGCTCTAGGCCTGGCCCCTGGGCTCCCACAGCTCTGTCCTTCTTCTCTCTGTTCAACCAGTGTCCACACGGCGTGGTCACTATCTACCATCACCTCTGCCTCCGCCACCAGCAAGGCAACAAAGATTAAGGAAAGTCGGCACACAGTTCTAGGGCTAGAGATCTGCAAAAGGGTCAAGGCCGGGGACTGGGTTTGCCTTTGCCTAGCAACCTCATGTATGGCAGAGTGAACATAAGCATTAGAGGGAAGGAGGGTGGGAGGAAGGATGGATGGATGGATGGGTGGGTAGATGGAGGATCGATAGGTGGATGGGTGGATGAGTATGGATGGATGGAGGATCGATAGGTGGTTAGAAGGGTAGGTGGGTTAAGTGGACGGATGGGTGGGTGAATGGAAGGTGGAAAGTGGATGGATGCATGCATGGATGGTTGGGTGGGTAGATGGATGGATGTGTGGAGGTTGGATGGATGGATGGAGGATGGATAAGTGGATGATAGATGGGTGGATAGGTGGATGGGTGGAGGATGCATGGATAGGATGATGGATGGGTAGGTGGACGGATGGATGGATGGATGGGCAGGCAGGTAGATGGGTGGATGGATAATGGATAGATAGATGGGTGGGTGGGTGGATGGGTAGGTGGGTGGGTGTGTGGATAGAGGATGGGTAGGTGGGGGGGTGTGGATGGGGAGGTGGGTGGGTGTGGGGGTGGATAGGTAGGTGGATGGATGGGTGTGTGGGTAAATGAACACAGAAATGGATGGAAGGAAGGAATAGAACGGACATCCTGTGCTTTAATATGAAATTAGTTTTATTTCTTTGCAACAGGATGACCCCCAACTGCCAAACCGTCCTACCCACCTCCCAACAGTGTTAGGAACTTTTTCAGGGCTCCCTCTCCCTTTCCTGAGGTCCCCCCTGCCACAGCCCTAAGTACAATGTACGGTTACCCTCTGAGTCTGCATTTGTGCCCCCCAAGGATCCTGTGTCCCCGTAGATGAACATGGCCAGTGGTCTTACCATCTGGGTCTTTGCTCGGTGTCACCTGTTCAGGCCCCAGCCCCATGGCGGTGCTTGGGACTGTGTCTGAAAGACAGTGGAAACTCAGCTGGTGGTAGCCAGTGTCATGGCAGCTAATTCACTACCATGTACTGTTTGGGCAGCCACAGGAGTGAGGGAGTACCTGCTTGGGGGAATGGGAAAGGTTTCACAAAGGAGGGAGCATGTGTGGGCTTTGAAGGATGAGTAGGAGTTGGCCTGATCAGGAAGGAAAACCTCACAATTCCGGCATCAAGACAGTATTTGTTAACAGAAGGCACAGTGGAAGAGTCGGCTGAGAAGCAAGGACAGGTTTGAAGGTAAACGAGAAGAAACAAGCATGGTGTTGATACAAGGGACCCATGGACCAGGAGGGTGTCTCTCCGGCATGTTTTAGGCTGAGGGTGTGGTTTCCCAGGAAGCCAGGGGTGGGGGGCCATCCAGAGCGAGGGTAGGCATGGGCTATTTATGTGGCCCCCAAGTTCCACCCAGGGTTTGGCACACAGTAGGTGCTCATAGATGGCATGGCGGGTTTGTTTGGAGGAGGGGGCATTCTGCATGGTCCTGGGCGCTGGCTTCACCAGCCAGAGCAGAGGGAGTCCCATCCACCGGGTCTTGTCCTGCAGTCTGCCCAGAAACGCCAGGCTTCAGAGCAGGCTCAGAAGGAATTTTCACAAAAACTAGGTCAGTCTGGAAACAAAAAGACTCCATTAACCTCAGATCCTTTGTGGCCCAAGAACACAGACTGAGGTTCAAACACTTCACTTTGGAGAGAGCTTGAGCATCACCATGAGGGTGGGGGGATGCCAAGGCCGACCGCCTCACTGCAGACCCCCGAGAATGGCTGCTGAGCAAGGGGCCAGCCGCTCTGGGCGCAGACAGGGAGGCGGGGAGGGGGGCCCGGTAGGGTTGTGCCCTGGCTCTCCTTGGCATAGGCCTCTGGGCAGAAGCAACAGCACCAGCCCTTCACTGACCTTGGCACGGGAACCAACCTCAGCCTCTTCCCCGTGCCTGGCTCCCGTGAGGGGGCACCTCATACCCCTCGTGTCAGTTCTGCCCACAGTGGTTATGCCCTCAGCTCCAGAACCTTCACAGGCTCAGCCTTCCCCAGCCAGATGCAGCAAGTCTCGGAGCCATCACTCCCGCTCCGAGCCTGAACAGAATGGGGCAGATCCCACATGCTCACGAAAGGATGGGTGAGCTTGGCTGGTCAGAGCAGCCCCCCCGGCCCTGCCTAGATCCCCTGGAACCCCGAGCACAAGCTGTGGAGGGTGACCGATCAGGGCTTGAATCACCACCCTGCCCCTTATCGGCCATGTGAACTTGGGCGAGTGATTTCACCTTTCTGAGTCTTGGTTTGCTCATCTGTAAAATGGGCCTGTGTGGGGCCCCCCCTCGTGGCACTGCGGGGCAGATTAAATGGGAGGCTGCCTGGCACCTCCTAGATGAAGCAGTTGCCACCCATCACTACCCAGAAGTGTCACAGGCTCAGTCCTGCACTGCATAGCCCCACGCCTGACCGCTACGCTCCATCCAGCCCGCCTGCTCCCAGGTCTCCTGGCCTCTGACTTCTCGACACATCCTTGGTTTACACAGAGAGGTTGAGTAACTTGCCCGAGGTCACACAGTTAGGGAAGAACAGAACCTGAATGAAAATGGTGGCACCCTGACTCCAGGGTCCCTGTACTTACTCAGCACCCTCTCCTGCCCCTCACATCACGAGCTCCACTCCGGAGCTGTTGAGTCTGAGAGGCCTGGGGATCATCTGATTGGAGATGTGGGCAGGTGGACAGGGAAGGGTACGGGATGCAGGTGGTGACGGGCAATGGTTGTTTTCAGCATGCTGAAAGGGCTTGAGGCCATAGAGGGACCCCTCACCAGGAAGAAGCAGAGAGGATATTTGAGGAGAGGATGTGGGGGAAGGCCAGGCCTGCCCAGCACAGAGGGCTTCGACTGAGCTTTGTTGACTCTGCCAGTGCACCTAGCACATGCTCCCCTCTGCTCTCTCCCTGGTGACATTCCACTTGTCCTCACACCCAGCAAAAATGTCCCCTCCTGCAACCTCCGGGTGCTGGGCCAGCATCGTCTCTGGGCTCTGCCAGCCCCAGGTGTCCTGCTCCTTGATCCTGAGCACATGGGCTCTGGCTCCTCCATATTGCCCAAGCTCCTCAAGCACCAGCCTGGCGCAAGCCATCGCTCTGTCCCTGGCACGTCCAGCCCAGGCCACACTGAAGCAGGTGCCATAGAAGGACATTCACTCGACCAGGTTCCCCCACTGGGCCTGGAGGCTGGTGGGGACAGAGCTAGGAGGCTCTGAGGACATGAGGCCATGTCTCCAGCACAGACGCCCCTGGAATCTGGACACCATGGCTGGTAGGCAGGTGCCTCGGACCCATACAGCTACTCAGCCTGGCTCATACTAACTCAAGCCCACACTGTCTGGGTCAAGATGTCCCTGCCTCCTTTGCCTCCCTCTTGAAGCCAGCAGACTAGACAGCAGGTCTGAGCTACGGTCACCGAAGTGTAGGCTGGGGCCCTAGGAGAGCTGTCAGCGCTGAGAGCCAGGCACATGCGCTGGGAGCCTATGAGGGATGCACTCGTGCCGGGGAGCCAGAAGCCCACACGGATGTGCCATCCGACCAACAGTCGGCAGAGCACCCAGTCTGTGCCAGGCACTGTTCCTGGCTCTGGGGGTCCAGCTGTGCATGAGGCAGGCAGGGCCCCTTCCCTCCTGGAGTCACAGTCTGGGATGCAAAAGGGGGTGCTGGCTGAAGATGATGCACCCTTCAGGGTTCTGCCAGCGGTGAGGCTGGGAGCCAGACAAGGGTAAGGGGGTCTCAGTTACAGACCGTGCCTGGGCCTGGTAGCAAGATGGAGGGTCCATCCCTCAGGCAACTCATGCGTGTTATGGGCAGGCCCATAACTGGTGAATATGTCCGCCCCCCCAGCCCCAGGCTCCTGCCACTAGTGGGGAAATGGGAATCCATGTGGCAGACTTAGGGAGTAGGGGCCAAAGCAAGGGCACAAAACCATGGAGGGCCAAGCAGGGGACAAATGCAGGAGTTAGGACCCTGCAGCCCGGATCGACCACTAGCGAGCCCTGTGCATCAGCTAGCTATTGCTGGGTAACAAATTATCCCAACATTCAGCAGGTAAAAACAGCAAACGTGTATTCTCTCACACTGTGTATGAGGGTCCAGAATCTGGCAGTGGCTTAGCTGGGTGGCCCTGACACAGGGTCTCTGTGAGGCTGTGGTTGAGCTGTGGGCTGGAGCTGCCATCACCTGAAGGCCTGACCGGGCTGGGATCTTCTTTCAAGCTCACTCATGTGGCTGTTGGCAGGAGCCCCAGGCCTCTTCACGTGGCCTTCCTACAGAGCTGCGTACACAGTGGCAGTGGGTTTCCCCAGAACAAGTCATCCGAGAAAGAATGGCCAAGACCGAAAATGCTGTGTCTTTTATACCCTAATTTCAGAAGACACATACCAGCTCCTCTGAACGCTGCTAGCCACACAGACCGACCCTGGTGTGGGAGGGGATGATACAGGGTGGGAACCCAGTTGTGGGGGATCGTCAGAACCTCAGGGATGGTCTTGGGCAAACCCTTCACCTCTCTGTGCCTGGAGTTCCTCATCTGTACACGGGGCAATGTTCCCTCCCTCCCAGGGTACACAGGCCACTCGGGCATCTTCCATTACTCTGGGAGCTCCCTGAGGGCAGGCCTGCGTCTTTTCTAACCCTGAGTCCCAGCCTCTGGTCACTCGGATGCACTTTGAGTGATCCATTCTGTAAATTACAGATTTGTGTCACTCCCTTGCTTAAATCCTTGCAACAGGACTCCAGGGCAGAACCCAAACGCATTGGCCCGACATGCAAAGCCCAGGACCTCGCCCTGCTTATACCTCCAGCCTCATATCCCGTACCACCCACACCCATGCCCTGTGCTCTCAGAACCTTCCAGAAGCAAGGATGTTTTTCCACCACATCGTCTGCCTGGTGAACTCCTACACATCCTTTAAAACCCAGCTCAGACATCACCTCCTGTCACTCCAGACTGCTATTCCAGACCCGGGCTCCCACATTCCCCTTGTCCCTGAGAATCGTCCCACCTTCTACTGTCTGGGTGTCCATTTCCTCCACCCCACAGGACAGCTCAAGATAGTGTCTGGCTCGTCTCTGTGGCCCCAGTGGCCAGCACAGGGCCTGGGCCGCCATGGTCAGCACACATCAAGGTCCGTGGACGTGAAGGAGGGGTTTGGTTTCGGACGCAGTGGGGCTGGAACCCTTGGCTGTGCTACTGAGAAGATCCAGAGGCTCCACTAACCACCGGCCTCCCCAGCCCACGGCTCATTAGGGACCAGCTGGGGGTCCCCTTTGCCAAGACAGCTGTGAGGCTGAATAATTTATAAGCCTCTTACCATGAAGCACTGGTAAAATGTTTCAATGGAGTCGAGATTATTCATCAAAGTCGGCATCACGCAGGGTTGCCCTTTCCTCGGGGAGCCACCAAGGGAGTCGGCCTTTCTTAAAAATAGAAGTGTCATTATCAGCGCTCCATCCACCAGGCAGCCAAAGAGGTCATTTTCCAAATGCAAATCCCGTTCTCTGGCTGCCTCGCCCAAAACCCTCCCGTGGCTTCACACTGGTCACCAGTGGTGGGATGGGTGGCTGGGCTTGCAGGATCGAGCCCCCACTGGACCCCAGCCCCGGCCCTGTGGTGGCTTCTCTCTGCCTTCCCCAAGGAAGGGACACACGGACTGAGATCACCAGAACTTAATTGGAAGGAAAGGGAGAGAAAAAGCATTTCAAGCAGAGGAGACAGCCGGGCATGGGTCCCGAAGCAGGAGGGAGTCTGCTCATTGGAAAGCACCCTTTCTTGCTCCTGGGCTCCCAGGAAGATCATGTCCCTGCCTCACCTGCCCTGAGCTGGGGTCTCATTCCCACACGTCTGGGGGGCGCAGGGCGGGGGGGAGCTCCAGCTCTCTCTCCCTCCCCCGCAGAGAATGTGTGTGGAGGATGGCAGGGCCCTGGGTCCCAGGTCACTGTATGGAGGACATCCCTCAGGAGAGCTAGGAGCTCGCACTAAGCTTCTCCTGAGGAAGAAATCCCGTGAACTGTTAGAGCCGCTGAGACTTAAGAACTTGTTTGCTCCCGCAGCTTAGCTGATCCCAGACAGACTGACTCGGTGCACGAGTAGCAGTGGATTTCCAGGGTCCTCGGTCAGCAGCGAGGTGCTTGGGAGGGAGAAGTCACCGCCCTTCTCTGCACTTTGCAGCCAGCTAAGACCACAGTAATTAGGGCCCTCGGAGGTCAACAGCAATTTCCAAGGAGCCCCTGTGTGGGACCAGGAGTCTCAGGGTGGCTGGGGGCAGGGGGGTTCCTGGGGGAAGGGAAAAGGTAGAACAAGACCCTGCAATGCCCAGAGAAACCTCCCTTCATCCACTTATGTGATGGGACCCTGAACAAAGTCTCACTTGAAAAACGGTTCCTGTTGATTGAAGCATAGATTTAAAAATTTAAAGGCTAGTCTAGTTCAACGCTGTCCCCTACTAGACGCATGCGGCTCTTGGCCACTCCAAATGGAGATGTCCCTCAAGTAGAAAATACGCAATCAGATTCTGAAGGCTCTGTACCAAAAAAAACAAAAAAACAAAAAACACAACAACAACCTCTAAAATATCTCATTAATTACTCATATCGATTACATGTTGCAAAAACGTGTCAGATATATTGAGTTAAACAAAATTTACTGTTAAAATACTTCACCCACTTCTTTTTACATTTTAACTGTGGTTACCAGCAAATTTTAAACTTCAGACGTGACTCACCTTTATATTTCTACTGGACGGAGCCGGTCTCCCCCAACCATTACATTTCTGGGAAATGGTGCACAGAGAGGTTAATGAACTTGCTCAAGGTCATACAGAGGCATGTGAGTCTAGAGTCGTGAAGCTGAGCTGCCTCATGAGTTTATAGAGGAAATTCAACGTCCCACTCGGAAAGTGAACAAAACATCAGAGTGGGAGGTGTCTTGTTCCAGCATTAACAACCCCCCCCACACACACACCGAGGCCGAGAGGGCTGTGCAAAGAGCCTGCGTACACGAAGAAGAGCAGCAGAGATGGTCAAAGGGGACGGTCTCAATGAGAGCGTGGCTCGCTCCACCCCTACCTGCCTCGTATCTGAAGATCACAGAGACCCCCAGGAACAGGAGGAGGCAGAGGGCACTGGCTGCTGGACCCCTCATCTCTGATCCTCCCTGTCCAGGTCAGTGAACGAGGGATCAGGGACTACTCGCCAAGTCAAGGACTCAATGGGCTTGTCTATTACAGGACAGGTCAGAAAGCCCAACTCACGTGCTAAGTAAAGCAGAAACCCTGCTTGCTCCTCAAATGTCCGGCGGAAGGCATAGTTTGATCCAGATGCTCTTGTGATGCTGACCGTGTCTGCCTCTTCCCACTCCCAACTCTGTGCCCCTGTGTTTGGGGGCTTCATGCTTCAGAAGACGCACCACATGAGGGTTTGGCGGCAGCTGGAACCCCAAATCCTCCCTCTGCAGCACCCAACCCTCCCACCGATTCCATCAGGATAAGACATTTGTCACTCAAGAAGGGATTGTCAAGCTGAGAGTCATTTTTAAATGATAGGCATAGTCTCCTGGGGTGCGGGAATGTTTTAAAACATAATGGTATGTTGTACGAATCATACCTCAATTTTTTAAAGAAAATAACACACACGTGCCTCAGACATCTTCTTTCAAATTGACAGTAGCTGATTGTATGTTCTTTTGATGTGGGGACTTTTCTTCGGCGATGATTGGCATGTCTTAGAGCATCTGCTGCAGGAGCCTAGCTCCTGGTGCCTCATCAACCCTTTCCAGCTTCGGTTTCTCCCCAAAGGAAAAACAAAGATAGACCCAAAGCAGTCAGCATGCAGAATCTTCTGGGTTTTAGATGCCCTCCCTACTCTTCAACGGCGCAATTTTAATGTCGTTTCCTTTACCAAGTCTTCGAATACTGTGATTTCTTTTTTCAGAGAAACAAACTCACTCTCCCCACTCACATTGGGTCATTCGGCAGTGGTGAGGACAACTGGCATCAGCAGGTTTGGAAGCAAGCACGGGATGAGTGGGCGATTGAAGCAGCCGGTGGGCTGAGGGGAGTGAGCGTAGGGCTGCCGAGCCAGCCACGTGCCTCTCGCAGAGAAGAGTGTGTGTGCGTGGGGGCCGGGAGGGTCAGCTCCGTGGAGGTCAGTCACGAAAACTTCTGCTGTAGCTACTCAGAGGCATCTGCCAGAACTCTGGCAGGCGGTGCTCAAGCAAGGAAGAGGTGTATTCTTCTTCTTTTTTTAAGTTTTATTTATTTAAGTCATCTCTACACCCAACGTGGGACTCGAACTCACGACCTCCAGATCAAGAGTCGCACACTCCTCCGACTGAGCCAGCTGGGTGCCCCAGAGGTATATTTTTCTGAGGTAACAAAGATTCAGAGTCAATCTATGGCTGATGCTGTTGCTGGAACATGTCAGACTCCTTGTTTGTCATCTGTCACATTTGCATGAAATTTAAAGAGTCAAATAGTTCTATCATCTACTTCCCCAAAACAACAGACTGCCCCCATTTCCCACCCCTTCCTGTCCCCCTTCCCAAGGGCAAGCTACTTCAACTGTTTTAGATTATTGTTTTGGTCTTTATCATATCTCTAAATAACCTGCTTGTTTTGATGATTTGGGGGGTGGGTTGGGGCTTCCTTTTGGCTTTTAGGTTGATGAATTATCTCTGGGCTGTCTGCTATGGCAGATGGGGATACAGCTTTCTTTCACCTGCTACCAACCTCATACTCATGTTATGGTTATTTCATGGTTTGATGGAATCAACAATGAGTGTTTCCATAACGACGCCCATGAAATGCTATGGACGGTCCAGCGGCAGAGTAAACTGTAGCCTTCCCTACCCAAAATTTGTTTTCCTAAAGTTAATATGTTTCTATAAGCAAGCTCCACACTGAGCATGGAGCCCCATGCAGGGCTTGAACTCATGACCCTGGGATCAAGACCTGAGCTGAGATCAAGAGTCAGATGCTCAACCAACTGAGCCACTCAGGTGCCCCTTCCTAAAGTTAATATTGATTGATGTACTTGTTTTGTTCTTGGTCAGTTTTTAAGTTCTTATTATCAGTTTAGCCATAAACACCCTACTGATAATGTCTACACCCCACGCGCTCTATCCTGGAGCCTTCCAATGTGCTCATGTCTGGTCCATTGGTCTACAACGCCTTGGTGCAGAGCTGGTGTCTGGGACTCTCCTTCTCCTCTTTCCTGTGTTGGATCCTCTATATCCTGTATCCCATATCCTCCTTCGGTTTGGATGTTTTTGTCTTATTTTGGAGTTATGGAACATAGCCTTCAGTTGATTCGTGAGAAAGAGCCTGTAGGAGATAGATGTTTGCCATGGTGCACAACTGGGAAGGTCTCTACCATCATACTTGATGGATAGTTTGGCTGGGTATATTAGATAGATTTGATGGAGGAAGAGAAGCCATGGTGAGAGCTGTAGGAAAAGGAGCTCCTTCCCCCAAGAATTGGGTCTTGCACATTGGAGGAAGGGCTGGGACAGTGGCATTGGGGAAGAGGGAGGTTGGGACTAATGAAGAATCAGTAGGCCAGAGCTTGCGGGGATTCACTGAAGACACACACAGCTAGCCGCCATGGTGGGAGCACCCAAAGAGAGCCGCCGGAGAGGTCTGTGGTCAGCTGCTGCCTCCAAGGAACCACCACCTCTGCAGGGGGACCTGGGCCAGTGCTGGTCAGCAGGATCAGTGACAGAGGACTGTCACCTTTGACCAGCAGAGCCCAATGGTGCAGAAACAGCAAATAAAATTATCTTTCTTTCCAGCTTTATTGAGGTATAACTGACAAGCAAAATTGTGTATATTTAAGGTGTACATGGTGATAATTTGATATGTATCGATCGTGAAATAATGGCCACAACCAAGTTCATTAACACGTCGATCACTCACATAGTTGCCCTTTTGTGTGTGTGGTGAGATCGGTTGGTCACTCGTAGCCTTGCCGTCCACAGGTGCTTGATCCAGGGGACTCCAGGTAATGATTCAAGTAACTTTCTTGCCAACATATGCAATAGAGGAGGGGTCTCCTCTTTATCATTAGTGAGTGATGGGGTCATTAATGCCTTTAAATCTGGCCAGATCAGAAAACCAATTCCAGATCTCTACTCATACATTTCTGGAACTGCTTTGGAGGCCAAGACTGTATCCAACAGTGAGCATTCAGGGAGGCAGAGCTACCATGGGTGATATGGGGATTTATTATAGAAATTAAACCTTGCAGTCTGGGGAGAAGCTGGGAAGTGAAGGTCCAGAAGAAGAGGGGAGGGTCAGAGAGGAGGCACTGACCAAGGTCCTGGGGCAGGATATACATGGTCAGGCCCAGAGTCACAGGAGCCAAGAGCACTCAGCCTTCCACATGGGAGTAAATCAGAGGGGCTGGAGGGGAGGTCTGGGAAAAGTCTGCGACCTCCGGGGCTGGGCCTTGGGCTGCAAGTGGTCCAGAAGGGAAAAGAGGAACATGTGTGAAGAAGACCGACGCACAAGCTGGCGTCCACTGGGTATGTCTGCAATGCCATCCACAGTTCCGTCCACAGAGACTTTCAGAGAGCAATGACTGCTTACCTCCCTCTGCTTGCAAGTCCCACGGACTACCCTCCCCCGGCCAGCTCCAAGGAAACCACACGGAAGGGCATTCTGTTACTGAGCTCACGACAGGACGGTTCTCAGCACACCGGGCTTTGGGATCCACAGGAATCGCTCCGTGGTCATTTTGCTCCCAAAGTTGGTCTTGACAAGATAAAGACATTCTCAACCCTGATCCTTTGCCTGTAGCTTTGTCTCCATTCCAGACTGATTTCTTTGTCTCTAGCATTCTGAAAGGTTAAGGTAATATGTTCTGGTGTTGGTCTATTCTCATTAATTTTCCTGGGCATTTGGTAGACTTGGCAAGTAGAACATTTCTGATCATTTCATGAGTGATGTCTTCCCTCTGTCTTCCCTGGTCTCTCTTCATTCAATTTCAATCTCTGGACATTTACTTCCTCGACTCCTCTCCAGTTTCCTTATCTTTCTTACTTTCCATCTCTGGGTCTTTTCCATTCTGCTTCCTATAGGATTGGGTCCTAGTCCCCAGCTCTTGTACTGGGGTTTAAATTCCTGCTGCAATATTTTTATTTCCTCAGAACAGCCTTATGTCTCTACAGGTCCCTATTCGATGGCATCTTGTTCTCATATAAGGACCTCTTGTTCCTCTGAGCACATCGTTGAGAATCAGCGTGGCCTTTTCTCATAAACACGCCCTGCCTGTGACCACGCAGTTCTGCTTCTATCATATGTCCAACTACAAGATGAAAGCATGTGTCTGCATAAAGACTTGTACGAAAGTGTTCCTCGCAGTTTTGTCTATAATTGCCACAAATTGTCAACAACCCAAATGTCCACCAACTGGAGAATGGATAAATTCAAGTTTGTTATATCTAAACAGTAGAACACTATTCAACCATAAAATAAGCAAACTACAGACCCACGCAGCAACCTGGAGCCCCACAAGCATCATGCTGAGGGGAAGAAGCCTGACACAGATGAGTATACGCTGTGGGATTCCATGTCCATGAACTTCTGGAGCAGACAGAACTTCCTGATGGCGGTAGAAATCAGAACAGGGTCCACCCGGGCGGGTGCTGGGAACGGGACTAGGCTTGATGGGGCTGGTGAGAGGCTCTCCTGGCTGATGGAAATGTTTGACACCTCCAGACAGGTATGTGGTACACGTGCGTATACAGTTATCAAAACTCATCACACTGCACTCTTGAGATCTGTGCACTACACTTACTTCGAAAAAAGGAAAAGCTAATTGGAACCGCTGGGGTTTGCTGAGTGGGGTCTTCACTGGATGGGCCATTTCCTTGGGGACCATGCAGGTTCAGAATGTTGGCTCTTTTCACTTGGAAAGGTCAGGTTCCCTGAAATGATCTCTGACCTCTTGCCCGTGGAAGACAAGACCTGGCTGCCAGTTTTCCGGCAGGTGCAAGGAGGAAAAAGGCAAGGGATCTTAATATTGAGTGTGATCCCCTGCTGTCAGGGTGGTCCCCCATCCTCAAGTGTTCCTGGTACCCCCAGTGCCTTACCCTTGCTATGGTCAGAATATTTCTATCTCCCCCAGATTCATACGTTGGCATCCTAATGCCTGATGTGATGGTCATAGGAGGTGGGAGATGCTTAGGTCACGAAGGTGAAGCGCTATGAATGGCATCCATGCCTTGTAGGGCTCCCTTGTCCCTTCCACCATGTGAGGACACAGTGAACAGGTGCTGGCCATGGACCAGGAAGAGGGCTCTCACCGGAGTGCGACCATGCGCGAGCTTTGATCTGGGATTTCACAGCTTCCAGAACTGCGAGAAATAAATTTCTGCTGTTTATAAGCCACTCAGGCTGGGTATTTTGCAGTAGTAGCCTGGAGGAACAAAGACAATCCTCTCTTGAAAATAAGCCTCTGGTTTTCTGCTGGGCTCAGGAAGAGGCAACCATCCAGCCGAGCGAGCAGAGGGAGACTAACCACCGCTCTTGTTTCAAATAATCCTCCTGCCCTCCCACTTTCTGTCTGGTGGGCCACGGTTCGTCCACAAGTTTTCCAGCTTCCAAAACACTGCTTTGGTCCCCTCTCCTTTTCTCTTGGTACTTGAGAGTGATGGTACCAAGAGGCGAGCTCTTTCAGGTGATCTTTACCATCATTTACTGAGCTTTCAAGAAGACACATGTGTGCACACCTGCGTCTATGCCACTGGCTCTTTCCCAGATGGCCCGTTCTTTGCTCTGTTCTGCCATCAGTGGTGCAGCTTTTATCCTCATGGTTGCAATGTGGCTGTTCCTGCTCTGGGCATCAAATCCACATCCCAGGCAGACTGAGCCCATCTGCTTTGATAGGGAAGCAAGCCAGCTCTCTTCCTCTTACATCACGTGGCCACTCCTAGCTGCAAGGGAGCCTGATAACATCTACTGTCGGGTGGGTGCATTGGCACCCCAACAAAACAGGTTCTGTTTACGGTGCAAAAGGGGTTATTTCCACATCCTTCTTAGGCCATGTGCCCATTCCTGAGTCAGTCATGGGACCTGGAGGGAATGGGGCATGTGACTGGCTGGCCCAGGTCGTATGCCTACTCCCATGACAGCAGAGTGGTGCGGGGATCAGCCAGCACCATGGGGTGGGGGTGGGGGGCTGATCCCCCAAAGGAAATGTGGTGCCAGCCCCAAAGCCAGGGGACGGTTCCTGGGCAGGCAGTCATGGTGCACCCGTGTCCAGCACGGTGTCCAGTCAGCTTCCCACTCCCACCCCGTCTCGGACTCAGGGCGGCCCCTGCCCAGGCCCAGGGTGGGGGCTGCGAGGCGAGGGCCCACACTTTGCTAAGCTTCAGGGAACAGTGACCTCAGACCTCTGAGCCAATGATCTCACCCGTTTCTGAAGGAGGCAACGTTCCTGGGTGTTGGCCGAGATGCTAACAATAACCAGGCGTGGTGCGGCCTGATTGCAGCCGCTAAAAATAGCAGCTCATTCCAAAGCCTCATCAGGGGAGAAAGGGCGATGAAAGCAGGTTTGCAGGGGTGGGGGGAGACGGGGAGGCGCAGAGAGGGTCTGGACCCTGATGCCGGAGCCTCAGGAGCTGAGGCCATCCAGGAGCAGCAGATCCGCCAAGCACCATCCCCTGCCGAAGATGCCCCCGGCCATGACCACAGGCAGCTGGCCACGGGCGCGCTGGACTTCCCTACGGCTCCCTCCCTCCCGTGTCGGCAGATGTCTGCTGCTTGGAGCTTGGCCTGCCCCGGGAAGCAGGAGAAAGTGCCACGTCCTCCAAGATCCCACTACACGACCGGGCCCAACCCTCCCGCGGCCTCACGGCACAGACCCTTTGCCATCACCCTGCACATTTCACAGACGAGAAGACCCTGTCTCTGCCATCCTGCAGTGCCCTTCCAAGGTCTGGCCCACGCTCTACGGTCAGCCTGCCTGGGATTAAATCCCACCTCTGCCCTGTATTGGTTGTTGACCTTCAGCAAGTGTCATGCTCTCTCTGGGCCTCAGGACCGTTATCTGTTAAATGGGGAAACCAAGGGTTCCCCCTCCTAGGCGTATTGTGAACACCGAGTGCAGTGATTACCCTTGAGACCTTGGCCCGGTGCCGGGCAGGTAGGGCATGCTAAGTAAGGGCCAGCTACCACTGTCACTGTTCATACTGCGGGCCCATGGCCACACAGCAGTAAATGTGGGGCCAGGGATCTGCACGCAGGCCTCTCTGCGCCCAGAGTCTGGGCACTTTCCCATGACCCAGCCGCAGGGTCTGGAGCTGGAGGTGATCTGGACAGGTGGGCACAAGAAGCACTGGGTGGGGGTCCACAGTCTTGGCTTCAAGCCCAGAGCCCCTGGTCCAGCGGCCAAGGCCTTGAGTGTTCCCGGGCTTGAACTTCAATCCCCCTTCCCCAGGGAGGCCCCACCTCCAGGGATCAGGAGACCCAGAGGCGTCTCCACAAGGGTCTGCTCCATGACAAATAGCAAAGGCTGTCTGAGGAAGCCGTGTCCAGGGGAAGGGGTATGTGGCCACACCAGGAACCTTGCCGACCGCCCCAAGTCAGCACTGGGCACATCTGAAGAGCACCCTCCATGGAGGCCCTGCCACCCACCCTGTGCCCAGCTGGGGGCCACAGTGCATAGGCTCACCCTGGGGCGTGGCTGCAGGTGGGCACACAAGGGACCTTAGCGAGCTTCCCCTCCTGCCATGGCCCCTACACCCCCCGCGGCTAGGTCCCGAGCCCGGCCCATAGCCAGTGCTCAGTGAGCAGCAAACGGTCACATGCCGGCCACAAACAGGACACTATGCCCACCGTCCAGAACCCAGAGTCTGGGACCTCACAGGGGGAGGCCCTTCACAGTTTACGAGGCCCTTTTGGTCAGTTTCCATCACCCATTCTGCATGGTGGAAGAACACATTTCTGGGTGACAGGGATGCTCAGAGAAGCCAAGCAGCCCGCCCAGGGTCACACAGCAGAGAGTGCCAGGCCAGGCTGGCCCCCAGGGGCAGTCACCTCCCAGGCTTCTACCCCAGACGCTGCCCAAAGAGCAGGTGTGTGAGCTCTCTGGTCCTGTCCACCAGGGACTGACCCTAGAATGACTGCAGAGGTCCCTCACCAGATGCAAACGCCTTGTCACTGTCCACAGCTGTGTCACAGCGCGGGTGGGACAAGCCTGTGCCCCAGAGAGGGAAGCCGGCAGGGCTCAGCCTGGAGAGGCTCCCTCAGGGAGCAGAGAGCTTTCCGGTACCAAAGGCACATTCCAGCTCGGCCTGGAAGGAGCTTCTTCGAGAGGTGGGTAGTCTGGAATGGGAAGGGGAGAACCTTGGGGGGTGGGGCTGGCATTCCGGTTGGAAGGGACAACGTGGTGAGCCAAGGAATATTGGAGCTGCCCGGAGCAGGACACACTTGGGCTGAGCCTCAGACCTGGGCAGAGCCCGAAGGCGGGGGCGGGGGGGCACGGGGCTGTGGAGCAGGCCTCAGGGATGCCATCAGCTGAATAATGGCCCCCAAAGGTATCCACGTCCCAATTCCCTGTCACTTTGCCCAGTCGGTGGGACTTTGGAGACACTGCAGACAGCGGACCCCGGGTTAGCCAACCAAAGACAGTTTATGCATTTCAGGGAACCCACCCAGGGCACCACACCTGGCCAGAAACCCCCACCCTCACCGCCCAGCTGCTCGGGCATGAGTGCCCTGCGGCCACGGCCACCCCCCGGGGCCCACAGTGCCAGGGCCTGGTCACAAAGTGACTTATTTTTATCAGCGGAATCATGAGGCCCTTGAGGGCATCTCTGTAAGATGTTCTGCCCACCACACGTCCTGGCGGGGCTGGCAGGGACCTCGGGGGACAGTGCTCAGCCGGGGGTCCTGCTCCCTGACCGCGCCTGCTTGACCCTGCAATGGACGTCGTTTAGGTATATGACATATGTCACATTTTATATGCACTCCAAATCCGTGCCTTTAACTCTGTGTGGGGTGGGAGGGTTGATTGCTGGAAGTTTTTCAGTAAGATTTCTGACCCATCCGTCTGCCCCGTGTGAATGGGGACCCAACCTCCTTGGTTCAGGGTCACCGCTAAGTCAGACACTGTCACTGCCCTGAGGACGTTCCTGTTATGGGGCTCATGGGGGAGCCTTAGAAGGGGGCCTGCTCACCTGCCAACCATGGCAGGGAATGGACTCGTTCCAACACCCAGAAAATAGAGGGAGAGAACCCAGCATTTACCCCGCCTTTCCCATAGGGAGACACTGCCTCTTCACCAGATAGTAGGTGAGGGGCCGCCTCTCTCTATAAAATGATTCCAGATGACAAACGAAGGTGGCATGATAGGACCAGACTATTGCCACTCCACAGCCCCCGTAAATCAACGCATGCACAGCCTCCCAGAGCAAGAACACCATTACCAGCCTGAGCAAGCGGGAAACTGAGTCAGAGGAGCATTCTCAACAACACCAGGAATGTGCAGTTGGCCCACTGCCGCGGGTGAGCAAGTCCACGGTCAAGCAGCCCCCGCCCCTTGATGGACACAGGTCCCGTGTTGTGGCACAGGTCACGTGGAGGGGTTTCTGGGGTGACTGGCCAAGTTCTAACTCTTGACCTGGGAGATGGTTCCGGCCGTAAGTCATTAAGCTACATGGTTTTTGTGTGTGTTTTTTCTATATCTGTGTCTTATTTCACAATTAAAAAGAGCCCTGGCCCAGAGGTGGGGCTGGGGAGGTCCTCGAGGAGCCCAGGGGCCTAGTGGACCCCAGGTTCAGACCGAGCTAGCTGGGCTGGGGGGACTGTGCCACCTGGATCCCACCCCCAACAACTGCCCCAAGGAGGTTCCTGAGACCAAACCAAGCCACTCCACTCCCCATGACTCAGCCCGGCCCGCAGCTTGATCACGGGATCTGGACGTGCCATCCTCCTGCTCCAGGCGTCAGGGGCTTGGAGAGCACCGAATCCCCTGTGTTAAATCTCCTCCCGAAGCAAGTGCTTTCTGTTTTCCTAAGTGAACCCTGGAAGACACACCTCATGAAGGCACTTGTTATAATTAACATGATGTTACAATAAGCCTGATTATAGCAATTAGCACCAAATGTGTGCCATTGGACCCTCGCAGGACCCTAAGGGGCTACCTCATTAGGCCACTGTTCCCAGGAGGAGCCTGGGATTCGGAGTCGGGGTGGCAAGTGCGAGGTCCGAAATCAGCACCTGGCCATGTCTGGCCCTCCGCCCCACCCGACTCCCAGCGTTCCAGCAACCCTGTACCAGGCAGCCTCTCCCGCCTGTCTGTGGCCACACCATCCCCACGCTTGCTCCTCTGGCCCCAAACACACCCTGCATTTCCCTCCTCTGGGCCTTTCCCAGAAGAGCCCTTGGACGTCCCTTTCTGCCTGCCTGTTGCCTCCCCTGGGAAGCCCTGCCTGACGATCGCCACCCCCGTGGAGTAAGCCCTCCCCCAGCTCTGGGTCCCACTCTGTGTGACCACCACCCACGTGGGCGGCCATCTCCCCTACCAGCCTGTGATGTCCTCGAGGCCAGACCTGACTCCCGTCCGTGTCCCCAATACCCAGCCCAGGGTCTACACTGTCGGACTGCCAGCCTCAGATATCAACCACAAAACCCCTCAATGGCAAATGACAAAGTCAAGGCCAGAGAGGGGAAGCGCCATGCCGGGGGCCACACAGTGAGTAAAGAGCAGAACCAGGACTCGAACCCAGGTTGCTTGCCTGCTGACTCTTGCTTTTACACCGTACAGCTCCCGGAGGCAGCAGAGGAGGTGAGAGCAGGCCGGCCAGCCGGAGGAGGCACTCAGCTCCTGCGGAGGCCACCCCCACTGCTCCCCAGGAGGAAAAACGAGGCCTGAACTGATCGTCTCTGAAAAGGCAAAGTCACAAATAAAGAACAGCTTCGAGCCTGACGATTGGACGCGTCAGCTTCGTTGCCATCTGTTGCAAATGCCACCGCAAAGACAATCCAAGCGCAGTATGCGTCCCTAGCGGGAGCTCGTTCCAAGCTGAAATGTGAGCCCTGGAATCCAGGGAAGACCAGGCTGCTGGGCCTTGAAGTCCATGGGGCCCCTCGTCTCGGCCGGCCCCAAGCTGGGAACCCTGGGCTGTGGCTTCCGAGCAGACCTCAGGGCCAAGCAGCCACAGCTCATGCTCCCGGGCCGACCCCTGGGCCGGGCCAGACACACAGTGCAGGGCAAAGCACAGAGGCCTCAGAGCAGGAACCCTGCCCCGACCTTAGAACAGGGATATAGAACCGTATTTATGGCCACGATAATGCCGCACAACAAACCACCCCAAGACTCAGGGCTCACAGGCCAGCTCTCCAGGCGGGGCTCTGCTACGTGGTTCCTGCTTTTTGCACGGGGCCCAGGCTGCTTCTCCTGGGGCCACAGAATCTCCCCTCCACGTGGGACCTGGGTAGAGGGTCAGAGGTCATGCCCCCTGCATACCCCACTTGCTCTTCACTACCCGAGGGAGGCAGGGCCGGCTGAGAACCAAGACTCAGAGAGGCCAAGTGATCTGCCTCCTGCCACACAGCTATGAGTAAACTATAGGACTAGAACCTGGCCCACCTGCCTCCTCCTGCTACCCCGGGGAGTATGCGCCCGTGGGGGCTCTGAATCAGGCCAGGGTCAAAGCCACAGCCACCTGCCAGGGAGTCGTAGAAGGGGGCTGCTCCAGAGGGAGTGGGCTGAGAAAGGCGGGAGCCCTGCTCCGAGGAAGACAAGGGCCTTGGTGACTCGTGACAACCACCTGTGTCTTTCTCCACCTGTTTCTCTGAACATCACCCCGTCTCCCTCTAGGGGTCTTTTGGGTGGCACAGTCACTCCCCGGGGACACCCCGTGACAACCTCATGTCTCTGCACTGGGCACAGTTAGATGGAATTGGGATATTACTAAAAGCCACACAACGGGGGTGCCCCGATGCTGGGCTCTGGGAAGGCCAGGTTTGTTGCTGAGATCCTGGGAGGAGCTTCTAATGTCATGGGCTTTTCTAACACTGGAGCGTGGGGAAGGCAGAGGGGAACAGAATGTCACAGAAAATGATGCTATTCCAGGATGGGTCCCCAAGACAGCGAACAACTGGAAGCGCGGGACTAAAGTCCTATCTGTAGGCGCTCCCATCTCCCCCGATGGTACGCATCACGGAATAGGTTGCTATGGTGATGGGATGGGGGTGCTGAGCAGGAAGGGACTTGTGAAGGCATCACAAGTAGAAGGGGGTGGAGTTCCTGCTTGGGACTTCGGACAGACACCCCTCTGCTCTCCCCGGTCCCCAGGAGGTCTGTGCCGGGCCCTGCAGCAGCACAGCAGAGCCCCTTCTCCCCAGCACCCCTTCCCAGCCGCGGGCCCAGGGATCGCTGAGCGCCACCTCGGCAATTTGCCGGAGCTTGTATGCAACTACTAAGTGGGTGACTAGATCCATTGTTCAAAAGTTATCTTTAGACAAGAGCATTTATCAAGTTTAATTAACGTGTCAGGGACTCTGGTGCAAGAGATTGCTCCGAAGGCAGTCCTGATAATACTAATTTTTCTACATTAATGCCAACTCGGCACTGAGCGCTGAGCAGGAAATAGACCGTTAGTGCCACCACCACCCAAAACATAGGGATGATTTCCCTCCCTAAATCAAATTAAACGTGCGTGGATGCCTGAGTGGTGGGTGGGAGGCTGAAAGCCCAGCCAACAGCCGGGCTCTGCCGCTCCCGGGCTGAGAAGTCGGGATGCCCTCTGAGCGGCCCTCGGCTCTGGGCTGGGCCAGGCATCTGCCCGCTTTCAGTGGAATCCTCACATCAGGTTGGTATTTGCTGCCCTGATTTTGCAAAGGTAGAAGCTGAGGTCCAGGGAAGCACCATGATTTGTCCGGGACACAGGGTTTAGTTGAGCGTGGTGCCAAGACCATCCGGCTCCCCCGACCTCCAGGCGTGCCGAGCCCGGCAGCCGGCAAACTCCAGCGCCTACTGCACGCAGACTCCGTTCTAGGGGGCGAGCCTCCGGCCGCACACAAGCATACAAGACCACTTGCTCATGGAGCGGACATTCTGCTGGGGGTACAGACAGTGGGGCAGGGGGGGCAAGGAGGAGAAGGGGGGGGAGGTGGGAGGCAGAAGGAGGAAGAAGAGCAGGAGGAGGCGGCTGACCAGGGCATCCTGGGGCTGGGAGCCCGGTCCTTGCAGAGACTGGGGAAAGGGGACACTCACCCGGGCACTAAGTCACCGTCGCAGAGTTAAGGGTAGAGTTGGTGGAGCCGTCCGCCCCGGGACTGAGATCCTGCTCCCCGTGGACCAGCTGTGTGACCTTGGGCACCTCCCTGCACCTCTCTGTGCTTCCGTGTTCTCATCTATGACATGGAGGAGAGGAAATCTCTGACTCTCAGATTTGAGTTTACAACCTGAGACACAAGAGGGCCCTCAGTGAATGCAGGCCACTGGTATTGGCATCCCGAACCAGGGGTGAGGCCAGCAAGTGACCACGGGCTGTGGGAGGTATCGGCATACCTCCGGTGGATCCTGTGAATAATTTTGGGCAGGTTGAAGATAAGATCCCAGAGGGATGTTCTAAGGAGACAGACTTCAGCTCAGGAGAGACAGACGGACCCTAACAGGGGCTGCACTGCCTATGTGGGAGTGAGCTCCCCATCACGGGAGGATGGAAGCCAGGTCCCGCAGGTTAGCTGAGTTCAGGCACCATGGCCTCTGCGCTCCCCAGCTCACGCTCTGCACCTGGGAACATGCTTCAGCCCTCCTGCCCTCAGGGAGGACAGGCCTCCGTGGAGTGGGGGGGGATAAAGCAAAGGCAGTCTGCAAGACCAAACGGCCAACGCTGCTCCTCAAGGTCGGGAGGTCCAGGGAGCCCAGAGCCTTCAAAAGTTGCCTGCTGCAGCGGGGAGGGCCCAGGTGCCACCAGCCCGACAGTGCAGGGTCCCACAGTCCAGGCCTGTGACGCTAAGTGCTAAACACCGACCTCTCCATAACTGGGACGTTGGCTTGGTGCCCCCTGGCGATCACCTCCCTGGCCCTCTCTGTCTTCTGGGAGTCCCTGGCCCGCCCCTCACTGCACGCAGCTGGGTCCCACTTTGCAAGACAAAGGCCACCAGCTCCTGGCTCCCTGGGCAGCAGCTCCAACAGAAGCTGTAATCTGCTCCCTCCCTCTGGCATCCCGGGTCGGGTCGTGGGCGTGGCTCCCTTACCTGCCAGGGCCTGGAAGTGATGCCAAAGGCCCATGGGTCTTTATCTTCCAGCTGTAAGTGGAGGATTCTAGGGGTGACATAAAATCATATTCAGGGTCCCTGTATGGGTTGGGATCCTAGCGCATACACCACCCCCGCAGCTCAGTACCTCCCACTCCCCTACCCCCAGCCTCCAGCAGTGGCCTTTCTGGGCCTCTCTGGGCTCCATGCAGTCGGTCATCCACCTCTGCATGCACAGACAGGTTCCGGAGGGCCCAGTCACCCAGCTGATAGAAGATTCTAGAACTCAGCCTGCACTATGCCAAGAGCATTGGGCAGGGGGCTGGGAGGAGGGTGCTGTCCAAGCACCCCCACAACTGTGCAGGCACTTTGGGCAGGTCACTGTCCCTCTCTGGGCCTCAGCTCCAGCCCTGTGGGAGGAGGGGTGGAAGGCATGAACCAGGCCCTCGCGTCTCTAGGTCTCGGCATTGCTAAGTAATTGGGCAGTGTTAGGGAGCAGAGGAGGCATTCGCTGAGGTTCCCCCTACCCCAATGACTGGCCTGCAAGGGGGTAGGGGCAGTTCTTCAGGATTGGGGCCTGAATCAATGAAGAAATGAAGGAGGCAACTCTTCTTCAAGGGCTTCACCCCCCGTCCCTCACTGACAGCTGGGGTGGTCCCTAAAACCCCCTGCAGTGTCCAGTCTGAGGACTCCTGAGAGGTGCCCACGTCCTCCTTGGCTCTCTCTGCCTCTTCCTGACCTCACCGAGCCCTGCTCTGGCTCTCTGTCCTTCTAGGAGTTGATGACACAAGATGACTCCCCATTCCTGTCGCCGGGAGGCACCACCGGGAGGCTGTCAGGGCCACTGGGTCCTGATAAACTCCTGCCACGTCTCATTTACATAATCTCCGCAACACTGCACGATGAACAATTTGGACTCAGAGGTAGAGGAAGATGCTGGAATAGTCATGTCCTAGAATGGGCTAAGTCCTAATCATCAAGTACGTGGATATCTCAAATCCCCTTACTGAGCCCCCCAAATTCCTCCTCCATGCTAAAGCACAACCTGACCACATCCCCCCAGCCACCTGGCACTCTGCAAGGGTTCCCATTGCCCGTGGGAAGCTCTCGCTCCCTCTTTCACCAGCCAGATTAGGTCCAGCCACGTAACAGGAAAACCTGAAAGAAGAGAAGCTTAAACAAAATGGAAACTCACTCATCCTGCAAAGCTCAGCATGATAGCTGGCCACTCCTTGGAGACACTAGCATTTATATTTCTGCTCTACCATCCTCAACACATGGCTTCCGTCCTCAAGGTCACCTCTTGATCCAGAATGGCTGCTGGAGCTCCAGCCTTCACACTCTTATCAGACTGGAAGGAAGAGGAAAAGCAGACAGATTACAAGGGCCACTCCTCCAGCCAAGCCCTTAAGGACCAAAAGTCTCAACATTTCCTCTTACATCTTAGCCAAAACTTCATCATGTGGCCAAACCTATCCACCAAGGGGCCTGGTAAAGGTAATGCTTTATTCCCAGAGGTAATGCACCCATCCAAAGCTTGTCTTGTTTGGTACTTAAAGAGAGGAAGAGTGGCTGTTGCAGAGCATCTGGCAGCCTCAGTTCCTGTCCCATCTCCTCCAGGAACCCCTCACAACCCCTGCCCCTGGCACCATGCAGTCTTGGTCAGGCCCCCTCAGGGCCCTCAGAGCCACCCATGAGTCCCTAACCTACTCCCCGGTGCAGTGGGTCCACCACAATTTTACTCATCTACCGCTCACCGCCCTCAGGCACCCGGCCAGGTGCAGTGACAGGTGCATCAGGTGTGTTTGTGTCCTTGAATCCTTAACTTGGGGTCTGCTCTGGGGAAACCAAACTGGTCCCTGGTGCTTCCTGGCCAGGCAGTGGGCTAGCCACTTAGCCTTGCCAGGAAAGCTGGGACAGGTCCTCTCAGAGTCTGTGGCTCACCTACCCTTCAGCAACCCAGCACCCCTTAACTGCATATAACCACAACACCCCTTTTTTCTGTGTGTAAACCCAATGAACGAATCACAGAACCCATTCAAGAAGAGCTGCTACAACCTGAAACACGACAGAGATTTCTAAGGAGAAGAAAGGAAGGGACACTGCATACAGCTCTACAGGTTGTGCACTGCACAACACCGGGGGATATCATTTACGTAGACCCATTTCTCCCCACAAGCAAATAAGGCTCAGACAAGTACGGTGACTTTCTCAAAGTCGCACAGTTAGGAAGTGGTGGACCAGAGTTTGAAACCTGATCCATCACCGGCCCCAAGTTCCATTCTCCAAACCCATACCGACTCTAGCACGCTGCTCACACGAGCGCCCTGGCAGACTCCGTGTCGATGCCTGAATGGGCTTCTAAACTGCAGAGTGCCCTCCAGGTGTGGAGAGGGGGTGTCAATATTATACTTAACGCCTCTGCTGAGAGCTAGAATTCCTGCAGGGCCCTTTTCGGCAGGGGCCACGTGTGCCCACCAGGGGCCTCCTCTCTGTGCACACCCCCCCTCCAACACACTTGAACCATCTGCTCCTTGCACATCAGGGAGGAAGCACTTTCAAGAAATACTGATGAAGAAGCTGTTTAGGAACCAGCTTCAGGCTTCAAAAGGCAGGTGCCGGGGAGAATCTAGGGCATAGAGAGGGAGGTGTCTCATTAGAGAGGATGGAGCACAGGATTAGGGTTAGGGTTAGGGGTTAGGGTTAAGGGTTAGGGTTAGGGGTTAGGGTTAAGGGTTAGGGTTAGGGGTTAGGATTAGTGTTAGGGTTTGGACCCTTGTTGGGCCTTGGTGCCACTCCTCTGGACCTTGGCATCCCTATCAGATCTCCAGCCAGAGCAAGAGCGGAGGAGACCACCACTCAGGGGTCTCTGAGTTCCAATATGGAAAGGAGCCCTCCCCGGTTTCACAGGCAGATCTAGTGGAGATGGTTACAAGCCTGTCCTAGGAAGGCAAAGACATCTCAGCAGTGACAGACGTCCACCAGGACTTATGTCCCCATGACACAGATGGGGAAACCACGTGCCCAGAGTCACCGGGGGTGGGGCAACAGAGAGGAAATCGGATTCTTTGATTCTGATTCCAAAGAGCCCCTTGAGGAGACGGGCCCCGCCTCAAAACTTGCACCCACAAAGTGAGCACTTTGTGCAGCACCCGAGGACTGGGATTTCATGGGTGGGTCTCTGTCTCAAACACACAGGGGTGCTGATATTAGGGGTTCCTCAGCAAGGTGAGAACCAGCCTGGCTTCCCCTTGGGGCAGTCCTGCTCTGTGAGGGGACTGGGACTATTTTCTGTAATGACAGCCCGGGGGAGATGGGGTATAAGGCCCAGACAACAACTCATCCTTGTTTGGGGGACTCTCAGCAGGCCAGGGGAGCCCACCTGAAACACAGCACGCATCAGAATCCCCTAGAAGACTTGCTGACCCCCCCCCCAGAGTATCCCATTCAGTAGGTCTTCAGTTGGGCCCTAAGATTTGCACTTCCAGCAAGTTCCCATCTGATGCTTGCTGGCCCAGGAACCCCACTTTGAGAACCACTAGGGTAACCAGAAGAGGCCGTGCTGGTCTAGAAGGCAGGCCGTGGCGAGTGGGGTTTCCCTACTGTTATTTCTAAAACACAGACGGACCCCACTTTACAGTTTACAAGGTGTTCTCACATCCCACCTCACACGCCCCCACCCACACAGCCCTGGCTCTTCTGACCGCATTTCCCATTTGCCAGGGATGTGGGGCGACCGGTCGGGGGCCCTCAGGCCTGGCTCAGCAGGCAGCTAGAACAGAGTCCAACCCGGATCCGGTGCCTCTTTCCAACCGTCTTAACTGCTGGCTTTGTTCAGTTCACGGTCAGCTCTCCCAGGAGGATTTGCCACCTTTCCTGAGCACCTATTATGTGCCAGGCACCTCCTCACGCATCACGCACATCGTCCCAGGTGACGCGTGTAGCTGATGCCCACGGCAGCCACACAGGAGGAGGAAGCTGAGCTCGGGGCTGGCGACGTCTCCTGCTCCCTAGGCGCTGGGCTCAGGGTTTGAATCCACATCATCTGGCTCCGCGCCCCGGGCTGTCCGCGCCACCAAGCGCCTTCCACACGGATGGCGCCGGAGCCAAGCTGCGGCGCCACCAGGCGAGCAGCAGGAGGGACCCCGAGGGTAACTGGGTTCCTGTGGCCTCGCACACTGGTGGCCAGGGCTTGGGCCCCAGAACGCCTTCCGTGACCACAGGCCTTTGTTCTTAGCCCTTTTCCAAACAGACTCTTCAACCACCGAGTCCCTCCTTTTCAGCTTCCTTTTCTCAGGTCCTCAGGGTAATTATGCCCAGGCTGAAAATGACTTCAAACTCCAGAAACACGTCATTTCGGAGGGCAGAGCTCATTATCTGCGTTGTACACGGGTCCCTGGGAGAGCAAGGGAGATGGGTTCCGGCCTGGAAGCGTGATTATGGGAAACGCTCGCACAGAGCTGCGGTCGGCTCTGGCGTCCACGCATGGCCGGCTCCTGGCGGTGGCGGAGCCCGGCCCCCGTGCCCTTCACCAGGCCGGCAGCCTCTGGCACCCACCGCTGACCGAGTGCCCTGCGGGCTTGAATAGTGCCCCCCGATATTCCATGCCCACCCAGAGCCTCAGAAGGTTGACCTCGTTTGGAAATAAGGTCCTTGCAGATGTGATTGGTTAAGGATCTTGAGATGAAATCATCCCAGATTTAGGATGGACAATTAAGTCCAAGGATGGTGTCATTATCAGAAGAGGAAAAGACATAGACACTCACGGGGAGAGGCCATGGGACGCTGGGGGCAGAGACTGGAGCGACGTGGCCACTGGGAGCCCGGGAGCACTGGGGCCCCCCTAAGCTAGAGGCAGGAATTCCCCTCCCCTGGAGTCTCAGAGGGAGCACGGCCCTGCCCACACCTTGATCTCAGCCTTCTGGCCTCCAGACTGGGGGACGGTGGATTTCCGTTGTTGTGAGGCCCCCAGTTTGTGGTCATCTATAATAGCAGCCCTCAGAGACCGCCCTGGCCGCACACAGCAGGAGTCCTTCCCAACACTCCTGCTTCTCCTCGCACCTGCTAACCTGCATCCATCTCTGCCCCCGAGCCACCACCCGAGCCCCACGTGAGGGCGGCCCTCAGCAGGCTTCTCTTCTCCCCTCCATCCTCTGCCACCCACCCTGCTCGTGAGTGCCCGTGTCCACCTCCAGCCCAGACTCCAATGTCCAACCACCTGGCCAAGCAGAACCACATGTCTCCTTGCTCCTCAAACACAGCCTCAGCAAACCACACTCCTCCCCTTCCCGCTTCAGCAACCACTCTCCTCAACCTACTGATTGCCAGGCCCTAAGGATGCCCAGGGAGCCAGACCCAGGTCCTAGGAGAAGGAGGTGGCAGATATAATTGGGAGGAAGTTTGGAGTCTGGCTGAGCCATAAATAGACTTCATGGACCACCTGCTCCCAAAAGCCTTCCTGCTCCCAGGATGGCAGGGGCTTCCCTGAGCTCCCCCGGCCCCTGTTCACAATCAGTCCTGCAGCACTGATGCTCAGGAGTAGCCAGAACAGGGCTGGTATCATACCCAGGAAAGTCGTCAAGACCAACTTCTGGCTTCCTACTATGCCTATCTCAGCATGTGCCCCCTCATGGTCACATCATGGCTGCTGTGCATCCAGACATCACCTTCACATTCCAGGCAGAAAGACCCAAAGGCTGAAAGTCACAAGCCATCTCCTTGGAAGGCTTTGCCCTTTTATTAGAAGAAAAAACCCTCCCCAGGGAGTTCTGCCTACCTCTCATCGACCAGCACTGGGTCACATGACCATGCCTAGCTGCAAGGGAGGCTGAGAACTGGTAGGTTTTGCTCTCCAGTTTCTACATTAGAGGAAGGTAAGAGAGAAGTGGGTGAGAGTAGGTCATTCAAGGCCATCAGCTCTGGTTCAAGCATCCCAGTGTCCCAAGCAGCTCCAGGTGTGGCCACTTCCTTCTTCCCATGTACCCTTGGCCTTACTCAAATCCTACCTACCAACCTACCTCCTGCCCCTTGATGCCTGCCTGCTCCTGTGGCTTCTTCAGCCTGGCACACCTGGCTTTCCAAACCTAAAGCATCAGTCACAACCCCTCCAAAAGGCCATTTCCTCCATGAAGCAGTCCCTGACCTCTGCATCCAGCCCCCGGTGGACCCCACCCCTTGCCACCTGCACAGTGTCAGAGTTGCCCGTGCCCTCCTCCTGTGTTTGCTGCTGGCAGAGCCCCCAGCCAAGGTCAGAGACGGTGGCCAGCTCCGCTCTGTCCACAGCCCCCAGTCCAAGGTGGGCCTCAGCGATCCCTGAGCTGTGATCGGAGCTGAGTCAGAATCAGAGGGCTGTTCCATTCCCTCCCCATCCCGACGCTCAATGAAGCAGGAGACAGAGAACAGCCACAGGGGGGTGGTGTGCTTGTGTTTTGACCTCAGAAATGAACCAGGATGGTGCTCTCATGTGTCGGCAGACGGGGACAGGGGCCACCGGGCTTTCCAGGAATAACAGACACCCAGCAAAAACAGGAAATTGGTGCTGACGACCTCTCTCCTCCCTCCCAGGGTCCCAAGCCAGTTGAAAGGACATCGGTCACCCCAACTGAGCAGACGGGACAACTGAGGCTTTGAGAAGGAAGGAGCCTACTGGAGCCCCGCAGGGAGCAAGGGCACAGCCAGGGATGGGCACTTCTGGGTCTGGAAGCACATGAAACGGCAGGGAGGACGAGGCCAAGAGCCTATGGAACCTCAGGCCTCCCCGGGCTGTCCTGAAAGCTTAGCCCCCAAGCAGCTCAGAGGGCAAAACAAGGGTGCGGGTGGCTTCACGGGCTCCAAACATCACTGGTCATGCCTCCTATATCTTCTAGCCAAAGCCACCAGCAGCCCTCCGCTGGATACTGCTCCGGCCCTGACTCCCCGGCCTCCACCTCCCTGCCTCCCCCCGCCCCACCCGAGCTAGCCAGAGCGCGGGCTCTCCTCCTGACTTGGCAACTGGAGTGATCATGTTTCTCCACGGACCTTATGCCTGGCCGTCCCGATCTATGCACTACAGGAATGTATAGTTTGTGCACAGTCTCTCCCGACACCCCTGCTAGAATGTCAGCTCCACGGGGCGGGGGTCTCCCGCTGTCCTCCTCTCACACGCCTCCAAGCCCCGGAACAGCACCTGGCGCCCGGTGGGCACCCACTCAGTCCTTGCTGGCTCAAAGAAGAGGAGATGGGGCCAGGGTGAATTTGGGGGCAAAGTGTGGTTGCCAGAGCATGGCAGGGCCTGTGGCCACTGGGACGTCTCCGAGCCTGGCAGGGAAGCCGGGAGGCTGCCAGAGAAGAGGTTCTCTACACTCAGACCCGCTGGGGAAGTGGAGATACGGCAGTGTCTCCGGAGAGACCCAGGCAATGGGGGTCCCCGAGAGCCATGGGGCAGAGCAGAGGTGATGCTGTGGTCTGGTCTCCCAGGGCAGCTCTGGTCTCCCAGATGGGGGGCATCGGGCAGGCCCCAGCCTCTCTGAAACCCACTTCCTCCTCTGCCAGATGGGGTCGTGGGACCTAGCTCAGGGCCGCTTTAGGGCCCGTGGGGTAAGTGAGGATGAAACAGGCTCCTGGTCACGGACCATTTGGCCTTTGCTGAGCATGAGCTTCAGAGCGAACCCCTGTAACCATCGGATGAAGTACGCTTGTTACCCTCTGTTGCTCCAACAGCCACCATCCCTTGACTCTTCACGCCGAACCCCTGGAGCAAAGCGAATCTTGAAAACAGCAAGGTGGGTGGTGGTCTGAACGCCATCCTGTCCTGACCACAAAGGAGTGGACGCCACTGAGGGGGCCACTGGGAACGGGGAAAGAACACAGTGGGGCTGTCTCGGCCATCGTGAAGTCCCTGGAGCCGCACACTGCACCGTGAGGGCACCCCAGATGGGACAGCCCTACATAGGTGGGCGAGCCCCAGGGTAGACATTCAACCCTGTCTCAGGAGGGAGAAGAGCCGGGTTTCCCAACCAGGACAGCATCACCTCTGCTCTGCCCCAGGGCAGGGCTGCAGGCAGACACCCACCGGGGACGACAGCCAGGGGAGAAAGAGACCGACATCCAGAGAGAGGGGAGCCGGTCACAGGGGCACCCCAAAGTCACCCACGGTACGTGTGTGTCATTTCACAACTGCTGAGACACGATTTTCAAAGAAAAACCAAAGGGAAAAATAATAAGAGACTCTGGAAGCAAATACGCCAATACACCAGAACAAACAGACTATTAGGGCAGAGTCACCCAAGCATGAGCGAGATGCAAAGATGCCATGGCAACCATGCAAACACACAGCATCCAGAAGAGAAGGGGAAAGGGGGGGGAGCCTTCGCAGATGCAAAAGAGAGACAAACACCCCAACCCAAACAAGATCCGCCAGGAAACAGAAGGAAAGTCTCCCCGACTGCTTCACGCTGTGGGATAACTGAGTGCAACCGTGAATTCCACCAACGAAAACTCGCGGAGGAGACGCGAAGACAACAGAATGAGCTGCAAAGGGAGATTTCAGACCCAAGGAAAGAAATTAAGGACAAAATATGCTTGGAGACCAATAAATGGGAAGTGGTAGAGAAGCTCACCTCCTTCCCAACTTGGCTCAGATGTCCCTTCTCCCTGAGGTCCTCCCGACAACCCTCCCCCATCTGCTCGACGGGCTCACAGCCCTTACCAACTTCTCTCGTGCTCTAGGATGTGTTCATCCAGCCAGTCATCTCTCTGGCCCCACAGTTTCCAAGACGGAGACTTTACCTGTCTTGCTCTTTCTTTCCCCCAAAACCAAGAAAGATGCCCGCCAAATAGGAAGCCACCCACGAGCATGCAGTGAATTAATGAACAGAAGAGATGCTGACCACAATGGAATTAACGATGTAGAGGAAAACTCTGGGACAGTACCAGCGATTGCAGCTGAGAAAGACAAAGAGAGAACAGAGAATTCGAGAAGGGTTCACAGATGTGGAAAGCAATACAACACGAGGATAGTTGGCGTCCCTGAATCAAAGCCCTGAGCGTGTGTGACAAATCATGCCGTAAACACCGGATATGGGAGACCATCCTTGGGATGAAGACACCATGGAACCTAAAACTCAAAAGAGCGCTCCATGTTTCAGAAAGCTCTGCTGCAGAAGACTCCACGTATTTCTTAGCGGAGTTATGAATTTCAAGGAAACAGAACCCATCAAGCATTTAGCCTGAAAAAAAGTTGTTCCCAAGGAGGAAAAGAACTGCCAACTTAAGGAGCGATCTTTTAAGAAACGGTTCGCTTGAATTTTAATAATTCCTCCCGTTGTTTTTTAATTTTACCTGGAAGTAAAAATTAAATATAATATTTTCATTGAAAGTTTTATGTAATGAGATAAATATTTATTTATTTATGGGGGGGGGAGTGGCAGAGGGAGAGAGAGGATTTGAAGCTCCACGCCCAGCATGGAGCCCAACACAGGCCTCGATCCCACAACCCTGAGATCATGACCCGAGCCAAAATCAAGAGTCAGATGCTTAAATAACTGAGCCACCCAGGTGTCCCAAGATAACATTTTCACAGAAGTCTCTCTTTCTCTCTCTCCCTCATTTCTTCTCCCTCTCCCTCTCTCTCTCTTCCTTCATTTGTCTGGGGTGATGATCACTTCCTATCACGGGTGATCACTCCTGGGTCATAGGGTGTGGGTGCCTTCCTACATTCAACACTGTACTTTCTCTGTTTTATCTGCATCCTCTTTGATGGGTGTGTCAGTCATGCGGGCATTCTCGATCTCTCCCCCAGGCACCTGATGGGGTCACACTCCTCTGGCCCTGGGACACCAGGTGTGGTCAGGTAGCGGGCTCTGGCTTAGGGAATGTGAGAAAGACAGTGCTGCCGCCTCAGAGGAGAGGCTCTCATGTCACGGATACTTAGGGACTGTTTGTTACTACAGCACAACCTAAGTTGTTCTGACTGATACAATAAGTACGTATCATTTTATAAAAACAACAGAGCATTTTTTTCAACAAGCAGAAAGAAAGAAAAGAAAATTAGAGGCAAATATGCCGAAATGTTAACACGATTAATTCGGTGAGGTGGAAACCTTTGATGTTTTCACCAGTGAGGGTGAAAGGGGAAGAGAGCAACCGGGAGGGACTGTGGATTTGGGGGAAGGGGAGAGGCATCGAGACCACACGGGGCCCCAGGCTGAGACCCTGGGAATTGAGAAGTTCCCCGGCGGGTGGAGGTCCTGGACCAGCATTAAGATCAGGGACGCCCCTGATCTTAGGCTGGTGGAGGCCACTGTTTGCTCCTCGCTACCACTTCCTATTATCTAGAACCTTCTGTGTGTGAGGCATACAGTGGCCAGTGAGTCATGTGCTTTGGGGAAATCAAGGATAGAGCAGGTGGGAACCACGCGTGGGTCAGTACCGGCGATAAAACACAAAGGGACCTCGGGGGTGGGTCTGGGAGCTGGAGAGGTTCCACAGAGCCGGAAGCTGAGCCAGAAAAGACCAGATAAAGCACCAGATCATCATCGGGAAGCGGGGGGCAGGGCGGTCCACAGACGCAACCAAGAGAAGCAATGGGGCCAGCCGAGCTCCAGGTCCCACCCAGCCTAGCTCATCCTGTTCCATTTTCAACACAGTGAGGAACAGAATATCCGTATGCCCGTAGTACAGACAAGGAAACGGGCTCAGAGAGAAATGTGATTTCCCCCAAGGTCACACGGCTATCAGGGGCAAGGGGGGACCCACCACCAGGCAGGGTCCCCCTTGGCTCCGATGACAGCTGAGCAGGGGCCCCGTTCTGCGAGTGCCAGTTCCCTCACTGGCCACGGTCTCCTTACGCCTTCACTTGGTGCCTCCCTGAGGGGCCTCCTGGCCTTGCAGCTGGAGGAGGACCCCAGCAGGTGGCAGGACTCGGTCCCAGGCCAACGGGCCAGCCGCTGGGCCTGCAGCAGGTCACCCACGCTGATCCCCCATCCGCACAGCAGCTGGGAAGGACTTGAAGAATCACAGCTCCCTCCCGATCCTGCCGGAAGACGGATGAGCCAACCACACACAGGTTGGACTTATTCATTCCCCCAAACAGGGGTCCTCACCTGCACCCCAGCTACCCACCTGCCTCGAGGACCAGAGACAGAATTCGTCTCCTTTCACACCCTGTGGGGGACCCTCCTGCTCTTGGCCACCCTGGTGCCCAACAAACCCTTAGCCCCATTCTGCACCATGCAGGCCCCACGCAGCCCACCCAGAGACCCTGAGACCCCAGGCTCCCCTGGGCGACAGCCCCCCAAACTGTTACTACAACCCTTTGGAGCTGCTTTGTTCTTTGCCAGTGATTTCAGAGCTAAAACTAGGGAGGCAGGTAGGGGAGCCAGGTGTGAGGAGGAGGGGCGCTCCTGTTCCATCGAGCCTTACAAGCCCCACCTGGCAGCAGACAGCCCTTCCTGCTGCGTCTGGGTGTGCAGATGGGAGGAAACCCTGACAGGGACAGAAACAAAGCAGCAGGGAGCAGCCTGGCAGGGGCCCTGGGACCCCTGAAAAACGTGCCCCATTTTTCAGAGAGAAAGCAAGGCTCTGAAAACAGAGGAGGCCTGCTCCAGACCGTGCAGCTGGTAAGGGACAGGCCAGGTCTGGGGCTGGGGAGGGTTTGGGGAGAGCCACCCCTCCCCTTCCCTGGGGGGGTTCCTCCTGGATGAGCGTCCTGTGACCGTTATAACAAGTGACCGCAAGCAACACAAATTTATTCTCTTGGGTTGGAAGTCCAAAACCAGTTTCCGGAAGCTAAAGTCAAGGCGCAGGCAGGGTGGGCTGTTCTGGGGCCCTGGGCGGACAACAGGCCCTAAGGGCCCCAGCTCCAGGCGGGGCTGCACATCCTTATCCGCCGGATCGGTTCCAGGGAAGTGTAGACCAATAATTTCCATGTTTCCACTGAGGTGGGGAATGTCAACATTCATAAGAGGTTCTTGGGTGTTCCCTATAAATTGTGCAGAAGGTGCTTGTAGGGGTCTTTACATAAGTTTCTGGGAGTCACAAGGGGGCATTGAGAGAGCACGCTGGATGAGATCACCATGGCCACTTGGCCACCCCACTGTCCTGAGGCTTGACCCCTCAGCGCCCCCTGCCCAGCGCACACCCGGGCACAGGGAGCCCACTCCCCCAGAGCCGGCCTGGGTCCCTGTTGGGGAGGGTCCCTTGCGCTCCCATGGTTTCCCCACCAGGACCTGCTGTGCCCCGGGAGCCTCAGACCCTGGGGACACCAACGCTGTCCTCTCGGCCGGTGCTGGGGGGAGGGAGGTGACAGTCACAGTCCCCAGGGTCTGTCACCATCACACACATCACTTCCTTTCATGTGTGCACCAGCCTCATGAGGCAACTCGTCAACAACAACAACCACGGCTGTCGTTCACACGTGGTGGGTACCGGCTCTGCACCCGGCGGGCACCCAGCCACCTCACGTGACCCTCCAACGGCCTCTGAGATGACACCACCTCCCCCCTTCACCACGAGGAGCCTTGTTGGCCCAGAGGCCAAATCCCTTGTTGGGTGCTCCAAAGACCATGAGGGGGAGACTTGGAATGTTCTGGAACTGAGAGAAGGCCAGGGTGCCTGGGACAGGAGAGGAGAGGTGTGAGCCAAAGCTGGCAAGGAGGGAGGGCAGGCCACAAAGGACTCAGAGGGCCGGTTCAAGGGTCTGGGTCTGGAAGCAACCCGCGGGGTGCTGCACAAGGAGCCTGAATCGCAGAGCTGACTCAGGTGTGGGGGGCCCAGTCCTGCTGCCGGCCCCCCATCCGCACAGCAGCTGGGAGGCGCTTGCCTCCCCCACAGTGGGCCCCCTCCAGGTCCTCAGCAGCCCCCCCGAGCCTCCCCCGCACCCCCAGTGCAGCCTCTCAGGTCCCGGGCCTTGACAAAAGCTGTGTCCTTCTCTTCCTTCCCCCGCCCTGTGCTCTCGGCTACCAGCGCTCCCCCCACTGTGCCCAACCCTCAAGGGCTCCTGGCAGAGGCCAGGGGGCCCAGAACTCTGCCACCGGGATAACAAGGGCTCAGGATAATGACAGCGGCCACTGGGCGCCCACTCTATGCCAGCACCCGTGCTGGGGGGGTCACATGGAAATGGGCGTTCTGGTTCCCAGGGCCCCGGGGTCACTCACGCCGCCTCCCCCTCTGCACCAGAGCTGCGGGGGCTGGGCATGTGGGGCTGGCAGGGGGAATGTGGGAGGGGGCTCCCGGGGCAGACAGAGGGCTGGGGGTGAAGAGCGCCAGCACTTGAGCCTGGGCCGTTGCATGGGGGAGCACCAGACCCAGTGAGGGGCTGTCCCACTGTGTCACGCACCCGCCACCCTGGCGAAGGAGACACATCCCTGGGGGGGGGGGGGCAGCAGTGGTTAGCCAGCTTGGGGTGGCCCTGGACCAGCTCCCCTAGGAGGCACAGCAGGTGGGGGCCAAGGAAGATGTGTCGGGGTCCCTTTCTGCTCTTCTGGAGATTTTCCAAAATACGTGGGACAGTGAACTTTGGGGAGAGGCCATGACAGAGAAGAGCGAAGGTCTGTGATCTTGTTCTTTCTTCCGGGAGGCCTGGCTCACTTACGTGTGGGTCACACTCTGTCAGCTTTCACTGTCATAAGCCCGGCCCCGGATTCACTCACTCAGAGTAAAAGCCAGAGTCTGTACGAGGCCCCCGGCCCCTGCGCTGCCTGCCCCCTCATGCCCAGGGGAAGCTTCACGGCTTGTCCCCTGGCCTCTCCACCTTGGCCCCAACGTCACCTGATCCTAAGGCCACCTCTTATTTCCAAATTCCAATGTGATGGGAAGATGGAGAAGCCAGACCTCTGCACGGCGTTGCACCTTCCGGCACGCTGTGATCCGACTCAGGTGTCACGGGAGCGGCGGAGGCCGCGGTGTGGGGGCCCGCGGTGTGGGGGCAGGGAGGGCGCGGGAAGGCCCGTCGGGGGTGATCGCAACAATGCGAGAAGTGATGAGTTCAGCCTGGACCCGGTGTTGACTGTGGAGGCAGGGACTGAGGCCATTTGCAGCTGAACTTTGAAGACAGAGACAATGGGAACTGCAGCTGGACCGGCTACGGGTGCTAGAGAAAGTGGAGTCGGGGGGGTGGCCCCCAGACTTTGAGTCTGAGCCACTGGGAGGATGGAGCAGGTTCGAGGAAACACAGGGTGGCTGGGAGTCTACCTCTGGACACCAAGTGGGGACATCGGGTTGGCAGGTGGGTGTTTGAGTTTAGGATTCGGGGAACCTAGGAGGCTGGGTGGGATTTCCCGGGCTGGGGTGTGGAGAGAGGAGCGAACAGGAGACATCGGGAGCAGGGAGACGAGGGGAAACGGCAGCGGAGGCAGCAAGCCGGGGTCCCGCGAGGGGGGACGATGAGCAGCTGGGGCTGGTGTTTTGAGACTCACAGGCGAGGGCCCAGGGAGAAGGGAAGGGCAATGATCGGACGTGTTAGCTGAATTAGTGAATGAATGAATGCATGAGTGAGTGACTGACCAAGAAAGTACAAAGTTCGGTGAATGACCGAGAGCCACCCAGCGACACCCTCTGCCGGTCGCGGGGGTCCCTCCGATGGGGCCCAGGCAATGTGGCCTAGCTGTGCTGTTACTCAGACCTTTGTCCCCAACAGGCGGATGTCCCACGCTCTTGCTGGCAGCTTCTCCTAGGAGACCACCCAATTATGACGCAAATGTCACACGATTTGGTGGCAGGAAGCAATCACGGCGGCTGTTGGCGTTTATCTGCCGCCGTAACTCTGCCCTGTGCCTAATGGGGCGGCTCCTTCCCGGGGCCGTTAACAGCCGCCTGACATTTGTAAGGCAAGCAGGGAGCAGCCCAGAAACGAGGCCAGAGCTCATTCCTGACAGCCGGCTGGCCCGACACGCAGGGTCGGCCAGTGTTGTCACGTTTCTGCATACCCGAGAAGCTGGAGGTGTAGGGGGCATTGCGGGGGAGCCTGCAGGGAGTCTGGGCTGGGGTGTCTGGGAGAGTGGCAGAAGCTTCTGGCTGATGACTGCCATTCCCAGCCAACATCCTGAATTTCGTCCACTTGTCCCATGGAAGTAGCACTTTGTGATTTTAAAATAGACTCTTGCAGGGCGCCTGGCTGGCTCAGCCGCTACAGCGTGCGACCCCTGATCTCAGGGTCGTGAGTTCGAGCCCCATGTTGGGGGTAGAGTTTACTTAGTTAAAAACATTTTTTTTCAAAAAGAAAAACACTACAATACACTCTTGCATTTCCTTTCTAACGTGATCCCAGAAAGGACAGTGTGTGGCAGGGGCTCCTCTGTACCTGGGGCCAAGCAGGGGGCCAATAAGGAGCCTCCCAGGGGCTTCACTGGATGACAAACCCAGAGACCCCCCCCCCCCCGGGAAAGGATTCGCCTAAAGGAATCACAGGGTAATCATGGCTACTCTGGCCTGACCTGCACGGCCCCGGCTTACTCGCGGCCAGGTCACTGGCCCCCGAGCAAACTGCACCCCAGAGCAAACCATCCCCTTCACCTCCAAACCTGGCCACAGCTGCTGGACAAGGGTGGTAAAAGATTCACACGGACAGCCCGGGCCAACCAGCACCGAACGAGATATGGACTCAGCACCCACGTCATGAGCCCCACATCACCCAGGAGGACACTGGGTCTGGGCAGCCCACAGGTGGTCAGATTTGGCCCCAGGAGGCAGTGGGCTCACCCTCTCGCCCCCTGGGTCTGCTGCCAACACTCACAGTGGGGACTTACAGAGGCTAACCAGGCTGATTCCTGACCCCGTTTGGCCTGCAACCTTGGTGCCTTCTCCATGGTCAAGCCCCAAGAAAGGGGCACCCAACCCCAACCCCACGCCCAGAGGAAGGCACGTCTGTGATCAGTCCAGTAGTGACCTTGAGCTGACGTTGGCTAGCGAGGACTGTGGCCAGCCTCAGCGAAGCAGGGATGGCGTCCCCTTCAGGCCCACAGCGGTGGCACCTGTGGCTTTAGGGGTGGCACAGGGGAGGCTCTCAATCTCCCTTGCCCACCCCCTCTCCCTGGGGCCACACCCTGGCTGGTAGATGAGCCAGTGGAAGTCACGGAAGTCAGTGGAAGTCACGGATGCGAAGGCCCCAGGCACAGAGGTTGGGACCTCTGTGTGGTCCCAACACAGAGGCAGGTGTGGACCGTTTTCCTCCTCTGCTGGGCTCTGCCCAGTAAAAAGATGACAGCTGTTGAGGCTGGGGTGACAAGGGCACCCCTGAGCCAGGACACCAAACCCAGCAGTGCCAGCTTAGGTCACAGGGAGCTCACTGGCCCCGGCCAGGCTGCCCCTCTGAGGAGGCCCTGGGACCCCGGGAGCAGCCCAGGCCTGGGAGGGAGAGGGCCTGGCCCCGGGGGTGCACAGCCGGGCCGCTCCAGGGCAAGGAGGACCACAGGGGACCAGCTTGGGGAAGGTGGGTGCTGGGGAGCAGGGAGGACATGAATAAGCAGGAGGCTGGGGCGTCTGGCTGGCTCGGTCAGTAGAACACAGGACTCCTGATTTCAGAGGTAGGAGCTCCAGTCCCATGCAGGGCCAAGGCATAGGGATTCCTTTAAAAAAATTAAAATCTTAAAATAAATAAATAAGCAAGAAGCTGGAGTGGTTGGAATGAGGGAAATACCTACTACGTGTTCCTTAATCTTCACATTAGCCCTAAAGGCTGAGATGATTATATCCACTTCGCAGATGAGGGGGCAGAAGTGGGGAAGTCAGGTGATTTGCCCGTGGCCACCCGGTCCGGGGCCCAGGTCTGAGGGACGACGCTCTGATCCTGTACGTGCCCAGGCCCAGGTGTTTGCCAGCCTCAGTTTCCCTGCACCCACATGACATTTCCAGCACTTGTGTTTCTTCTGAGGGCAGCGGGAGTGTGTGCCCCCAGCAGGTCCCACACCACCCTCTCTGGGGCCGTCGGAACAGGCAGAGGCTTCTTCCCAAGGCGGGATTGGAGCTTCCAGGTGGACTCCCAGAAGCCAGGCTGAGGGGCTGGCCGACCTCTATCAGGAAGGATGGGTTGTCCTGGCCTGGAGTCAGGAGACCCTGGCTGAGTCCCCTCCCCACTCCCAGCCTCAGTTTCCCCGCCTGAAGGGTAGGGTGATTACAGAATCGGCTCCCGGGACGTGGAGGGGACGAGATGAGTCAACGCCCGAGACGGCTCATCGAGAAATGGCAGGTGCGCCGAGGCGCAGGATGGCTCCGGCGGCTGGGCGGTTGCCATGGTGACGGGGATTCTGTGTTTAGTGGGTAAATATCCACGGCCCACTGGAGCAGCTGGTCCTGTCTCATCCAAGGTCTCGGAGACGGGCGCAGCCCGGAGGTGTGCACGGCCCCCAGGCCCTCGGCGCCCGATCCAGGGAGACGGCTCTTTACCCCTCCTTCCCTTCAGAGCGAGCCGGGGGGGGGATGGGGGTGGAGGGGCGCAGCTTTGCTGCTTCACTGTTGTCCAGAACCTTCCCCCAGGGCCAGAACCCGCCCTGTTCCCCAAGCACAGCTTAAACTCAGACACAAACTGCCCCCCACGCCTCTGTTTCTGCAGAAAATGTTTCCGGAGAGGGTCCTGGGGCCAAGGGGTGAACCAGACCCCGCTGAGTTCTCAAGGAGCTCATAGCCATGCAGGGGTGGGTAGGAAGAGATCATGGCCCCGGAGTGGGGTCAGGGCTGCAGGGGACGGGGTGAGGGGCCAGACACCAGGCTCTCTGGTGCCCCTTCCAATGAAACCTTCCAGATGCTGAGTCTATGGGTAATCACCGACCGCCGAGAGGGAGAAACTTCTATCCTGCCAAGTACACAGGAAGCTCTCCAGCTTCCCCAGCTATGAAATGGGGATAAGCCTTCACAGCCCACAGAGCAGTGTGGGGCACAGTGAAGGCCGGGGTGCCAAGCCCCGTCCACGCTCAACCAGTCGTAGCAAGGAAACGTGGTTTGGGAAATCTTACCAGACTGGAGGCATCACTGAGCCCATGTTGTGGACTCAGTCATGCGCACATTGCAGAAATGCCCCCTGAACCCTTCTCTGTGCCCGCCAGAGCCTGCTGTGGGCACCGGCCCCCCTCCCCTGTCAGTGAGTGGCCAGCCCGACCCCACCCGAGGGAGATGGGGGACACCCAGACACAGCTCTGGTGGCCTGACACGTGGGCCCCAAAGGGACCATCCCAACACCACGTACTGCAAATGCTTATTATAAGACTAAGACCGGAGGAACCCTGGTGGCTCAGAAGCCCCAAAGACCTAGTATTAAAAGCAAAGAAAGACATGAAAAGGGAAGAAGAAGAGGGGGAGGAGGAATAAGGAGGAGAGGCGGTTCCAAGTCCCCCTATATTTCCAGCATGAGCGTCTTTAGGTCCTCAGCCCAGCGGCCTTCCCCAGGGGTGAACAACGGGTAATGGTGTAAAGCCTGAAAGGGAGTCTCCCTGGGTGTGTGGTGGTCCAAGGACTCAGGCCGTCCCCACGCCCTGGCCATGGAGCCAGTCTGGTGAGACAGTGTGATGTGAGTCCCTTGACACGGCCCGTGCAAAGGCCCTGGGGTAGTGCTCTGCCTGCCTCCCGGAGAACGGCAGTAGCTGGGATAGAGCCAGCAAGGGGAGGAGGGAGGGAGGGAGGGGACCAGACCAAGAAGACCCCTGTAGGCCACAGCGGGAGCACCTGGAGGTGTTCGGGGCCACCAGACAGGCCTGTCTTCTATTTCTGCAGATTCACTCTGACCATGGGGAGGCTGAGCAGTGGCCAGCTGCACTAGGGGTGCATTTGGAAGACCCATGGGATAGCCATGGGCCGATGACACTGAGGCGCCCCCCACCCAGGGGTTGGGGTGGGGCTGTGGCCTCCTGAGCAGCAGGGCAGTGGATCCTCCGGCCCTGGATGCTCATGCCAGACGAATGGGACCCAGGCTGCAAACCCTGGCAGAGGTGAGGGTGCTCCTGGGGATCTGATTTGAAAATCGTGTTTTAATTACTTGGAAATGATCAGCTTCAAACCCTGGGAGACTTCATTTCCTCCCTTTGGTGGAAAACCACTAAGTGGCTGTGAGAGAGAGCAGGAAGGGAAAGGGACTTAGAGCTCGGGGCTCAGGGCGTGCTCCAGGGCATGGCCTGGCCCCAGCCCCAGAGCCTCCCCAATCCCAGTTCCTACCTCCCAGCTGGTCAGAATTCGGTCAGTCGGACACTTGCCCTTTTAAACACGAGGCGGGCTGAAATACGTGGCCCCCTATCCACCCAGGCGGTGCCTTTGTGCCCGCAGACATTGACTGAATGTCTGTCTACTTTGTGCTGAAGACTGTCCCAGGCCCTTTGGCGAGCCAAGCCACGCCGGCCCTTGGCCTCCCGGAGGCGGTAACCTAGCAGAGCACACAGCTCCACACACCCCGTCACCTACGCAATAACGGTAGTGAGTGCGGCAGACGGAAGGGGCCTGGGGAGCACAATCATGCGGCAGTCAAGGAGGGCTCCGTGACGAGGCGGCAGGACTGGGGTGCAGAGACCCGGGGCGGACATGGGGGAGTGAGGTCAGAGCGGCCAGAAGAGCCAGATCGCAGGGGGTCAACGCTTGCCAGTTTGCAAAGCGCTTTCCCTCACCGTGATTTCTCTCCATTTTACAGATAGGGAAAATGGAGGCTCTGGGGGATAAGGTGAGCCCGAACGAATCTCAGAGCTGGGACGCACTCCCAGGACCCAGGTCAGTCCGCATGCAGTCAGCCCAGGGTCTCTGGGGACGGAGAAGGCTGTTTCCCTTCCTCCCCTGGGGCCACTTGGAGGAGTGGCTCGGCCAAGCCAGGGCCAGGAGAAGGTGGGCCTGGTCAGCCGCCGTCCTCTCTCTCCTGCACAACCACCTGCTCCCTGTGCCCAGACGAGCCCCTCCCATTGGCCCATCCCTGGCTTATCGTCCGCAGATGGCTACAAGGGTCTTCCTCTTGCACAGACAGACCCTGCTCCAAACCTCCCATGGCTCCCCATTGCCTTCAGGACAGTCTGACTGGCAGGCCCTGCGAGCCCTGACCCACTCCCTTAATCCTTTCTGGACCCCGACCCCCCCCCCCCGCATTGCCAGCCACCTCACCCCTCCAGGGGTACACCTGTGTCCTGCCCTCTCCCTGTTGTGAGCCATGGTGCACATAAGGGAATGATCGCACAGCCCAGTCCAAGTGGCCCTGTGCCCACAGACACTTGCAGCTGGAGCTTGGGGCCTCTCTCAGCTGCTAAAGGCAGCCTGCATTCCCTGCCATGTGGCCCTGCCATCCCCAAAGCCAGCAGTTCTCCTCGTGTCCAATCTCTGTCTCGCTTGGACAGCCCAGCCCCTGCCATGGACTCACCTAGTTAAGCCAGGCCCACTGAGGATACTTTTCTCAAGGCCAGACGATCAGGGGCCTTAATCGCATCTGTGAGGCCCCTTCATGGCAGCACCAAGATTAGCGTCTGAGTAAATAACAGAGAAGGTGCATCTCCGGGGGTGGGAACCTGGGGGCCATGTCGGAATCCCGCCTTCCACCTCTAACTGCAAGATCCCGCCTTTCCAGCTGACGCCGCGGACACGAAGCAGAAGAGCCAGCTACGTGCACCTTCCCGTCAGCACATGAAACTCACAGCCCTGCATCTCTGAGGACCACCCCGATTCTCCTGTGAGGGAAGAAGGAAGGACGTCAACACTGAGAAGCCTCCCGATTTCTTAGCCGGCAGCGAAGCCCCAGAAGAGCCAGAATGATCTCTCCCACCCCGTGCAAACAGTCGCTACTCAAACCAAGCAGACCCTTCTCCAAGCTTTGAAAAGTTAGTTCTTTTTTTTTTTTTTTAAGATGTATTTTTATTTGAGAGAGTGAGAGCGTGGTGAGCAGGAGGGGCAGAGGGAGGGGGAGAGAATCTCAAGCAGACTCCCCACTGAATACAGAGCCCGAAGCAGGGCTCGAGCTCACAACCCTGAGATCATGACCTGAGCAGAAATTAAGAGTTGGATGCCACCACCCAGGTGCCCCTCAGTTCTTTCTTAATCATGATCAATGAGGCCACCATCACAAACACCACAGACCGGGGCTTGAACAACAGACGTTTATGGTCTCCCAGCTCTGGAGGCCAGAAGTCCAAGATCACGGTGTCAAGCAGGCCGGCTCCTCCAGAGGCCCCTCTGCTGGGCGCGCAGACGGCTGTCCTCAACCTGTGTCCTCTCGTGGCCGTCCCTCTGTGCGTCTGTACCCCGATCCCCTCTTCTTATAAGGACGTAAATCCTATTGGATCAGGGCCTCTCGGATGACCTAACTTTCCCTTACTTTCCGCTTTAAAGGCCCTGTCTCCAAATACAGTCCCGGTGTGAGGCTCTGGGGGTGGGTGTAGGGGAACACGATTCAGCCCGTAACCCACGACAGCCGCGTCCTCATTGGTATACAAGTCTGCTGTGCTAGAAATCCCGAGAGTGCACACAAGTTAGCGGTTTTTATTACCAACTGATTTCCAATAGTTGTGAAAGAGGCACTTCTCACGCAGGCCACAGTCAGGGAAAGGTTTTCGGATGATCTTCACAGAGGCTAAGGGCCTTCCCTCAGGCGAAGGAAGAAATGCTTTCTTTTGTCTCATTTATACACATAGAGAATTCGCTGACGGTTTTACTACTTCACCCTCTGAATCGGAGGTAAGCCAGACCACCCACACTCAACTCTGCTCAGCAACAGCTCCAGGAACAGGAAGGTCGGAGAGACCCGGGGCCCTCAAAGGGCTGCTGTCGGCTCCCATACACAAAAACTTTTATTTCTGTGATGACTCCATCTCATAGGGGCGTGCAAACCAACTACACCAACTACATCTGTGATCGAAAAGACCCACGATAGACAAACGTGGTGTGGAACAGGACATGGGGGCCCTCCCAAGCCTGCTGTCACAGTGACCCATCAGCTCAACCAGACCACATCATGGGACCCAGCCATGTAGCAACAGGTGTCGCTAATTCCAGAAGACAGAAGAATCCTCAAGGCAAACGGACAAACAAAAGTAACAAACATAAGAAGATAACCAGAGGGCCTGTCCCCTGCCACCCGATGGAGAGCCCATCAGGCCAGGGAAGGCAGCGTCCAACATCAAGAGTCAGCAAGCAGGCACCAGCCGCAACTGTCAGGAACACGAACGCGCACACGCGCGCACACGCGCACACGCGCACACGGCCAGAGCCCGCCGAGAAGGGAGGAAGGTGAGCTTGCACAAAGAGCCGGGGAGATGCACTGGGAAGGCCGTGCGTTTATGCGACGCTGTAGGACAATTCTGCCGCCTGCCTGTGTTCCTCCCCGCGGAGCCTCCCACAACAAAAGAAGGACGAGAAACCGTTTACTTGCAAAGAGGTTTGCAGACTCAAGGGAAGCCAGACTGACGAAGGCTGCCTCACCAGATAAAAAACACAGCGGATATTTACAGGAAAAACCAAGGGGCGCCGGGGCGGCTCAGTCGGTTAAGCGTCTGCCTTCGGCTCAGGTCGCGATCCCAGGGTCCTGGGATCGAGCCACACGTCCGGCTCCTTGCTCGGCGGGGAGCCCGCTTCTCCCTCTCCTCCCCATTTGTGCTCTCTCTCTCTCTCTCTCTCTCTCACATAAATAAATAAAATCTTCTAAAAAATGAAACATGAAACAAAGAATAAAAAAGTAAAGGAAAAAAACCAAGACCTGAGATTACCAAGACTATCGGGGTCACCATTTAGGATGGAAAAGGAGAATTTCCTTCCATGATTAGTATGTCTGCAAAGGTCGTCCCATACCTCCAGAGGGCACGGCCAAAGTCAGGAATAGTGTTCAGAGCACAGGCAGCTGACGGGAAGGCTCATGATTTCATTTACTTGGGAGATTTGAAGTACATCGGGCATCACTTTTTGTTACTGTGGTTGTTTGGTGACATTTTATCTCAGGGCCCAGCTGCCCCTTTCCCTTCTCCCTGGCGGCGGGATGTGGTGGCCGTACTTACTCCAGCCGGAAGCGGGAAGGCTATTGGCTTTCATTTCATGGGGGTAAAGGAAGAAAGCCAGGCCTGGAAGCTGCTAGATGCTGCGTGCTCACAGAGGAATATCACGGTTTATTCGACAAATAAGTGTTTTCTCCTAAATTCTCGGCCTGGGAGCTCATGCCCCAGCGTGGGAGCCAGACAATAAACCAGAGGATGCGATATGGTGTCAGGAAGGGGTGGGTGCCCGGAAGGGAGAGGGGCAGCCCCTGAAAGGGAGGGTTCGGAGGTGCTGTTTTGGATGGAGAGGAATTCCCATCCACCAGCTTCTCAGACAGTTTTGTTGACAGTCAGGGATTCTAGAGGATTCGAGAGGATTCACCTCTTACAGTGCCTGAATTGGCAGGGCCCTTAGAGGTCATGGCAGCCAACTCTGTCATTGTCAATTTGGGAAAGTCGAGGCCCAGAGGAGGGAAGCGATGAGCCCTTCCTCATAGGCTGAGATTATACTTTCAGAGGCAGAGTGGGACTCGGCCGCCCAGCCCAGGCCCGCGCGGGAGCACGGGGGGGCTCCTCGGCTCCTGCCGCGTCCCTTCTGGGCTAGAGAATCCCTCTTTCCCCTCTCCCCTCCCAGACCCGGAGTGGAAAGAACTAAATTCTCACTTAACAGCAGGATGCTTCTGGGCCTCATTACCATGATGCAAATTAATATTTATTATGCAATTATTCATCTTTGTAATTGCTGGAATTTCAAAGGGAGCACAGAGGCTTTAATTAGAACGCTTTGAATATTATTAAAATGGAATGTCAGAATGAGATGTGCCCCTCTCCCCGCTGTCAGCCTTGTGTCACATTGCCTCAGAAGCTTCTCAGGACCCAGGTCCCCATAAGCTCTGCTTCCCCACTCCAACGCTCACTTGGTTTGGGCTCATCTTTTTTTTTTATCCTGACTTCTGGAAGCCGTCTGGGGGCAACTGAGGCCAAAAACACAAGGCTCGAGTGCCTGCGGTGAGTGGAGGATGTGGCCTGACCCCTTCAGGATGGGAGGCAGACCGACCCCGGGGGCAGAGGGGCTGGCAGCGGCCCTGTGACGGGACGAAGCATCATAGGACCTCCCCGCCCCCACGACTGCTGCACCCCTGCGCCCACCCAGCTCGGCCCCTCCCGCTCTCCCACAGCACACCACTGGGCCACACCGCTCTTCTCCCCGACGCGGGTCACCCCAGGTTCTCCTCCCTCCCTCCCTCCAGCCCTATTAAAGGGTCTCTTGCCCTTCTAGATTCACAGAACAGTTTCAAATATTGGACTTTTTGGTGGCAACCTAAGAGGATTGGAAGGTGGGCACCAGTTCGTAAAAAGCAGGATTTGGAAAACTGAGACAGGCCCGCCAGTGGCAGCAGGAGCCCTGGCCTGTGTGCAGGCCTGTCACCATCTAAGCAGACCGTCCAGGCCCTGGCCTTGCTTCTTATGCAGGTGCAGGCGAGGGAGAGAACTGGGCACTACAAGAAGCTGAGATGGGGGAGGTGATTGGAGAGGCTAGTGAAGCCTGAACCCCGCGGAGCAAAGGGACTGTTAGCAGGGGAGGGGGGATGGGGAGGAGGAAGGAGGGAGTCCACGCGGGGGGACGGCGACAAGCTCAGGGAAGTGCTGAGGGGCCCGTGGGCCTCGGTGTGGAGATGCCAAGGCTGAGCGGTGGCTGTGGGTCACAGGAGGGTCCAGGCTATGCCTCAGATTAGAGAGTCACCATGACAGAGATGCCGGGAGGCATGGGAGAGCCCAAGATGGCCCGGGGAGAGGCACGGAGACAGGCGCCTCTCAAGGAGAGGAGGCCTAGAAGGAATGATCAGAGAGGAAGGGGACTTGCAGCTGGGAGGGCAGAGGCAGAGAGGAGAGTGTGATGCTTGAGTTGTGCTCCCCATAAATATGTTACAGTCTTAACCCCCGGTTCCTATGAACGGCCCTTATTTGGAAATAGGGTCTTGCTGATCAAGTTAAGATGAGTTCAGGAGGGTGGACCTGAATCCAGTAGGACTGCGTCCTTATGCAAGGGGAATTTGGACAGAGAGACAGACGCGGAGGGAAACCAGGCGAAGGCACAGGGAGAAGACACCTGCTGACAGACTCCCAGGGAGACAGCCCCACCAGCACCTTTATCTGGGACTTCCAGCCTCCAGACTGGGAGATAATAACTGTCTGTTGCTTAAGCAGCCCGGCCTGCGGTACTTTGCCTGGGCCCCAGGACACCAACAGAAGGGTCGGGGACAGCGATGCTGAGACAGTGGACATGGAGGGGGGACGGCCGCCAGGGCGGGGGGAGGGCGGCCAGGGAGGATGAAGGCACCTCATACCTGCCCCTCTTCTGCAGGGAGAGTTGACAGCCATGGGGGATGCACCCCATAATCTTGGCTTCCTGCAACACCAGCCCGGGCAACAAAGCATTTCAAGTCCCAGGAACCCAGAACAGGAGGCCGGCTAAACCGGATACTTATTATTTATTTCACGGCCTCCAGCCAAGGTGCGCCCCCCCCCCCCCCCCCCCCCGCCCGGGGAGACACTGGGGGGTCAGCACTCCCTGAGAGGGAAGGGGTGTCATCCGTGGTTGCATGAAGGACTGTCCTGGGGGGGTTGGGATCCCTGCTTCAGTGGAGCCAGGTTCACAGCCTGGTTCTCACCCCCACCCCCCAGTGACCTAGGGCCTGGTGCCATCGCTCCACCCCTGGCCTCAGGCACTACATCTGCAAAATGAGCATTAGAAACCCTTCCCTCCTGAATCCAGGAGGCCGGCTCCCGCAGCCCTTTATGGGGCCCCCCCGGAGCTGAAATGCCTGGATCCCCAGGCAGCAGGAGACTCTCCCCTGTCCTGAAGGACTTGCTACAGGACACGTCTGGTCCTGCCTCATTTCTCTTGACCACCTGAGCTGTGCTCATCGGGGCCAAGGACAACAGCTAGAGCATGGACGTATCCCCAAACGCTATGTCGCTATGTCACGGGGACAGGCAGGCCCCCTGCCCCTGTGTTACTTGGGTTCCGCAGTCACCACCTTGCCCTCTACACCTTTATGCCCTGTCTCAGAGCCCCCCAGGTGTGTGCACCTGTGGGCCATTCTCCTGGGGCTCCCACAGACACCCAGCAAGGTGCCCTGTCCCTAGGGCGGGGCCAAAGGCAAGTCCCTTCTCCTTCACTTTGCAATGCTCCCCAGTCAGTCGGAGGCGCCTGGGGCTTTAAAGCCGGGAAGACCTGCCTGTCTCGGCCCAGGCGGGATTAATATGCACATATGCTAATCAGCAAAGCCCGGCAATTCACAGGACAGTTGGAGGGACTTAATCCCTTCTCCTGAAAGGCTTCCAAAAGCAGCTCTGTCCTGGTTCCCCAGAGGCCAGCAGGGGAGGCCATCCATCCGTGGCGGGGTTCTCTGGGCCCCTAACAGCCAGCCAGACAGACGGATATCCTGGCCCTCACCCTCGCAGCTTCCACTTAAAGGAGATCTCAAGGCTGTCTTGAGCAGGGGGGAGATGCCCCCGTGGGATGCTCACCTGCCTGCCTCCTGAATTGCTTCCTGGGCCAGGAGCTGCCCTCCCCCCCCCCCCCCAGTGTGGCTTGCTGGGAAAGCAGGAGGGAGAAATGGGGGCAGGCTTTCCGGGCCCGCCATCCCGAAGAGGAGGCACCCAGGAGGGACTTGTCGCCACTCACTCAAGGGCCTCTGACAGAGCTTCCGCCCCCTTCCCAAGGTTCCAAGCAGCATGGTCATCCTCAGACATCCCCTTCCCTGCCCTCAGCTCCCTTCATCGGAGGGAAGCCCAGGCCATCCCTCTGGGTGATCCCCTAGGACGAGGCTGAGTTCTGCTCTCCAAATACTTGTCAACAATGGCGAGAACAGCAATAATAACCCTCACACATCTGCCTGGCGCCATTTGGTCCTGACGCCCTCCAGCAGGCCCCTCGGTGAGCAGTGGGACGGTGAAGCTCAGCGGGAAGGTTCTTGTCCCAGCCCTGCCTCTCATCAGGGTCAGAGCCGAGACAGCTGGGGCTCTGGTGGGATCTTGCTTTGCAAAATGTTACCACTGGGGGAACCCGGGCACAAAGGACCCTCTGTATTGTTTCTTACAACTGCATGTGAGTCTATGAGTATCCCAGTTTTTTAAAAAGATTTTATTTATGTATTTGAGAGAGAGCACAAGCAGGGGGAAGGGCAGGGGGAGAGGGAAAAGCAGACGCCCCGCTGAGCAGGGAGCCGGATGTGGAGCTCCATCCCAGGACCCTGGGATCATGACCTGAGCCGAAGGCAGACGACACTTAACCAACTGAACCACCCAGGCGCCCCTCAATTTTTTTTAAATAACATAAAAAAAAAAAAGATGGCCAAAAGAAAAAAGAAAAAAAAATGCTGTCACAGCCCAGAAAAGCCTAAGGAGGCATGACAGTTACATATGCCATCATATCCTAGTTGGGATCCTGGGACAGGAATGAGACATTGGGGAAAACTAAGGAATTGGAGTAAAGTAGGGACTTTGCCAATAAGAATGTTTCTGTCCTGGTTCATTGATTGTAACGAACGTGACACCCAGATGGAAGACGCTGACAACAGGGGACAATGGGGGGCAGGTGTAAGGGAGCCCCGCACGATCTTTATCATCTCATTATAAATCTAAAACTGCTCTAAAAAGTAAAGTCTATTTTTTTTAAATTTTTTTAAAGATACCAAATGATTACTTTACGAAAAGGTTTGGAAGTATTTATCAAAGCTACATACTCTCCTGCCTTACTGGCCCAGCAATTCCACTGCTAAGTATATTCTCCAAAGTAATGAGATCTTGCACCCACCAAGAGGCGTGCATAAGAATATTCATGGCATCTTTTTTCAAAATAGCCAGAAACTGAAAACACACCCAACGTCCGTTGATAGGAGAAGCATAAGTCATGGTGGTATATTCATTTGATAAAATACTACAACTAAAAATGGGAAAAACACCTGCTGTGTTAAAGAGAAAAGGCAGTTCTCTTGAACATAATGTTGAACAAAAAGATTCAAGCACAGATGACTCCGGATGGCGTGATTCCAGGTGCACAAAGTTCAAGAACAGGCAGAGCCCTCTATGCTGATGGCAGCCATAGCAGATCACCTGTGCAAGAAAGGCATTCAGGGGGAAGGAGATATTCGTGCAGTTTGTGTTATCATCAAACAAGAAATGAATAAATAAATGAAAACAAAAAAGATCACACGTGTGACAGACTGAATGTTCGTGTCCCACCAAAACTCATGTGTTGAAACCTCACGCCCAGTGTGATGCTGTCTGGAGGTAGGACCTTTGGGAGGTCGTTAGGTTTAGATGAGGTCACAAGGGCGGGGCCCCCATGATGGTATTAGTGCCCTCAGGAGAGGAGAAGAGGACATGGTGAGAGGAGGCTGGCTGCAGCCCCAGGAGGGAGTCCTCACCAGAACCCCACCATGCTGGCCCCCGATCTCCAGCTTCCATGTCAGTCAATAGGAGATTTTATATGTACACATGACATATCATGAGGAACTGGCCCACGTGACTATGAAGTCTGAGGGGTTGGTCCCACCGTCTGCGAGATGGAGGCCCAAGAAAGCCCAGGGTGGTGGGGCGCCTGGGTGGCTCAGTCGGTTAAGTGGCTGTCTTCAGCTCAGGTCATGATCCCGGGGTCCTGGGTCTGAGTCCTGCATTGGGCTCTTCGCTCAGTTGGGAGCCGGCTTCTCCCTCTGCCTGCCGCTCCCCCTGCTTGTGCTCTCCCTCTCTCTCTCTCTCTCTCTCTGACAAATAAATAAATAAAATATTAAAAAAAAAGAAAGAAAGAAAAAAAGCCTATGGTGTGCAGCTCCAGGTGGAGCCCCAAAGCCCAGGAACCAGGAGCACTGATGACCAAGGGCAGAAGAAAAGGGACATCCCAGCTCAAGCTGAGAGAGAGAAAGAATTTACCCATCCTCTGCTCTTTTGTTCTCTTTGGGGCCTCAAGGGCTTGGACGATCCCCCCCCTGCACTGGGGAGGGTGATCTTCTTTACTCAGCCCATTGCAATGCTGCTCTCCTCTGGAAACGCCCTCACAGACGTACCCAGAAAGAACGTTTTAGCAGCCATCTGGGCCTCCCGGGAGCCCAGTCAAGGTGACGCAGGGAATTAGCCATCATAACCCAGCAGGAAAACAGCAAAGCCAAGCACCTACCCAGACGTTTCTTTACAGCAACTACCCCATGCTCACTTGCCCAAAGAGGATTCTGGAGACCTGGCTCCGAGCTCCTCTAGGACAGCGCCAAGAGCCAGCGCACTGCTGACACGTCACGCTAGATAAGGTCCTGTGGTGGGCGGTCCTGTGCCTGTAGGATGTCCAGCAGCATCCCTGGCCCCTACACGGGGGCCCATCGCCACCTCCCCACCCAACTATGACACCCAAAAATGTCCCAGACATCGTCAAGTGTCTCCTGAGGGCAAAAGCCCCTGCTGTTCGGGGGGTTGGCACATACCTAGGGAGTCGGTGCCAGAAAGGGTTGATAATTAATACAACAGTAACAGTGACTATAAAAACTACGATAATTCCGATCATCACAACCAGGACAAGGCCAATCACAGAAGCAGAAATAGGAGCACACATAATCATACGACCCAGCAGTAGCGACCATAAACGGCGTGACGTGGACAGAGACGGCGGAGTCTCCAGTGTCCCGCCACCCAAAGTACCACTCTGTGTCACCTCCCTTCATGAAGGCCACCTCTCCGATGTCCCAGAGGAAAGACCTGATAGCGCGTCTCACACACCCAAACGGCTCAGACGGAGAGCAAAGTCTGTGCGCAGAGAAGCCTGCGCAACTGTCTGGGCCCGCGGGCGAGCAGCCTACACGGCCTTGACCCTGAACGGGAACCTGGGTCGTGAGGGGCGCCCAGGCCGGGCCGGGAGGGGCCTTGGAGACCTGTCCTTCGTTCGTGGCTATGGAGACTGAGCCTCCCTGACGCACTGGCTTTTCCACACCTGTGCCTCCGAGGGCAAGGAGAGGAGGGAGGGGTCTCTCCTTAAGACTCAAACTCCCTCAGCCCTCTCCCTCCCTGAGATGACCCCACATCCCCCGTGTGTCGCCTCAAATCCTCCAGTGGCTCTATGCACACCATGCCTGAGTCCCCAGCCCAGGCCCTCAAAGGCTGGCCTGGTGGCATCCCGGACAGATGTTTTGGGGTCCCTGAGGGCGGAGGGAAGAGGCAGCCCAGGTGGGCTGAAAGTGGAGGGAGGAGGCTGCCAGATGCCAGGCAAGGCCTGTCCCCAAGTGCAAAAGCAGGTGGGCCATAGCTCCAGAGCACATGGGGCCCCAATTCCCCAGCCCGATGACCAGGAGGGCCCCCACCTTTCCGCCCGGGCCAAGAAATGGAGAGGAGGAAAGAGTGCGCAAGAAGGGCTCTGACCTCTAGTTCTGGAATCCTCACCCCACAAACACTCACCCCTCCACCTGGGAAACAAGACCCAGGACAGGGACCACAAAGGTTCAGGCACAGCAGCGGGGAAGCAGTCTTCCCAGGGGCCCCGAGCCCTCTGCATCTCCCTCCTGCGTCCGGCCCTGCCTCCCTGCTCTACACACATGCACACACAGCACACACATCACACATGTGCACGCACATACCACATACATCACGTGTGCGCACACAGCACATACCCTACACGTGTGCATGCACATAGCACATACATCACACGTGTGCATGCGCACAGCACATACATCATTGTGCACGCACAGCACATGCATCACATGTGTGCACACAGCACATATATCACACACGTGCATGCACAGAGCACATACATCACACACATGCACACACAGCACATACATTACACGTATGCACACACAGCACATACATCACACACGTGCACACACAGCAATACATCATACACGTGTGTGCGCACACAGCAATACATTACACATGTGCACACACAGCACATACGTCACACATGTGCACGCACAGCACATGCATCACATGCGTGCACACGCACAGCACATGCATCACACGTGTGCATGCACACAGCACATACATCACACGTGCACACACAGCACATACATTACATGTGTGCACACACATCACACACATGCACACACAGCAATACATCATACACGTGTGTGCGCACACAGCACATACATTACACGTGTGCACACACAGCACACACATCACACGTGCACACAGCACATACATCACACATGTGCACGCACATACCACACACGTACACCACACATACCGCACTTGCAGGCACATGCACGTGTGCACACGCACCACAAACACACACCATACTGAGACACACGCACATCCACACTTTCACACGCACTCCCACGCCAGATGGACACAGGCACAATACACACACGCCCTCACCCCGGGCTTGTGGGTGCGACAGAGAGGAGGCACCCTTGCAGACTACACTGCAGACGACTGAAAGTCAGACGACGCTATCCTGCTCTTTTCAAAGGAACGAAGGAAGCCTCTGTCCTTTGAGCCAGCCTGGGAGCAGCCCGCCTCCCCCCCAGGTGGCTGTACTGTCCCCTCCTTTTCCCAACATCCCCAGGGAGGCCCAGAGAGGAGCTCCTGCCCGAGGCAGAGTGGAGAACGCTCTCTGGCCGTTCCTGGGCCTCTGTGTCTGGGTCCTCCCATGGCTAAACTCAGGCTGCTGTCCGGCTGCCCCAGGCCCGGGCCCTTCCCAGCCTGCTCCCTCGTGTCCAGGGGGAGGACCTGCAGCCGGAGATGGGTGTCCCCCTGCTGCGGTATATGGAGCACAGGCAGTGAGAGCCCGTTTGGACTTTCGATTACCTGGGGTGGGAGAGGGGCCGGCGGGACCAGCAAGGAGGGGGCTTCCGTGCAGGAGAGGGGTAAGGAGGCAGGGGGAGGGGGCCAAGTCCGCGAAGGTGCAGCTGGGCAGGGGTGAGGACGGCGGGGTCCCAGGAGGGAGTCCGCTTCTCACGACATGGCTCCCACACAAGCCCGATGGCGTCCAGCACGCGCACCAGACGGCAGGTCACAGGCCTGACTCCACTTGGCAGGGCCGTGTTGTGTTGCGTGCAACGCTGTTGTCATTTAAAATGAGGTACACAGAGGGCGGACCGGGAGGCCCCAGGGCTCCCTCTCCTCGGCCTGACCTTCGACCGCCCAAAGTGACCCCGGATGGCTCCACGGACAGCGTCCTGTGGCACTGCTGCTGCTCCCAGGCCCGCCGCCTGTTTGCGTGGTTGCTAGGAAGTTTCCATGGCGACCAATAAGGGATGATGGAAGCCTGGCAGCTTCACACATCCCCCTCCACTGGTGGGAGCTGGGCCCCCGCAGCCCCTCCTGGGATTGGCCACCCGCGCAGGAGCTGGGGTTGGGGGGTGCTGGACCCCTGCAGACCCATCAGAAGCCGACACATCAGGAACGCTGGAGGAGCAGGGCAGAATGAGGTGCAGGCAGCAGGAAGGGCATGGGTGCCAGGCAGTGGCTGGGCCGTGGAGCCCCCCAAGGCAGCACCTGCTTCACTGAGGGTTTGCCATGTGTCAGCTCATCCAGCTGGTCCCTGGGCCTTGTGACAGGGTGGCTGGTTCCCCCCACCCCCCAGCCACAGCTGAGGAAATGGGGGAAACAGCCTGGTCCAAGCTGAGCCCCTTGGTCTGTCATCAGTGTGCCCAGTGCTGGTGGGGGCCAGGAGCCTCTTCTCCTGAATGCTCATCCTCCAGGGCTGTGCTTGGACCACCTCCGTCTGACAGCAAGCAGACCCAGACATAGAGATCAAGGGTCTGCTCTCAGGTCATACAGCATAATAGGGATGGCCGAGCAGGAGAGGAGTGGGGAGAGCTGTCTGGCCACAGCCGAAACACCTGGTCCTGAGACGCAGGCCTGTCCAGGGAGTTGCAGCCTGGGGACACGCTGACGTAGATGGGGGCCACAGAAAATCGGAAAGTCGTGTAACGAAATACCTAGGAAACAGAACTGGGTGGGAGAGCAGTGTGCAGGGGAGGCAGCCACTGCCCGGGACTGGACAGAGAAAGCTGAGCCTATCCTCAGTCCCTGGGGCGAAGACCGTGCTCCCCAGGGCTGGGACGTAGGCAGTATCCCCCATGCTCCCCAGGGCTGGGGTGAGGGCAGTGCCCCCCATGCTCCCCAGGGCTGGGGTGAAGGCAGTGCCCCCCATGCTCCCCAGGGCTGGGGTGAAGGCAGTACCCCCCATGCTCCCCAGGGCTGGGGTGAGGGCAGTGCCCCCATGGTCCCCAGGGCTGGGGTGAGGGCAGTGCCCCCCATGGTCCCCAGGGCTGGGGTGAGGGCAGTGCCCCCATGCTCCCCAGGGCTGGGGTGAAGGCAGTGCCCCCATGCTCCCAAGGGCTCGGGTGAAGGCAGTGCCCCCTGTGATCCCCAGGGCTGGGGTGAGGGCAGTGCCCCCATGGTCCCCAGGGCTGGGGTGAAGGCAGTGCCCCCCATGCTCCCCAGGGCTGGGGTGAAGGCAGTATCCCCCATGCTCCCCAGGGCTGGGGTGAGGGCAGTGCCCCCATGCTCCCCAGGGCTGGGGTGAAGGCAGTATCCCCCATGCTCCCCAGGGCTGGGTGAGGGCAATTCCCCCTGTGATCCCCAAGACTGGGGTGTAGGCATCGCCTCCCCATGCTCCTCCTGCGGCCACAGCCCATCTCTTTGCTGTCTCAAACAGCCCTCGAGGGGGCAGGCAAAGAAGGCTTGCACTCTGTCACACAAGGAAATTGAAGCCCAGAGAGGTCAAATGACTGGCTCAGCCACCCAGGTTTTCAGTGGCAGAACGAGCCCCTCAACGGGGCTCGCCTACCTCCTGGCCCTACAAGTTTCCACTGGCACCCTTGTAATTTGCCCTGAACGATCTCTGATCGTGTGCCTAGGGGGGCACCTGGCCAAGTGCAGTACCTCACAGGGGACAGACCAGGAGATGGACAGCCGGGTGGTCAGGGCAGAGCCCCTCCATCACTTCCCACTCCCCTGTCTGCAGGTGGGGGTGCCGAGGCTTCTGCTCCCTCCAAGGAGGCAGCGTTGCCATGGTGACCACCGTTACCTGGCAACTCATCTCCGTGGTCCTGGGCACCTGCTGTCTCTCCTCTGGCTCGGAGGATGGACGTGTGTCCAGAAGGCCCCCTCGTCTCGGAAAACCCACCTGTGGAGACAAGACAGGTAGGCTGGGGCAGGAGGACAAGCAGAGCCCCTCCTGGGTCTGTGAGAATCAGACGTAGGCTTTCATTTTTTTCAAAACTGGGAATACTGGTTTTGATTTATGGGATAACAAAAATAATATTGTGAAGAATCTTTTCCCAACCCTATAAGAAATTATACAAAGGTAAGATTCACCGTATCTCCTTTTGGTGGCACCTCCTGTCATCCGTCCCTATGTGTTGTGCCAGGGGGTAACGGTGGACGTGGTTTTAACAAGGGATCACACACTGCATGGCTCACCCTGCGTCCCCACTTAGCGCCGTGTGTGGACATGTTTCTGGGTCAGCGACTCCAATCTCTCACCCGGCACGCTGCCAGGGTGCCTGGGGGTGACTTGCTGAGCGTGCCCAGAACACTTGTTCAGGGCGAAGGCTGACCCTGTGCCTGGGTGGGGCTTACAGACCACCAGAACGGGAGAGCCCCAATGTGAGGAAGGAACAGTCCTGCTCCAAGAGAAGGGGCCGGGAGGAGAAAGCATGCTCTGCCCAGAAATCACAGCAGACTTCCTGGAGAAGGCCCTTTTTTGGCTAGGATTAGAAAGATGAACAGGATTACAATATGGAAGTAAAGGGGCCCCTGGACAGCTCAGTCAGCCTTCAGCTCAGGTCATGGTCCCAGGGTCCTGGGATCAGCCCCGTATCAGGCTTCCCACTCAGCGGGGAGTCGGCTTCTCCCTCGCCGGCTCCCTCTGCCGCTTCCCTGCTTGTGCGTGTGCGCGCTCTCTCTCTCTCTCTCTCTGAAATAAATAAAATTAAAAAAAAAAAAAAAGAATGTGGAGGTGAAGACAGTAGGTGGGATTGTGCTGAGTCCTCCTGAGTATAGCAGGGAAACAGGGCGCCCTGATCTGCCTTCTGGGGGAAGGCTGGAGGGAGAGCTCCCAGGGAGAACAGGAGGGAGCAGTGAGAAGGGGAGGCAGAAAGGGGGGAGTGGAGGAGTTGGGGATCAGCCCATATGGTTGCCAGGTTCACTTCATACTTAAACCACGGCTCACATAGGTGCTGTGCTATCCCCATCTTACAGTGCAGCAAACTGAGGGCCCGAGCCATTCAGTAAGACTTTCCAAAGGCAATGGCCAGTGAGTGGTGTCATCCCGGTAGAACCCTCTCTGACTTGAGTCCCCAGAACCCACTCCAGCCACCAGCTCAGGGCCACCCGGTCCCCTCCTACCACTATTTGTCTCAGAACTAGGTCCACTAAGGAAGGCCCCTGGCATGCCAGATCCCTCTGGGGTGAGTGTGCTCTACAGCCTGGGACCTCTCCTGGGGATGTCTGGTGGGTGCCCAGGCACACGCTGACCACCTGATGGCCAGGACACATATCATACCGGTTTGCTGTGACAGCTGCAGGACGCTGACCCAGGGAGCCTGGGCAGTGGCAGCGCCCCTGCACCCCAGGAATGGTGGATAGATGGCCAGGGGGCTGGGGGGAGGCAGAAGAGTGTGCGAGCCACGCCCGGGAGTGGGACCCAAGGGCCCAGCCCTGCTCTGGAAGAAATACTCCCACTGCCGCACCCCTCACACACAGCCGCCACCAGGGCGCATGCCCAGTGGCACCCCAGCTCATCTCCAGGTGCCCCCAGAAGGCCGGGACCCTGTGAACCCACAAACAAGCAGGACTCAGTGCCTCCAAGGGCCCTTTCAGGCCTGCCCCACCCTGGGAAACTGCAAGGAAGGGGGTGCCCAGGGAAGGTAGGCACTCCAGCGGGATGTGGAGGCTCTGAAGGCGCAGAGAGCCCCCGGACCCTGTGGTGCCCACGCCCCTTAGCCCCAGCCCCTGGGCTGCCGCCTGGAGCCCAGTGCGCGGTGCCCCGTTCGCGAACGGAGCGGCGGCGCCCCCTGCTGGCCGAAGTGCCCTTCACACTGAGCCTCTAGCGGGAATGAGGGCGGGCGGCGCCCCCAAGCCTGCACCAGGACGTCCGTTAGCCAGGATTCTGGGCGTCCACGGTCTCATGAGAACAAACACAACTACCGTGGGCGTAACCGAGGGCAGCACATCTTCCAGTCTGATCTGGAGTCCCTCCCACACTCTGCCAGGAGACTGGGGACCTGCCCAGGGAAGGCAGCCCGAGGCCACACGGCCACTGGGTGGGAACCCCGCCTGGGACTCTGGGGTCCTGGCCAGTCACACAGGGCCCCACGCTCAGAAAGGCCAGAGCTTGGTTTCAGGCTGTGCTGTCACCATCTTTAAAGTTAACCATTTTGAACAAGGGCCCCTCGCTTTCACTCTGCACGGGGCCCTGAACATCATGTCCTGGTCCTGTGTAGGAGCCACCGTGGGAGCCCATGAGCTGGTGGATGATGCCCTCCAGCTCGGGCTGCTGGATGAGCTGGGCCTGGCCCCGTAAAGCCCTTGCTCCCATGGGGACAGCTGTCCCCACAGCTGCCGCTCTGTGGGCTTGAGCTCTAGGACCGTGTCAGAGCGCCTGGAAGCCTCCCTCACGGCCAGGCTGAGCTAGACCACCTCCCTTAGGCTTGCTCACCCCGGGCCTCCCTCCCACGGCCCGGGCCTCCCCGGCATTGGGCCCTGAGCCGGCTTCCAATGCCATGGGCTTTCCGGTCCCCCACACCAAGCCGGGCACCCAGCAGGAAGGGTTTACTGATGCACTGGATGGTGAGTTATACAGGATGTTGAGAGGGTTCAGGGGTGGGTGCTCCAGCTCTGTACCCCACAGGCCAGGTCCCTACACCCAGGCCCAGGTCCTGAGGAGCCCCCAAGATGGGCGGTCAGCCCTCCAGTCCCCAAGGCGGGGCTACCCCGGGTGGGATCTGTGGAGTTCTGCTGCCATCTCATGGTCAATGGGGAGAAGGCAGGGCACCAACATGGGGAGGCCGAAGGCTGGGGCCCAGCAGTGTAGGTGGAAACTGGGACATCAGGTGGGTGGGAACCGGGCCACCAGTGCAGAGCCAGCCAAACCAGCCTCCCTAACACCATTCTCTCTCCACCATTCTGCTCTGTTCGTGCTGTGGATGAGGAATGGAGGGGAAGCGAGCGTGGTCATGCCGCTAGTGAGTGGCAGGGGCCCCCGGGACCCCCAGGTGGGTGTTCAAAAGCTAAAGCTCCTCCCAGAGCCCCTCTAAGCCAAGGCCAGATGACACTGACCCTTCCTCAGGCCCAGCATCTCCATCAGGGTCTCATCCTCTGTCCCGGGCTTACAAACTCTGCTTCCAATCCCTTTTCCCACCAGGAGCCCATGCTGGGTAGACAGGCAGGAACCAGCATAGGCTGAGACCCCAGCTCTGCCCCTAGGGAAGCCAAGGGTATCTGGGAGCTGGAGGGTGGTCTTCGGAAGTGCAAATGGACCTCTAGTCCCACCTCTTTGATGTGCCGTGGTGGTGAATGAGGTAAGGGGGAGAGCAGAGGGAACAGGTGCTTAAGCGGGGCTGTTTTGCCTTCAGACACAGATTCAAATCTCAGCCTGGTGTCCCTTCCACTCCGTTCAGCCTGCAGGATAGTGGGGAGTTTCCCACCTCTTGGCCCCACCTTGAGGATCAAAAGAGATAACACTCACAGTGTTTGGCCAAGGCTTGGACCCCACCAAGCACCTGCGCTGCACCTGGCTATGTAGCAGCCTTTGGGGGGGGCAGGTAAATGACTACACACCTTCTCTGCTCCCAGAGGCACCCAAGTTAGTGCCCCCCAAGGCAAGAGAGCAGAGGGGTGCCAAGGAACACCCTGAGAGCACACCTCCAGCCCACTTGTCCATCCGGGAAGTACCACAAAGCTGCCGTGGCCCTGGGGGGGCTCCTTTCCTGAACCCCCTCCAATCCGCCTCCTCGCCTCCCTGAGCCCCCACCTGAGTTCAGGCCATCTATGTCTTGACCTGGAATTTAAACCACAAGTCAGACCCTGCTGCTCCCTGCCAAAACACCCCCAATCCTGGTCACCTCCCCCATCCTGGGGTAACACCTAACTCCTCCCCAGGGCTCGCTCTCCCCTCCCAGCCCATCTTGGTCCTCTGCTCCAGACCCACAGAGCTGTGCTCTGCGCCACCCCCCAGCACCCCCCAGGCTTACATAGGCCATTCCCTCTGCCGGAGCACTCTTCCCCCATGCACCTGGCCACCCCAGCACCTTCCTTCCCCCAACACTGCAGGCAGGACCCCAGAGCAGAGCCACCAGCCTCCCGGGGACAGAGGTCCAGCTGACATTTGCCAAATGGTGGTGCCGAGGTGGCCCCCTCACCCACCGCCCTCAACAGCCCTCAGCGACAGCGCCACCATACCCCTGCTTTGGGCTCCCCCGTCCTGCTGAGGATTTTAGGGGCACGCAGGCACCCAAACTCTGGGCTCACTCTCTAGTTACTTCCATGTCACTTCCTGAATGGCCCAGGGCCGGAGAGAGGATTTGTCTCCTGTCCAGGGCCTCCCAACCAGACCAGCTGGCGGCAACCTTGACCTCCTGCGGCAGCTGGTTAGGTAAGTAAACTGCCGTGCACCTGGGCCAGGAACTACTAGGTGGCAATCAAAAGAAGTGAGCTACCAAAGCCATGAAAAGTCACGGAGCATCCTCAGATACACTTTGCTAAGTGGAAGAAGCCAGTCTGAGAGGGTCACATACCGTGTGACTCCAAACCATACGCCATTCCAGAAAAGGCAGAACTCTGGGGACACTTAGAAGACCGGCGGGTACCGGGGGGTGAGGAGGAGGGAGGGTAGAATAGCTGGAGCACAGGGGATGTTTAAGGCAGTGAGAACCCTCTGTGATACCATAGCGGTAGATACGCGTCACTTACGTGGGTCCAAACCCACAGAGTGTGCAACCCCAAGAGAGAACCCTCAAGTCAACCCCAGACTGTGGGTGGTGAGAACGTGCCCTCGCAGGTTCATCGCTTGTGACAGATGTCCCACTCTGGTTGGGGATGTTGATGATGGGGGGAGGCTGAGCATGTGTGCAGGTGGGGCGTGGGGCGGGGGAAATCTCTGTGCTTTCCACTCAATTTGACCGTGAACACAAAACTGCTCTAAAAAATAAAGTCTATTACTTCAAAATATGTTTTAAGAATCAGGTTGAGAAGTATAATAAAGCAGACATCTCCAGGAGTGGGGACCAAGAGTGTGTAAGGGGCCCCATCCTGCCTGGTGGGCCCAGAAATCACCAAATGATCTATTGATCCAGCAAAGCCAAGTTCGTATGACAAGAGGGGCCACCCTGGCCAGAGCCTCAGGACTGACTGTCTTGGAAAAAGGAGGTCAAGTCATGGTGGGGGCGGCGGTGTCGGGTCCGAGTGGAGGGGAGCCTGGCTGGCATGGGTCGGGTTCCTGATACAGCAGAATGGGCCCGGACACTGCAAGGGCTGGTTTGCCAAGCACTTCTTTGTGTGCCAATAGTCATTCTCATGATGAGGATTTTGCCCAACTGAGTAAGCTCTTGTTCAGATAAATGGATTTTCAGGAAGTTCCCAAAACAATGAAGTTCTTTGCAACTTCATTCCCCTGGACAAGAAATTTCTGATGAGCAGTGTGCTTGCAGGCAGTTTGTTGTCAGATCCGAGGGAGAAGGCCCAGGGATCAACCAGCAAGAGCAAAGCAGAGCTCCCAAGTGCAGAACTCACTGCGGGGGAGGGGGGCAGTGAACTCTATGAGGCCTCAGTCTTCCCATCGGCAAAGTGGGGTTCCAGGCTTGCACGGATTCAGAAGGCCCTTCCAGCTCTGGTGAGTAGGTCTGTTTGAAGCTAGGCTCAGAGGTGCTGGGAAATTGCCCATCAGAGACCACTATGGGACCGAGGCAGAGTCAAATCCAAATGTCCCAACACCAGTCCAGCCCTCTCCTGGCCCCCCTGCCCTGCCCAGAACTTGTGCTGAGAAGGAGGAGGGCCAGGACAGCAGGGGCAGGAATGGGCAGCGGGGGTTGGGTCTCTTGGAGAGGTGACCCCCTCCCTCTCCCAGAAGTTGATCCCAAAATTCATATGGAAAAGCAATGCCCCACAGCCTTTCCTGCTTCGTCCGTCTCTCACTCAAATCTCCCAGGCATATCATCCACCACCCTAGAAAGTCCAGGAAGCCACATCCCTGTCTTGCCGGGCACCCTCATCACAGCACTATCACCTGGCATTGAGGTGGTCCTTATCTGCCACCGTCTCTCCCATCCCACTGTGAGCTCCCAAAGGTAAAGGACCACGCTGGCTACCCCTGTGTCCATAGCACCCAGCAGGGGCTCCACAGGGCAGGAATCGGACAGTGACGGGTGGATGGATGAATGGATGGACGAGTGGATTATGGATGGATGGATGGATGAGTGGATGGGTGGGTAGATGGAAGCGGGGGAGGGAGGGAGGGGTTCTCAGCCGCCTAGAAAGTCCATCCAGTGATCCCGTTTGGGGACAAGGGAATTCCATTCACTCCTGTATCTTCTCTCTCCTCCTAGCCCCAACGGCTCCAGGCCGGACAAGGGTGGTGGGAGGGGATGGTCGGGGCCAAATGAGCTCAATGAAGAAGGGTAAGAGTCAGCACCACTCTTTGCCCCGGATTTCACAGCCCAGCCAAGCCTCCCTCCCTAGGGGCACAGGCAGTGAGAAGGGGACCCATGGGAGCACCCTCAGAGCAGACAGGCCATCCCTGCTTTAAGCCAAATGGTGCCAAGGGCACTGGCCTGGGGAGGGGATTGAGGGAGGGCCCAGGCCTGGCCTTTGTGCTCAGCCAGGAGCACACAAAGACTCAGAGGGGAGGAGAGAAGACAAACACACTGCAGACTGGGCTTGGCTGGCTAGATCCTCATGGATGCCTATCACATCCCCTATGCCCAAGTGCACGTGCGTACTCACATACTCACCCGACTGCCAGCCAGCCACAGAGCGCACTGGTCGGTTCAAACCACAGCTGTCCCCCCAGCCAGCCCGCTCTCAGAGGAGACCTCACCACCACCTTCTGAGGTAGATGTGAGATCACAGAAGCTACGTAGTGGCCTCTACTCGTGGTTCCTGACACAGAGCTCCCGAAGCCCTTGTAAATTCTTTAGAGGTAAAAGCACTAGGAGCATCTCTTGCTCTGGGTGGACTCCTGGGTGGGGCGGGTCACCAGAAAGAACAAGCCAGGATTAGAAGCCTGGAATTTTTCAGCCCCATCCCCCACCCTCCAGAGAGGGGCCTGGGAGCGGGGAACAGAGTTAAGGATTGATCACACCTACGTGAGGAAGCCTCCATAAAACCCCAATAGTAGGGGGTTCAGAGAGCTTCTGGGTTGGTGAACACATCCACGTACCAGGAGGGCGATGCACCCCAACTCTACAGGGATAGAAGCTCCTGCACCGGGGACCATCCCCGACCTCACCCTATGTAGCTCTTCAAGACCTGGCTGTTCATCTGTATCCTTATCATAGCCTTTAATAAACTGGTAAACAGATCTGTGTCCTTGAGTTCTGTGCACTGTTCTAGGAAATAATCAAATCCAAGGCGGACGAGGTCATGGCAACCTCCGGTTTGTAGCCAAGTCAGAGGAAGTTGTGGCTAACCTGCACACCTACCACTTGCAATTGCACCTGAAGTGGGGGGCAGTCTAGTGGGACTGAGCCCTGAGCCTGTGGGATCTTGTCCTACCTTCAGGTAGACGTGTCCGAACCGAGTAGAATTGTAGGACGCCCAGCTGGTGTCACAGAATTGCGTGATGTGGGGAGAGAACCCACACATCCGGTGTCAGAAGCATTGTGAATGTCAGAATCATTCGTGAGGAAGGGAGAGACACAGGAGGAAGACCGTAAGCATTCAGTGGGAGAGTGGGGATGCCTGGCTGGCTTGGTCGGAAGAGAATCCGACTCTTGATCTCGTGGTCATGAGATCGAGCTCCATGCTGGGTTCGGAGAATACTTTAAATAAATCAGGGCCCTGGGTGGCTCAGTCAGTTAAGCATCTGCCTTCGGCTCAGGTCATGATCCCGGGGTCCTGGGATGGAGCCCCACGTCGGGCTCCTTGCTCAGCAAGGAGCCTGCTTCTCGCTCTGCCCCTACCCCCTGCTCATGATCTCCTTCTCTCAAATAAATAAAATCTTTTTTAAAAGATGATAAAAATTAATTAAATTTAAAAAAAAAGAATTCAGTGGGAGAGGCAGAGTTCATGATGCCCATTTCACAGAAAGGCTGACTGAGGTCCCACAAGTGGAGTGGCTCAGTCAAGAGCCACGAAAACCGAGGATCCTTCAAGAGGAACCCTGCAGGTGTCAACATCCCCCCTTGGGTGTGTCCTGTAGAGCCATGAGCGGAGGCAAAGCCTATTTTCAGTTGCTCCCAAGGCTTGTCCCACAGAGGTTCCTTGAGCGCCTACTGTGTGCATGGCACCACCTCCCACACCGAAGATACAACAAGCAGCAAACCCCGCACCGAGGGCTTGTGGCACTGGACAGCTTCAGTGTACGAAGGTCGCTCCCTTCCCACCAAGAAGGGCTGGAGGCAAACACAGCCGATACCACCGAGGGGTAGCACCTGCCATCAGGGGATGGGGAAGGTTTTCCACAGGAGGTGCTTTCTCATCTGAAGGCCTGCAGCTAAGGGGAGCAAACAGCACAGCACTGGAAACCTGCTGTGCCTGAGGAACGGGAAGCCCAGCCACAAGGCCAAATCCAAGGGCCGGAGATTAAGGTCTTAGCATCTGAGCCGGGATGTGGACCCGCGCTGTATGGCTTGGCTTTGAAGGGATCCTGGTGCTTCCCTTTCAGGTTCAACGTGACCGGGGTCTAAAGGCAAAAGAGACACAGGGATTACAATGTAATTATCCGCAATCCGCTCACCTCCTCCCACCCCCACTCCCTCCCAGGCCCCTAAGCGTCAGCAGCAGGATCTGTGAGCTAGGCTAACAGTCAGACGGAAGCTGGAGAGGCCGGTGATGTGAACCGAGCGGCGGAGAGGGTAGAGAGCCGCGCACGGGGAAGGAAGAGTCTCAGGCGCCTGTGAGGGAAGCAGATCCTAAGCGTGACCAGATCATTTTGATCTGTGTCTTTTTTTTTTAAGATTATTTATTTATTTATTTGACAGAGAGAGAGAGAGAGAGAGACAGCGAGAGCAGGAGCACAAGCAGGGGGAGTGGGAGAGGAGGGAGAAGCTGGCTTTCCGCCGAGCAGGGAGCCCGACGTGGGGCTCGATCCCAGGACTCTGGGATCGCGACCTGAGCCGAAGGCAGACGCGCAACCATCTGAGCCACGGAGGCGATCATTTTGGAATGTGAGCTGCGGGTTGGGACTCCATTCTCAGCATAGGGCCTGGGCCAGAGGCTGCGCCAGACTTACCTTGCTTCTCCCTAATTTTGGATGTGATGCAAGACCCCGTCTTTTCATCCACTGTGTGGCCACCCTTGATCCGCGGAGTGATGTGCTCCTGCGCCCTCCCACCCTCGAGACAGTAGGCACTCATTACCAGGCATTGGGAAATTTGGAAAACCAGGAGCAGAAACGTCCCATACTGCAGGGCTGCAAAGATCATCCCTGATAACAACTCAACGTGTTTCTCTCGGGTCTCATCTCCCCATAACATTTTGAATCTTGGTGAGGGTTTGTTAAATTCGATCTGATTGCATAAGCATTCGCCCCCCCCCCCCCCCGTCTTTGAAAACTCTTTATAAAGCTGATTCCCTCACCTTCTGGAGAGAGGATGTATAATCACAGCATGCTTCCCTCTTGTTGGGCACCTACCTTTCTACGGCAAATAAGGCTGGGAGGAACAGCGTGAAGGGTTTTGGAATCCCTCCTCCGCATGGGTTTCCAGCGTGGAATTACTGTGTCAGCTCACTTCCTGACCCATGGTGTGCAGCGGGCCTCCCGCCAGGGTGCGGAAGTTCACGTTCCCGCCAGAGGGCTGTGGCCCCCCCCCCCCCCCCCCCCCCCCCCCCCCTGTTCTGGCCCATGCGGCTGCGCACCTGAAGCAGGGAGGGGGCTCGCCCCGCTCCAGCGCCCATCCCCCCACCCCCACGAGGATGCATTTCTCACCAGTTCCTCTGGGCCCGGCAGGGGCTGGGGCTGGGAGGCTGGGGAAGCCCACAGATCCGGGTCCATGGCCTCGGCCAGCGGCTTCCCCACCCAGACGCGGTGACGACGGGAGGGTCACAAGAGAACTCGTGGACAGCGGGCACAAGCAGGGTCTGGCCACCGAGTAGTTGCCTGTGCCGGCCCATCCCCCTGGCTGGCCCGCTTCAGGGGGACAAGCTGTTCCCTGGGCCAGAGCCACTCCTGCCTCTTCCCAGAACAGCATCGGATCAAACAAGCTGGGCTCCTGGACTTCGTTAGTGCCTTCTTTATTTCTCCTTGCCTGGCAGGAGTTTCCATATAGCTGGAGAGGTCTCTTTTAAATTACACATCCCCTCTACCAGCCACGCGGTTTGGAGGCGGCGGGGGGTGGGGGGGGCGCGGTGTCAAGGTCCACGTGTCTCAGAACCTCTTCCTATTTCAGAGGCCCGGGGCCCCATCTGGGGCCGCCTGGCTCCTCTCCCCAGCGGCAGGAGGCCAAGCACTCCCATCAGCCCTGGCCGGAGAGCCGGGCCCAGCTCCGGGAGGCTTGGGTCACCCATCAGCCTGCTCACTCACGCAGTCACTGGCCCAATGTCCCTGGTGTCCTCCATGTTGGAGCCGGGCTGGGGCTGGGGACTGACAAGTAAATCACACCAAAACCTTCTCGCCAAGTTGCATCCAGACTCTGGAGGGGAGATGGGCCCCAGAAACATGTAATTACAGGCGCACAGTTGTTGAAAATATATTTTCTGAGCATTTATGATGGGTCACAAGCTGAGCTGAGAGATTCCCATTATGAGAATTCTGTGGGCCGGAACCGAATCCGCCCTGGGCCCTTGCTGGCTGAGGCAGAGACAAGTCCTTCCAGGGCCCCGGGCCCACCCACGGTCACACCCAAGCCCCCAGCAGGAACCCAGGGCATAGGGGGACCTCTGTGGTGAGGCCGATGCCCGATCAGGGGAGGCAAGGAGGCCAGGGCGTTCCTGTCCCCAGGCTTCTGTCAGGGTCACGGACAAAGGCCCCCAGAGCCCCTGGGGCAGGGTCAGCACCTGTCCTGGGGGACCCGGAGAGGGCTGGGTTCCTGCTGGTGGCAGGGCAGGAAGCAGCTGTGGGAAGCTGGGGGCAGGGGACAGCGGTTACCTCCATAGCCCACTGTCTGCGGAAGCCAGGGCAGGGACATTGCTGCTATGTGAAACTGCTGTGGCAAGACCCAGCCAGCCTCCAGGGCCTGACAGTGCCCTCTGGTGGGTCACCGCCCCATCCTCCACCTGCTCCAGCCTGATGCCACAATGAGGTGGCGGCTGGCTGGCACCTGTCAGAGGCAGTGGGGGACCTGTGGCTGGCCCTGGAGGATGAGGTGGAGATGTCGGGGCAGAGACGGGGTGGAGGGACCAGAAGACAACACCACCCTAGAAATACCAAGGCCAGCTTCTAAAAGAAATAGAGCAAGAGGGGCTCCTGGGTGGCCCAGTTGGTTAAGGGTCCTGGGTCCCAGGGTCCTGGGATCGAGCCCTGCGTCCAGCTCCTTGCTCAGTGGGGAGTCTGCTTCTCCCTCCGCCGGCTCCCCCTGCTTGAAAGAGCGAGAGAAGTGGCAGGATTTCTTTCCTCACTGGCCTCACTGTGTCTGGGATCCGTCTTCCTGCTTCCCTTACATTCCAAAAGGAGGCACCCATCCCCTAGGTGGGCAGTCTAGGTGAGGCACCGGACAGGAGGACAAAGGAAGTAGGTGAGAAAGATCTTTCTCCACCCGAACCCTGCAATGAGAGCTCAGGCAACGGCTGGAAGTAGTGAGCCCAGCATCTCTGGAAGCAATCAACCTGCCCCTGGATGCCGGGGGGCCAGGAGCCCAGAAAGGAGTCTATAACGGGGTGGGGGTTTAACAAGGTGCGCAGGAGGACCCCCGTGGGCAGTGCTCCTTCCAGCATTCAGAGCCACCCAAGGCTTCCGGACGACCAGGGAGTGCCCCAGGAGCCCCCTGGGCACAGACAACACCAAGAAAAGGTGGGCACCTGCCCCACGCCAGGTGCTGTGCCAGGCAAGAGTTCTGCGTGCTTCATTTCAACCATCTCAACACTTGCAAAGGACTGGTTACTCTCCTACTTAGCAGGTGAGGAAGCCGAGCACCAGGGAGGTAAATGCCTCGCTCAGGATCACCCAGCTCCCTGGGGCAGAGCCAGGACAGGGACCCAGATCTGGCTGACTGGGTAAGCCCTCCCCTCTAGTCATCCTTGCACGGAGGAGTGGTTACAGAGGGCCTGACCCGTGCTGCGTCCTGGCTGGGTCCTGGTGGGACACAGGTACGTGGAGAACCAAACAGGTGAGGATCTGCCCGCCAGCCCACACACCAGGTTCCCTCCACGCCTTTTCCTTGAGCATTTGCTCAGGCTGCTTATGACTTGACATTTAGCTCATTCAACAAACTTTGACCAAAATAGTGCCTCTGTCTCTCCCCTCCGTCCCCCAGCTGCATACCTTCACCCACTGACCCAGGCCTGGGGGCGGGGCCAGCGGTATACCAGCATGTAAGTCAGGTGCTGGGACCACAGGTGCAGAGGGGAGATGGTAATCCAGATTCTGTCCCAGCCGATACCTGCAGAGCAGGGCAGCAGACAACTTCAAAGTACACATTTCAGGTACGCATGGGACCTTCACCGACATAGGTCAGATCCTGGGCCATAAAGCAAGTCTCAGTGCACGCACCAAAATCATATGAAGAATTCCTCCCTCGTCGATGTATAACAACGAAATCAATCTAGGAAAGCTCCAAATGTTTGCAAATTTAAGAAACACGCCATGGAATAACCCTGTGAGTCCAAGAAGAAATCCAAGGAAAATGAGAAAATATTTTCAACTGAACGAAAACAAAAATACATGTCCGAATTTGTGGGAAGCAGCTAACTAACTCAGGGCTTAGAGGGCATGGAAGCTTTCAGTGTTCATATTGTGAAAAAACAGAGGTTTAAAACCAGTAATCTAAAGAAGCTAGAGAGCAAATGAAAATCAAATTCTCCAAAATAACAGCCCCCCGGAGATGTCCGCATCTGATCCCTGGAATCTGACTCCGTGAGGATAGGTGGCTAAGGGGAATTAAGGTGACAGGTTAAATTAAGCCTGCAGAAACAGAGAGATTATGCTCGATTATTCCAGTGGGCTCAGGGTGATCAATCACAAGGGTCTTTAAAAGTGGAACAGGGCGGCAGAGGTTCAGCGTGCTGAGATCCGAGCAGGGCTGATCCCCCCAGTGCAGGCTTTGAAGAGGGAGGCAGGGGCCACCAGCCAAGGAGTGTGGGGAGCATCTGGAGGCTGGAAGAGGTCAGGAGGGACTTTGCTCAGTAGCCTCCTTGAAGGAAGAGCGCCCTGCAGACACCTTGATGTTAACCCCGAGAGACCTACATCAGACTTCTGGCCTTCAGGACCGGAAGGTAAAACATTTGCCTTGCCTTGCTGAGCTCCAAGTCATTAGTTACAGCAGCAATAGGAAATGAATACAAAAATCAACGCAGCTGGGGCGCCTGGATGGCTCAGTTGGTTGAGCGTCTGCCTTTGGCTCAGGTCATGATCCCAGGGTCCTGGGATCGAACCCCAGGTCAGGCTCCCTGCTCAACAGGAAGTCTGCTTCTTCCTCTCCCTCTGCCCCTCCCCCAGCCCCAATAGCCGAAGCCCTGGTGAGACTGATCAAAGAAAGGAAAGAAAGCACAAATTAGCAAACCCAGGAAAGAGGGAACATCATTACAGATCCTACATACATTAAAATGATAATAGGGGAACATTAGGAAAAACTTTGTCAATAAAGTTGACAACTGGTGCGAATCAAACCCCTCGAAAACCATAGATTATCCAAACTGACACAAGAAGAAAATAAGAACATCTAAAGAGCCTCATACCTATTTTGAAAATTTGCATTTGTAGTTCAAACTCTCAGGAGGAAAACTGTGGACGTTGATGGTTTCACTGGTGCATTCTATCAAATATTTAAGGAAGAAATAATACCAGTCTGACAGGAACCCCTTCAGACACTGGAGGAGGAAGGAGCACATCCTAAATTGTTCTAACAAGGTAGAGCCATCCTGATACCGAAACTCGACAAGAGAGAGAGACCACTACAGACCAGTATCATTCTTGAATGTAAAGCAAATCCTCAACACAATTATAACAAATCGAACCCAGCAATATACACAAAGGATAATGAATCGTGACAAAGTGGGCTTTTTGCCAGAAACACAAGGTTGATTTAATGTTCAAAATCAATCAAGGTGATTTGCTCCATTAACAGAGTAAAGGATTTTTAAAAACTGTAGTATATCACAAAAAACATGTGACCAAATTCATTCATGATTAAAAAAAATTTTTTTTTTCCAGACACTTAGGAATATGAGGGAACATCACGAACTAAATAGAGAAACTACAGAAAAACCTATAACTAATGCCACAGGGAATGGTGAGAGACTGAAGCCTTTCCCTGGAGACCCTGTGTCCGCTGTCCCCGCTTCCATCCCACCTCGAGTCCAGAGGTTCCAGCCGGTCTCTACGTGCCAGCATCATGACAGTCCATGCAGAAAACCCTAGTAAATCCACAAAGCGCCCACCAGGCCTGGCCTCAGTGAGGGAGGGATGGTTCTGGCATTGAAGGGAGCGTCCGGGAATGCTGAACTTGCGGAGAAGTCTGCAGGGGCTGCTTCTGCCCGGAAGGCCACCGAGGATGCTGAGTTATTTTAAGGCAAATTGGGCCAGGGTTTCTGCAGTGGCCAGGCTTGTTCTGTTTGAAGACAGCTTCTTGGCAGGACTGCCAGGCCGCGCTAATCCTGCCCCCTGGCCCCGGATGCTTGGGCCGGGTGCAGGGGGCTCCCTGCCAGCTTTTCAGGGTGGACATTGGAGGGGTAAGGGGACAGGGGCTGGCTGTGTGACGGGCCTCGGCCCAGACCCCTTTTATCTCCCCGCCCCCGACCCTGGGTAGGGGAGGGAACACTGTGCTGCCAGAGCCATTCCCCCCGGGAATGAGTGGGTCTCTGGAAGGAGAATCTGGCCCACGGGGCCAGCAGGCCCGGTCCTGCCAAGTTCACCCTGTCAGGCACCCCTGCCTTGGTTCAGTGCCCGGATCTGAGCCCAAGACCCTCACCGGCAGGCACCAGGCCTGGGGTACTTAACCAGAGCCTCCATGCTCAAGGGGGCTGGCCTGTGGGGTGAGCACTGGTCCCCGAGTCCCGAGCCGGGCTCTGGCCTCTGTGCAGAACTGCCGATGAACTCCCAGGAGGAGAGGGCCAGCTCCAGCTCCAGCTTAGAGCCCTTGTCACATCAAGTGGCAGAACTGGCTTTAGAGTCTGGCTCCCCTGACCCCAGAGCACCCCCCCGGGCTCCCGTCTGCAGCCCAGCCCCACATGCAAACCTAGCATAGATGAGGCACATGGTCCTCCAGTTGAATCAGACTCAGCCCCCTGTGGCCAGCCAGCGGTCTCCCCAGCGCCGAAGACAGAGGGGCGCCTGGGCTTCCGCTGGGACAGGACCCAGAGCAGACGAGTCTAACGCGGGAGCCGGGGCCAACGGGAGAGTCAGGCGGTAGCAGCTCTCTGCCAGAGCCCCCGCCCCTCCAGCCCCGCCTGGCAAGTCAGCCCACTGCCCGAGCTGGGTCACCTCCCCCAGCCAGCCTGCTGGGCCCTGTCACCACAGCAGTATCAGCCGCCGACGGTCCAATGTCGAGCTGGCACAGCCCCCAGCCAGGTTCGAACCTCCCACCTCCCCTCCAGCTCTCTCCCCCCTCAGTCTGAGGGTCTGGAGAAGGAGCCTGTCCTCTTGGTGGTCCAGGGGAAGACTCCCCATTGCCTAATGTCTCCGGCAGAGGCCACCAGGAGCATCCCTGTGGGTGAGCAAAGAGGGGCCATCGCCCGTGGCCTAGAGGGAGAGCCACCACGGCAGCGGGGGGTGCTCGGCAAGGGGGTAGGAAGGACTTACAGGGTGTTGGGCGGGTGCTGGGGGGGCACGGGGGGGCCTGAGGAGGCGGGGCTCTGCTCCGGACTGGGCGCTGTCAGGAAGGGGGCATCTCAATAACCCTCATCCAGGGGCCCCTGGCTGGTTCAGTCAGTACAGCGTGCGACTCTTGATCGTGGGGTCGTGAGTTCGGGCCCCACACTGGGCATAGAGCTTACTGGAAAAAATAAATAAATAGTAACCCCTAGTCCACAGGGCCTGCAGCCGGCTAGAACTGGGTTTGGTCATTCTGTGGCCTACACAATGTTCACGCTGTCGTCTGTGTTCAGTGATGACCGAGGGGTCTTGTCTTTGTCTTGATTATCAGCTAGCAGCCTTCTCTGATGTTGTTCTGTGTGGTTGTTTATATTTCACAGGAGGACAAGCTGTTCTGGAGAGGGAGGGCTCTCCAGAGAAGGGAACAAAAGGTGGACCTTCCCCACAGCCCCTCAAATGTTCAGGAAAATTCCCAAATGCACCACATGCTGGGATAGAGAGCTCAGGGGTGGACGTGGTGGACGGGCCAAGCTCTGCACTGAGGTTTCCCGGGTCCCCTGGATTTCCCCTGGGGTCCAGGGACAAGGGGTGGGGGCTACCAGGCAGTCTGGGTGGACTGGAATCCTGGGTGGACGGGGCCGGGGGACAAGAGTGGACACTCCCAAGATGAGAGGTTCAAGGTTGGATCACAAGGAGATAAACTCTTGGTACCTGCTTGTCAAGGTGGGCTCCATCCCGACAGTGCCCTCTCGAGTAGAGCTGGCACTTCCAGAGGGAGAGTCTGGAGCCTCCTAAGAGAGACATAGCTAAGGACAAAGGTCCCCTCAACCTGCGTGGCCCCAGCCTGGCTGGAATCCAGATCCTTCCTGGCTCCCACAGCCTACTTGTCAACCTGAGCTTTGTGCACAGGTGTGATACCCAGGTGTAGCGCAGAGGTGCAATGTCCAGGTGCCATGCCCATGCATGGTGCCAGGTGTGCCGCGCAGGTGAGGCGTTCCTTTGTCAAAACGTCTCTTGGGTGGCAGCTTCATACAACGTTCTGCAAGTTACTTCCGCCATTTGCCAGACTTCCGCCGAGCACCTACCGTGGGCCAAGCCCGGTGCCGCACCCCAGGGACCCGGAGCTGAAAGCCAGCCTCCCCGCTTCCATTCCAGAAAAGAAAGTGAGGAGTTGAGGGAAGTACCTCTGAGGCTCCTCCTGTTTGTCGCGGCTTCCCAGCACACCAGCTCTGTAACTAACAGGTGCCTGCCAGTGAGTGCATAGGGACCTGCCTGCTTAAGCAGTGCCATCTAACGGAGCATCTGAGACAAAAGGTCAAGTCCGAGAAGCTGAAGTGCAAAAGGAAAGCAGAGTACACAACGGGGAAACGTATGCAAATGTCATGTTATCATTGCTCAGAAAACCTTATCTCCCCTTCATGTCCCAAAATGCTACCCAGCACCACCCTTTTAAATCTATAATAGCAGATCAGATCTGCAAAGCAAGGAAGAGGGGCATTCTAGTTCTTCCACTGGGTAGGAGAGGCTGGGAGTCATTCTGTTTTGCTTTTTCCATTATTAGTTATTTTATGTATATTTTTTGCTACATGTTAAGCACCCTATGGGAGGAAAGGGAATGCCAAAGCACCCGCCAATCTCTCCAATCTCACGGGAGCCCCTGGATGGAAGACTTGGAGGCAGGGCTCAGCTGAGCTGCAGGAGACAGCCTCCAAACCCAGCCTTGCTGTGTATACTAGTCTCCTGTGGCCGCTCTAACAAATGGCCACATATTTACAGGCTTAAAATAAATCATTCTCTGCAGTTCTAGAGGCCAAAATTTGGGAGGGGCTGCATTCTTTCTGGAAGCTCAAGGAGAGAATCTGTCCTGTTACCTTTTCCAGCTCCTAGAGACCACCTGCTTTCCACGGCTTGTGGCCTCCTCCTCCCTCAAAGCCATGGGCGTGGCATCTGTCATCTCCCTCCGTTTCTGATCCATGCCACCGATTTCTTCCACTAGCCCTCCTGCCTCCTTCCAAGAAGGATCCTTGTGATGACAGGGGGCCCATCGGATAATCTAGGATCGTCCACCCATCTGAAAAACCTTAATCACGTCTGCAAAGTGCCTTTTGCCCTGAAAGGTAATATCCTCACAAGCTCTGCGGATTAGGACGTGGACATCTGGGGGCAGGGGGTGTGCATTACAAACCTCGTGTCATACACTATATGACACTGGGCAAGTCACTGCACATTGCTGGTCCCTGTCTCTCTGCCTGCACTGACTGGGGAGGTGTCTCCAAGTGTCCTCCCCATGCAGAGAGCCCTCAGAGTCTGCAGGCTTTCACCCTGTCCCACAACAGACACTCACGCATCGGAGAACTCAATTTTGCACAGGGCTGTAGATTTGCAAAGCACTTTTCTTATGTGCCAGACAATGAGCAAAAGCTCGTTAGATATTTTTCAGTGACTCAATCGACCCATGAATAAATATATAAATACACAAACTTATGAAATAGCAGGTGTGACCACCCCCATTGTGGGGACAAGGAGCCTGAGGCTCAGCGTGGACAGGTCACCTGACAAGGGCCTCAGCCTTGGTCTCCTAGCTGCAGAACGTGTGTCCTTCCAGCACCAGGACAGTCCGGGCACACGGGGTGGGGGGGGGGCGGGCCACTGGCTTCATCTGCTCGCTTGGAGAGCGAAGGAAGGAAATGGAAGGTCAACCGGCTGCTGTGGTCAGGACAGGGGCCTCACCTGAGCCTCCTGGTGGTTTCCCACAGCCTCACGTGACCCTCGGAGCCGCTCTAACACACACGAGCGCTCGAACTGGGGTTTCCTGCCAGGCCCTAGGGGATACTCAGTTCTCACCGAGTTGCTAAAAGAGGCAGATGGTTATCCTGGCAGTAGTCACTGGCATGCTCTCCAGGGGCTCCTGGGGGTTGGCTGCCGTCTATACCACCCGTGTCTCCTTCATTTTCACTGTTTACCCCCAGACCTGGGCCCCTCAGGGGAGAAGAGCTCAAACCCCCCAAAAGTCAGACATAGAGGCTTCAAACCAAGAGGTCTTTGGGTTTAAGTACTGGCTCTGTCATTATTCACTGCATGGTCTTGGGCATTTTTTTTAACTTAATATTTTTAGAGCAGCTTTATGTTCACAGCCTAAATGAGAGGAAGGTACAGAGATTTCCTATGCCCCCCTGCCCCCTTCACCATGCATGGTCTCCCCCATCATCAGCATCCCCCACCAGAGTGGGACATCTCTTACAACGGATGAACCTGCATTGATGTAGCACCCAAAGTCCAGAGCTGACATTAGTATCCCTCTTGGTGTGCATTCTGTGGGTTTGGACGAATGTGTGACGACATGCATCCACCACCGTAATGTCATCCATGGGGTCCAAATAAGGGACATACGAAAGGGACTATTTACAGAGGCATGGGCAGGTTGAGGAAGCACCCAGAGGCTTTGATTACAGGGAGCTGCTACCATCCCTGGGGCCGGAAAGAACAAGCCAAGGAAGTGGTGTTTCGTATGGAAGCCAGGGGGAGCTACAGCTGCGGGGGGAGGGGGGTCCCAGCAAGAGCTACGATCACAGGGGGCACAGCCAGTGCCAGGGATGCGGCACGTGGTCAGCGGCAGGAAATGCCCCATCTTCTCTCCATCTCCTTCCTCATCTCCAACTGCTGCTTCTGTTGCTGTCCCAGCCCCAACCAGCTACCAGCGGAGGATGCCAACCATCAGCGTGGGCACAGAGCCCGGCAGAAGACGGACCTGGTGGGGGGACAGCGGTGCCACAAGTGAAAAGTGACCAGCAGTGCTCACTATGGGACCATCCATTACCCATTCTTTCCACAAACATCTAGTTGGCACCTTCTAAGTACCAAACACTCTCCTCACCGCTGGGGACACTTTGGAGGAAGAAAAGAGACAAGGCCCCTCTCCCAGGGAATTCGCATCCTAGTGGACAAACTCAACACGAAAGAAATGACCAATTACAGAATAAAATGCCAAGCCCAAGCACTAGGAAGAGAACCAAAGCAGGACAAGGGAAGAAAAGAAAAGGAGGCTCTTTGAGATAGTCCGGAGAACATGCTGGACATCCCCAGGACCCACTCGCTACATGTGCTTTCTCCAGCTGGTCCCTCTGTCCAGATGCCCTCCCCACCTTCTGGATGCCCTGGCCCACTGCCCAGGCAGAGGTGCTTGCCCCTCGACCCCAGCGAAGCCCATCGGCACACTCCCTCTCCCGGCCTCCAGTCACCAGGAAGGCCTGCTGCCTAACCTATCCCATTTTAACAAGGGCAGGTGGCTTAGCTTCTCACAAGCACCATCGTGGGAGAGAAAGTCCTGAATACAGACAGAAATATTTGCATAATTGCATTTCAAAACTTTAAAACCATCCCTACACTTTAACACACGTCTAAGGACCAGTACCCGCCAGGGAAGGCTCCAGCCAGATGGCCTTGCCCCTGAGGGCACTCTTCTCTGCCTGTTAATCCTGCCACAGAACTCCTGGTCCAGGAGCCACCCTCACCCCTGTCCCCCTTCCCAGCACAGTGTCACAAAGGAGACAAGGTGGACCTTTTTAAACAAAGGATGAAAAGAACCCCTTCTTTATACTCTCGGGTGTGGGACCTGGGTGTTCCATCTGGGGTATGAGCTATGGGGTGCCCGACATTTCAACCAGGCCAGTACTTCTCAAACTTCTCGGAGCTTGGGAATCACCCGGAGAGCTTGGTAAAAACCCAGATTCCTAGGCCCCAACCCTAGATTCTGTAAGTCTGGGCTAGGGCCTGAGAACGTGCATAGCTAGCAAGTTCAGGGAGATGCCCCCCCAGCAGATGGGGCCAGACTTTGAGAACCAGAGCCCTGGGCCAGTCAGACGCTGGAAGCATCTCTTTGCTCCATCCCTGCCCCCTCTGCCAGCTGCCAGACCCTGAGCGACCGCCCCCCCCACCCCCCCACCCCCGCCCAGCGGGGCAGGGACTGAATCCGAACGTCTGATTTTTCCTCCCGGCTCGCAGCGCCCCGCGCAGGCGGAGGCTCCAGGAGAGGGCCCTCGGTGGGCGTTAAAGGACCGCCGAGGGGTGGGTTACTGGGTGGCCGGGGACGCCCCATCCCTGGCGGGCACCGCCTACGGCCTGCGCAGTGCACCGGGGTGGGGGATCTGCGGAGGGCGCCCCGGCCCCAGCTCCCAGATCGGGCGGGCCGCTTCCCCGGCGGCCGCAGGTCGCGTCCTCGCGCGGGTCTCGCTCACTCGCATCGGCTGCGGAGCCCGGGCGGCGGTGGCCACGGCCGCGTCCGGAGCCCCAGCGCGGGCCCGGGGGCGGGGCGGGGCGGGGCCTCCGCGGCCCCCTCCCCCGGCCCGGGCTCGGGCTCTGCGCGGTGGCGGCGGCGGCGGCGGTGGCGCGGGGACCAAGGTGAGCGGCGGCGACGGGCCCCGGAGGCCCCGCGGGGGGAAGGGGCCGGGGGGTCGGGGGAGTCGCACACGCGCCCCTGAAGAGGCCGGGCCGGGTCCGCCGGAGCGCCGTTTATGTGTGTCTGTGTGTCTGTGTGTGTGTGTGTGTGTGCGCGCGCGTGTGCGTGTGTGTGTGTGTGTGTGTCTGTGTGTGTCTGTGTGTCTGTGTGTGCGCGCGCGCGCGCGTCACGCCGAGTGCGGGGACATGGGATGGGGTAGGGGCCGGGAGGCCACGGCAAGGGGCTCCAGCTTCTCCCACTACGAGCCCCCCCCCCCAGGACCTCCCAGCTCCCCTCTCGGGGTCTCTCCTCGCCAGCCCTCCCCCCCAACGCCCCGCCCCGCCCCGCCCCGCCCCCTTCTCGTCCCTATCTCTGACTTTCCGTCCCTGCGGGTGGGTCTCTGCGTGTCGGTCCAGCTGGGTGTCCAGCTGCCTTGTTTCCTGATCTTCCTTCCCCAACACTGCCCCCTCCCCATGCCCCTCTTCCCCTCCCTTTACACTGCCCCCCCAATAGAGCAAACAAAGATGGTCGAGGGAGGGAGAACCTCCTTTTGGAGCCCTGTCCGGTTTCAGCGTGGGACCCCACCCCTCTGGCCTCTAGCCTGGGCCTCCTGCCACCTTCCTGTGGGGAGCTGGCCCTGCAGAGCCCTGGGTGGGGGGGGGGGCGGTCTGGGGCGGCAGGTACATCTGAGGGCAGAAACCCCAGGGCTGGAGCACGGAGGGGTCTGTGGCCTCAGAACTAGGGAACCCCCCTCACATCCCTTGAGAGGTGGCCAGCAGGGCAGACTTGCCTGCCACTGGGTCTGGGCCTCTGGCAAAATCAGACCGTGCGCTGGACCTTGTTCACAGGAGCAGGGCCTGACGCTTTCTAAGATTGTTTCCAATGGAGCCAAGGTAGGGGAAAACTTGCTGGGCTCGGGGAGGGTCCCTGGCCTGGGGGTCACTGGGTGTGGTCTTAAGCCACTTCCTGCGGGCGGCCTCCATTCCCCCATCCAGGCTGCAGGGCAGCAGTGAGATGGTATAGAGAGGATGGGGAGGCCATCGCTGTCCAGGTGATTAGTGATGCTTTTGGCGGAAGCCCCGCTGGGCCAGAGTTCCCCGGGATTCCAAACGGCATTCCCTGGACTGCATCTGGAGGGCGAGGGGCGCTCCCTGTGGCCTCTCAGACCTCCTGCACCGGGCCCAGCCTGAGAACCCTTCCTGGAGGGGTAAGCTAGGCGCTCTGGCGGCGGGGTCCAGGACCACCAGATTGTCCTCTTCAATGACAGTTCTTGATAAAATGCCAATGCCTGGGCTCTCGTCCTGACCTCTGATGAGGGCACCAGGAATCTGTGTCTTACAGCTCACCCCCCCGAGCCCCACCCCGTGCACATACAAGTGTGAACACTGCTGAGTGGTGGCCTTGGATGAGGGCACAAGATCACATACTCCCTCTGGCCGGTAGGCCGTGGGGTGGACCCAAGAGCAGCCCAACCCAGGGGCGTGGACTTTCTGTGTCCCTGAGGAAGCCACTCCCCTTCCCTGAGCCCAAGTCCCCAGCACTCAGCAAGTTATGGCCTCCCAAGGGTCTTTCCTGCCTCATTGTCTGAGATTTTGAGCTGTTTGTTGAAAATGTGGGGGGTAGGGGAGTGCTCCGGAGTCAGGCAGACCTGGGTCAGCATCGCGGGGCCACTGCTGGCTGTCCGCATGGTCCTGGGCGAGGGACTTTGCTTCTCAGGACCTCCATTTTTCCACCTGAACACTAGAAATCATGGCATTCCCCACTCCTTACGGGCAGTCAGGGGATCCAAAGAGGCCCAATGCCTGACACATCGCAAGCCCGCAGTGAATGTGATGTAAGCCATGAGAGTGGTTGGCGTTCTGCATTTCAGCTACCTTACTATCTGGTGATGGGGACATTCGCGTGTCCTTAATTTCTCATCAGCAGGGAAAGCTGTCTGTGCAGAAACATTTGTTAGCTGATGGATTTTGTTTGTTTGTTTATTTCTAATGGATGGATCAAAAGGCCTGGGGATGGTTGAGCGGCATCACCTGGGCAGAGTCGGGCAGCGTTCTATGCGGGTGCCGGGTCTTTCTCAAGACAGGCACTGTGAGATGACACCCGGGTCTCCCAGGCGACTCCCGGCAGAGCCAGGAGGACCTGGGGGGGAGGAGAAGGAAGGGGAAAGCCCGGGGCCCTCTCCCCACCTCTCCGGGTGCCCTGAGTCCTGGGCGTTCGTGGACATGAACAAAATCATCTTCTGGGACATCTGTGAGGAGGGTGGGCTCCCAAGATGCCCATAGAGGGGCAGGAAAAGCCATTCGTTCCTTCATTCATTCCCTTGCTCCTTCCCACAGGCCTTGGCAGATGGCAGGGGGATCCCCGTTGAGGCAAAGAGACCCACACGTGTAGGGAGAGGCCACAGGTGCGATCTGAACAGGGAGCTGTAGGGTCAGACTGTGGGGTCATTGCTGCTCAGGGTCACACAGCAGGGTCGGGATGTCCTGCTTTAGGCTCACCCAGAAGCCTCGGGTGGCCCCGGGGGACGTGCCGAAGAAGACCCAGCCACGCCCCAAGTCTGAGTCAGGAGATACAAATTAGAGTCTCGGACTGCTATGAAGACGTGGGTTTAGTGGAACAAAAAGGTAACTTCCTGGTGACACCATAACCCTCTTTTTGCCATTTAACCACATCCCTCTGATATGTCTCGGAACTGAATCTCAGTGGGGGAGCCCCACTGGGGGGAGGGCTTTGAGATCTGTGCGTGAGCCCAGTTCTGGTGACTCTGGTGACTCTGGTGACCCAGACTTGGGGACGGGGCTCTGGGCAGGGCTGGGAGGAGGAGCCAGCCAGGGCCAGAGAGGGGCCGCAAAGCAGGCTCACCTGCTGTAAATCCTGGCAGCACCATTTAACCGCTGTGTGGCCATGGGAAAGCTGCCTGACCTCTCTGAGCTTCAGTTCTGTCATCTGCGTTGGGTAGCTTGGACTAAACTGTTGAGATGATTAAAACCATGGGTGCTGGGGCCAGGGTGCTTGGGTTCGAATCCCGGCCCCACCTATCCCCAGCTCTGTGACGTTGGCAAGTGTCTTGACCTCTGTGTGCCTCAGTTTCTTCGTCTGTAAAGTGGTGAGAATTGCAAGCACTTGGCGCCTAGGGTTGTGGTGAGGATCTGGTGGCTCCGTGTAAGGCCCTGAGAGGGACAGTCCCCATGTGAGGATCAAGAGTGGCGGTACAGGTCCCTGCTCCTGCCGTCACAGTGCTCCGGTGTGTGGCCTTTCGCTCAGGCTGGCATCGGCCCCGGAGTTACTGTCCGTATCCACATCAGCGTTAGCGTCGATGCGTACCTCTGGCATCCCGAGAGCACTCGACGCCTGGCGCAGGGAAGCCTTCAGCTCGTGCCCATCTGTACCCTCCGGAGAGAACAGTGAGGCCACCGACTGTCTACACCCTGGGAAAAGTGGGGGTGGGGGTACAGGCGCCGGGCCGCTTCTGAAAAGATTATCAAGAAAATACATGCAGCTCATTTCAGCACGGAGTACTGCTCTCCTCAGCTTTGATTCCAGGGCGTGGGCTGACCCCCGGAAAGAGGGGGGGCTGCCGTTTCCTGAGCATCTACCGTGTGCCTGGTCCTATGTGCAGACCTTCTCCAGGCACTAGCCAGCCCAGAGGGTGATCGTGGCCATACCCAATTAACAGATATGAAAGCTGAGGCTCAGAGAGGCCAAGTGGTTTGCCTAGAGACCCAGGCAGCAAGGAGCAGGGCTGAGGCTCAAACCTAGGGTGTCTGGCAGGAGGTGTGAATGCCCCCCTTCCATCCCCACCGCACTACCTGCCTGAATGTGAGAGAGTGTCACCAAAACACCTTGACATCAAGAGCTACCACAGTGGGCTCCTCTGACCCCAGCAGAAGTCTTCTTGTTTTCTGGAAGGTTCTTAGGGTTTTGCTTTCTGTGCCATCCCCTGAACTGGTTAAAAACCTTCTATGTGTTGCCCAAGCAGTTTCTCCAGCAAAACCAGTCTGCCCGGAGCCCAGAGGAAAACCCAGGAGGAAAGCCTGGGGGGATGGAGGACCCAGGCTGGGAGGGTGGCCCCCATTCAGCTCCAGGAGACCCGCGTTCTCGTTCCGGTTCTGCCACATACCCTTTGAGTCTGAGGGGTTATTCTCCGTGCCTCGGTTTTCAAATCTGTGACATGGAAATTTCGATGTCTACCCTGCTTGGTTCCCATGAGGAGGAAGGGTAAGGTAAATCTACAAAATAATAATAGTCAACACATTGGCAGCCCTTGAGGTGCACCTGAAGACAGCTTAGAAGCTTACATATTTGCCCTCATGTAACCCTCCAAGGCCATGGTATGATCCCATTGTACAGATGAGGAAGGCAAGGCACAGAGAGGTCAGTCTCTCGTCCAAGTCACACAGCTGGTAAGTGTTTAGGTCTGATTGAGATGGGCTGAAAGCCAGCCACTGAGGCCACACATTGATGAGAATAAACGTGATGCCCCCTGCTTGACTATTTCCTGTGACGGGGAGCTCAATACCTACTGAGTCCCCAGGACTGCTAGTCTCGGACTTGAGTAGGTGGTGGTGATGGTCCCTGGCACAGTGGACTCAGCGTGGAGAGGGAAGGCTGGGAGAAGACGCTGAGCTTGGCTTTGGCTATGGAGAGGTGGGGAGCTGTGGTTTCCTCTCTGCTACGAAGTGAGGGTAAGAACCCCACGGCACAGGGCTGCTGGGACGTGTGAACGTGGGGATGTGATGTCAAGTATCTGGCAATGGCAGGGGCTTGAAACGTGGTAGCTGTTACTACTGTCATGGTTTTGTTGCCGCTGTGCTTACTATTAGTATTATTTAGGTCCCGTGTCCCTAGTAAAATCGTGGACCCCTGCGAACAGGAGCCAGGTGCCAAATGTCCCTGTGTCCCACCCTGAGACACGCTCAATATTTATTGATTGGATGCCTGGTGTTCAGCTCCCTCCAAAGAGAATGTCTCCATGTGGGCGAGGTGCTGGGAGACCCTTCATTTATATAATCTCATCCTGTGCCCCACGAGTGGGGGTCATCAGCTCCATTTTAGAAACGGTCTTAGATAGTGCGATGGGCCTGCCCGAGGTCACACAGTAAGAAGGGGGGAAAGCCGGGAGTACTTCCTGGGGGAGGTGGCATGGCACTGGGCCAGCAGGATGGGACATGTGCCTGGGCCAAAGGGCAGAGGGCTAGTGCTCTAAGGCATGCTGAAGAGGAATGTGGGAGCTGTCCACAGAGCAGGGCTGAGCCCAGCACCCAGCACCCAGCACAGGGCAGGGTGGTGTGGGTGAGGCTCAGGGGGCATTTGCTAAGCTGAGCTGACCTGAAGTCTCAGCGGAACCGTAATGTGCTAGCAGTCTGGGCTCTTGACCCCACCCTGCACCCCACCCAGCCACTTCCTTCTGTCCGGGCAGGAAGGGGTGCTCTGCGGGCTCAGAGGCTGCCGGCACCTTCCTGGGGACTGCTCTGTGAGCAGTGATAAAATATTTATCCGAAACAGCAGCAGCTGGGCTTCCCTGCACAGGGTACAGCCGTCCCTAGACCTGCAGCCTCCCTGAGTCCTGCTGAGTCACGGGGGAGCCCAGTGGGCCACCTGCCCGCGCCCTCCTTGGCCCCTCTGCCCTTTGGCCCTGTGGGAGCCTCAGAGTGTGTAAGCCGTTCAGCTGCCTGCAGGGCGTCCAGCGCAGTTAGCGCTGGGGGCTCCGGAGCTTACCCAGCGGCCAGCGGCCAGGATCGCAGGCAGAGGAGGCCAGCAGGCGGCGGGCGCGCCCCCCCCCCCCCCCCCCGCCCTGCTCTCACCCCTGCAGGGTCCCACCTCCTTGGTCCTCACGGCGGCCCGCAAGGGAGGTAGGTCCTCTTACACCTCTGTTTCGTGGTGGGGATACCAAGTCTCAGAGCAGGGGTGCGGCGGGTCGAGTCTCCGGCTACTAGTGGCTGAGCGGAGATTTGGCCCTCGTCTGTCTAACTCCTGTCCCTGGGAGGCCACACTCGGTTCTCGCCCGGAATCAAGGGCTGGGGTGTCTGTCCGTCCTGATGCGTCACAGAGTTATGACTTGGGTTTGTGCATTTGATTTTCAGAGTAACAGCAACAACAAAAAACAGTAGCAGATGGCTTCTTCCTACTGCCGTGTGGTGGGGGTGGAAGAGCAGGGGGTTCAGATTCTTTTGTTCACTCATTCATAAAATATCTTCTGGGTGCACTGGCCGCAGGCCAGCATTCGAGGCTCCGCGGACCCATGGGGGACACTGATGCCATGGTGGGGGGAGCCCCCGGAACCGTCAGGGCTGGGTTCAGCGCCCGGGCCCACTCACCACGTCCACGCGGGTTGGGTGAGCTCTGGCAGGCCGCTCCGCCTCTCAGCCCTGGTCTCCCGGCTGTGACTTGGGGGCAAACCTCACTTTCCTGACTGGAGCACACCTGTGTCCTTGTTTTCCGTCACCTCTGCACACCAGCCTGCTGGGCATTCATTGGCTTTTGGACCGGGTCTGGTTTCCAGAGAGGCCCCAGCAGGCTTTGTGGTCAGCTCTCCCAGGGAGGACCCAGAGCTGGTGCCTGGGAGGGGGCTTGCAGAGCTGCTAGCCTAAGGCAGCGGCTTTTCCCAAGGGGCTCAGAGTTCCCAAGGCAGGCTCTGGTCCTGGAGCCACGCTTGCCTCCAGCAGCTGTAAGACGGAGCCAGGTCACATGCAAGCTATTGATGAGATACCTGTGGGTGGCCGGGGGTCATCCCCGCCCCCCCCCAGACCTCCCACCCCGTGCTGGATCAGAGCCACTGTCGCCCCTCAGTGCCTGCCCGTGTACACAGGGCATCTCGCCTGCCTATTTGCTCTCCACTTTTCCCCCCTCTCGGCCTCCCCTTGTGTTCCTCTGCCTGGAACTCTTCCTGCCCTTCTGCACCTGCCCGGGGGGGCTTCCATTGGCTCTTCAAGGCCCTGTTGGAAGGTGCCCTCCTCCTCCAGGAAGTCTTCTTGGCTGCCCTGCGTCCACCCAGGCAAGATGGGGCAGCCCCTGGAATGTTTGCTCATATATTTGAGGCAGCATTTAGCACCCCATGCTCATCTGTCCCCAGTCTCTTTCCCTCCAAAGGCTCCCGGGTGGGGCTCTGCCTGATTCATCTCTAGGTCCCTGGGCTCAGCCTGGGGCTGGCACAGAGCGGAACCCCAGGAGTGTCTGGTGAATGAACAAGTGAGCGAGTGAGTGAGTGACATCCAGGACCGCGGCGGGGTTTTAGAAACACGTGGTAAGGGACGTGTGCAGAGCTAGAAGGTGTGCTCTGTGTGGAAACTCACTGCCTTTCTGGAATAGACTCTGTAGACAGGGACTCCATGTACCTGACCTTCCAAGACAATGGACATTTAGCTGGACGGGAAGGATTTCTGGGGCCAGGAGAGAGACAGGTGGGCGGGGGCTTGTTGCAGAGCCCTGGGGGTCAGGAGGGCTGGCCTCCCGGCCTTGGAGCTGTGTGACCCCGAGCAGCTCATCCCATCCATCTGTCAGGCCTCATGTCCATCCTGCAAACCCAGCATTTACCTGTTGGAGGGAAGCAGGCCGGTGGCAGGGCGTGGTCACGGGTGTTGAGAGGCATGTGCCAAACCTCTGGGAGGCAGGTGCCACAAAGACACAGCTCCTGCCTGCTGGGTCTAGCTCTCCATCGGACTGGCCTGACGTAGTCCGATGAGGGAGGCTGACGGGATGCAGACCCATGCTGTGGTGGAGCTGTCACAGAGGGAAGCCCAGGGGAGGCCCCGGCCCAGCCATCGGCCTTGCGTAGCTGGCACCTTGCTGGCGGGTGGGTTTGCTAGGAAAGCAGGTGTGCCAGGCCAGTGAGTACTGCATGGCTGGAGCCCCGGGGGAGGGGGAGGCAGGGGTGGTAAGACCCTGAAGGTGAGGGCTGGACGGGATCCTGAGTGATGCCGGGGGAGAGGGGGCGTGCCCCCCGAGAGCTTCACGAGATCTGCATCCTCTGAGCCCTGGGCGCTCCACCTGCCAGCCTGCCACTGCGGGAGGCACTCTGCACTAAGGAGCCTGTGAGATCCTTGCCCCGGCTTTGCAAGGCAGGCACTGCTGTGTCCCCATCTCACGGAATGGGGAAATTGAGGCCAAGTCACAGTAAGTGACAGAGCTGCGCTTTGAATCCAGGTCTGTTTGTCCCCAGAGCCCAACCTGGAATATCCGGCCTTTCCTGCAGCCCTTGCCCCTGACAGAGCCTCCAGGGCTTCTGCTGGGGCATCTGAAGAGAGGGGGTTAGCAGCTGACGTCATACAGCAAGGGAGCATCATCATAAACCTCACCACCTCGAGTCCTCCCTGGGACATGTTCTGCCATCTGTGGTCAGAGCATCGCCCAGGGTGGCTGGTTAGGGGACGAGATATAGCACAGGAGGCACCCTGGGGACAGGTGAGCCCCCAGAAGTGGGAAATGAGTGTCATGTCACAAGATCAACCAGAAAGGGCTCCGAGCAGCAGTGGGACCCTGCCACCGAGGTCTGCCCACTGAGTCACAGAGGGGGCGGGGCCAGCACGGGTGAGCCTTCCTCTGCTTTCCCTGAAGGTGAGGAGGACCAGCCAGTGAAGGGAAAAGGCCTCCTCTGTGCTGACGGTCAAGGTCAGGGGCCATCATCTTGGTCTGTCGGCCCCAAGGCCAAGAGGGTGCTCCAGGAGACTACAGGCCCTGGCGTTGGGTGGTGGGGGGGGGGGGGCGTGTTGCTGAGAATGTCCCTGAGGCAGATGAGCTTCTTCCCTGCACGTGTGCTAACAGGTGCTGTAGGCCCTAGGTGGGCAAGAAGGGAGGAGGGCGGGGGAAGGGGCCAGCCCAAGCCCCAGCCAGGGCTTACCATCCTTCCCTTGCTCCACCAGGAGAAGGTGAAGGTCCCCTACCCCCACTTTCAGCTGGACAGGCAAGGTGGGGGTGGGCTGGGCCCCCTGGGTGTAGCCTCGGTTGCTGGGCTCTAGACTCGGCAACATGCCCAGGGCAGGCCTCCGTCCCTGGTTGATAAAATGGGGACTCCTCCCTCCCCCGAACATTGTCTCTTCCTCCCAGAACAGTTACGGTGGTCAGGTAGACACCAAGGCTGGCACAGGGTAAAAGATTTGGCCAAGGTCGGATTCAAATCCAGCACTTTAGCTCAGGGCCTGGCCCATGCTAGGTTCTCAAGAAATACTCACTGAACGAAAAGGAGGGACATACACACAGCCTCTGGCCCTGCCCCCGCAGCCCTGTGTCCCCAGTGAAGGGCTGCTAGCTGCCTGCCCACCCGGGAACACTGTGAGTGAGTGCTAGGTAGTACTTATGACCACAGGAACCAGCCAAGGAAAGTCAGGAACATGTCCTTAATAGAGAGGCGTCTCACGCTCAACCTCCAAGCAGCCTGGGCAGTGCTGTCCCCCAAATGCAGATGCGTACGAACTGTGGTGGAGCTCCTGGAGAAGACATTGCTGGGTGAGGTCACCCTGGGCAGGGTTTTGCAGGATGAATAGGAGTTGGCTGACCAGGCCTGGCTTAGAGGAAGGTCTTCCCAGATAGAGTGAAGGGCAAGCATGCGGCCATGAACTGGGCGGGGCCTCCAAGGAGAGCAGCTTTCTCCAGGATGTTGACCTCCACTTTCATTCATCTGGGAGGCCTCAGGGAGGCTCTTGACTCCTCTCTCTCTCCCCTCAGACATCCCCAGAGCTGACAGCTTGGTGGGGTACCTGCAAGAGGCTGGGAGCTTACCGCCAACATCCTCTTGTCTCATCCCTGTGGTGTAGCCCTAGAGACCCCTTCCTGTCACCTGCCCCTGCAGTGGGGGGGAGATCGCTGTGGGTTGAGGCGGTATGGGGGAGCAGCGGAGTTTACAGGTGCTGCAAGGCTGCCTCACAGCCTCGGTTCCTGGGCAGAGATATTTCACCTCCGTCCCCACCTTATCTGCCACCCACGCTGTGAACCACAGGGAGAGAGCCAAAGCCTCTGTTACGCAAAACCAGAAACCACCGAGAAGACCCGAACAAGGAGCCCCTGGGGGACCAGGCCAGGTGTCTGGGCAAGGCCGTCCTCCCACGCCCCAGACCCAGAGAAGGGCTCAGGGAGAGCAGGTGGCAGGACGCCGTGTCTGCCTCCAGGTCCTGGCCCTGGCCCTGTCACTGGGGGGACTTGCAGACCCGTGGGGATCCCTCTCTCTGATTGTGGCTGGCAAGTCATCTGGCTGTACCCCAGGATCCCCACCCAGCCCAGGAGCACACCCCTGCAGCCACTGCAGTCAGAGCAAATGAAACAGGTGACAGTAACAGGGACCTGGGCACACCAGTGGAAGCTGGGGAAAGCCCAAGCTCCTGCCGTTCCTGAGGAGCCTGGTTTCCTGGCTCAAAGGATTCAGCAGATGAGCAGCGGCGACCAGGGCTGGGGAGACTGCATCATGCTCTTGGGGCCCCACGGTGCCTGGATCTGAGGCCAGCCAGCTGACCTTGCCCACAGATACGGGGTTCCCAAACTGATGCGGGTCCAGGAGGGCTGGGGTCAGAGGGGCAGGCTGGGCGCAGGTCCCGGGGCTTTTCAGCTCAGCGAACCACATGTAACCCCCCCACCCTAGTGCTCACAGAGCCCAAAATATGGGCCCACCTCATCTCAGCTTCCCGGTGGGAGGGGGTTCCCAAAGGCCCCCACGCCTCATTTCGCATCCATGGCCCCTTCCACCTGACTCACCACAACCCCGTGAGGTCCTGCCATCGTCCCCACGTGACATGCGCGTGTTCTCATGCTGGTGATGGTGGGACCAGGTGGGAGACTCAAGCCGGCAGAACCTGGGGGCCGGCCGGGCTTGCGGTGTGGGGAGGGGAGGGGAGGTAGCCCATGGCCTCGAGAGGCCTGAACCCCAGGCAGTGGCTTTTCTGAAAACTTCACACACCCCAAGGCCGGCAGCATGGCACACACTTTCCCCCCTCAGCCTCCACACCCCCTGCCTGGTAGGGCTCTCACCCTTCACACGCCCCACAGGTCTGGTGCTCCCCTGGAATGGCCCTCCGCCTCACCTGACTTCACTCCCAGCCCAGCTCTTGGGGCCCTGGGGAGACAGGGGCCAATCCTGGAGGGAGACCCTGTCTGTCTGAGCTCCAGCTATGGCCCGGTGCCGGGCAGGTCTGGGACAGCAGGTGCAGTGGGTGAAGGGCACAGGAGGGAGGCCCGAGGGTCACCTCCTGACTGCCTGTGTGGCCTTGTGTTTTCCGCGCCCCAGCCTCTCCCAGCGGGCTGCTGGGAGATTGCATCCGGCGGGTGGAGTTGCTGAGCACAAGGCCGGCCCCTGCTGAGGGCGCGGCCCACCGGGCCCTGCCGAGCAAGGTCATCTTTCCGGGCCTGTTTAAAATGTCACAGCTGCTGAGGGCTCTTCAGGACTCCCCAAGGCAATCTCTGCCCCCCAGCCACTGCCCTCCCGTGACTCGCCAGGGAAAGGGGAACGTGGCGGCCTCTGGGCACAGGCTCTGGCATCCACGAGGTGCTCACAATGACTTCATGGTGGCGGCCTCTGGGTCAGAGCTGGGCTCAGATCTCAGCCCTTCCCTTACCTGCTGTGCGCCCCCCAGGGCCAGCCAGTGCCCTCTGAACTGCAGGCTCCTCCCTGGAAAACGAAGCGGGCCTTCTGACTGGTAGGGCGGCCCCACGAGGGAGGGAGGTGGGTACCCAGCACCCAGTAGGACCTCAGCATCCCTTCCTTTTCCCCACACGTTAGGACAGTCCTGCCTGTGGGTGACCTGTGTGCCCCACCCCCGCCTGAGGCCTTGGTCTCCCCATCTGTAAAATGGACAGCTGGACTCCATGAACTCCTGGAGCCCTTTGGGCCAGGCTTCCTGCGGGAAGCAGCGGCGTGCGGAGGGCCTGGGGAGGCAGTGTCGGGCAGGGTGGCCCAGCACCCTTCCCTGGGAAGCCCGACTCTCATTTCCTCCTGCTGCTGTGGTGTTGAATGGCCTTTTTTGGAGGAAAGGGGGACCAGGTGGTTTTTGTTAAATGCCTTTCTTAGACACCGTGTCAGTTCCCAAACTTAAACCACGTTCACGGACGGGGGAAGTGTAGCAGCTGTAGACACAGGTGTGTGAGGAGGGGCCTGTGTAGGAGGGACCCCAGGGGGTGCGGGAGAAGGTCCCTTCCCCCCCAGACACCTCTGGGAGTGGGATCCTGAGTCTCTTGCTCCCTGCCCTGCCCTCTGTGGTCCCGGGGAGGGAGTCAGGCTGTGGTGGCTCCCCGGCTCTGTGGGCCACCTAGGAAATGCCCCGTCTGCTCTCCCTGACCCCCTGTGTGCCTGCAGGAACATCGCTTCGCCTCCCACAGCTTCAGCGGCCTGTCTACACAGCAGGACTAGTGATACCTGCATCAGAGGGGATTGCAATGCTATGACTGTGTGTGTACCTCCTCGGGCCTGTGCTTGGCTGTTAGAAAAATGTTCATAAAGGCATGCCCGTGGTTGTGTTGTTGCCGTAAGCATTATCAAGATGCACCTCAATTGAAAAAATAAATAAATAAAGCATGCCAGGAGGTCCAGTATACCTGTGAGATATGTACTGATTTTTGATTATTCTGAGCTTCCTAGCAACAAGAGCAAAGAGACAAAGAGGGCCGCTCGCTAGATTTGAATGCCCTTAAGGGGAAAGCACGGGTTTTCCTGGTAATGAAACCCGAGGGGTGATCCTTCTAGGAGCCCATGAAGGGGTCCCCGTGTGATGTGCTGAGCAGCATCCTTGGTATTCCTGTGGTCTGGCTTGATCCAAGGACCTGGTGTCTGGAACAGGCCCCCAGTCTCCCCTTAACTGCTGGGGAGAGGGGGGCCATCCTCAGGGGGTCTGCAAGAGGGACCCAGTGAGGTCCCATAACCTCGAGATGACTGAAGCGTCCTGGCTCATCTTCAAAATCCACAGGGATTTCACCTTCATCTGTTATAGAGCCATATATATTTAAGTACAAAAATAATATTTTCCCTCCTCCAAATCTGTCCCCTCGTGCACACCTAGCTGGGTGCCCGGTAAGCTGGGACCACTGAGCCCCATCCCCAAGCCCAGGACGCTGGCTTCCCAGTAGGCAGCTGGCTTTTATAACACTGTGCTCTGTTCTTGTTTTCTTGTATGCCTTTGACTGTGTTAAGCAAATTCACTTTACAGTCTCTTTCCAATAGTTTCTTGGCTCAAGTTCTCAGGAGTTTTGTCCTGATAGTTGTAGTATGTGTCTCCTTCCCTCCTGGTGGCCTTCCCTCCTTTCCTTGGGTGCTGTGTCCTTGGGATCACGAGTTTATTTCCAGCCAAGGGTTGTCTATGGGCACCTGGCCTGGCTTGGGGGCTTGCCCCTCCAGGGCACCTTTAGGATGGCTCGGGCGGGCAGCCCCAAGCTATCACCATCCTGGTCAAGCCGCGTCCTTTGTGAGGGCGGATGCCCGCACAGGTTCCAGAGGACTTGTGTGCTTTTCCAACTCCCTTGAGCTCAGGTAGAGATACACCAGTTTTCTTGGTCATCTCTCCTCGCCAGGGGGCAGATCTTTTTCTCAACTACCCGTTTATTAGAGGCGCAGCCCCTCGAGAGCCCTGGCTTTGTGTGAGCTCAGTTGCCTTTCCAGCACTGACCTGCTCGTTCAGCGTCTTCCCTTCTGACCACTGGTTTTACCCTCTGTCTCAACGCCCCAGCTTTTAGTTCATAGCCTTCTTCTGTGACGTGCTGATTACAGCACAGTGAGTAGAGCGTAAGACTGAAGAATACGGCTCTGGGAGCCAGACTGCCGGGGCTCGGATCCCAGCTCGACCAGCACGGGATGTGCTCAGTTTCCTCATCTGTGAAATGGGCACAGCAATGACTGAGGTTGCTGGCAGTGCTAAAGGGCTTGATGCACTAAGGCACTGAGAATGTCCCTCTGCATTGAATGATCGAATCTTTCAAGCATTCTTCAGGCCTTCAGTAAAATCAATACTAAATACGATCTAAGTGTAGGAATAAGACAGTCTGAATGATAAATATTAGTATTATCATTCTGGTCCCTGGTGATTTTCCTCACTTTCTTACAAGCACATATAAAAGTTACGCGTTTAGAAGATGTGCCATTTTTTTATCTAGCATTTCTAGGAGATGTGTTTAGGGAGAGAGCTTTCAGGTTGTGTCATTCTTTAAATCGTCCAGCCTCTTGACCTTTGAGTGGTCAATGCAAAAGAATCCTAATGCCCCCAGGGGTGACCACTTTTTACAGAGCACTTTCCAGAGTCTGCAAAGTACCTGTCTCCAAGGCTCCTACTAAACGGCAGGCTGTCTCCAGAATCCGGTGGAATCCAGCTCAGCCACCGACCCGCTCTGTGACTCAGCTTCCCATCCGTGCAAATCCTCCATCCTCCATCCCTTATCTGAGACCCTCAGGGCCAGATGTGACTTGGGAACTCCTGCTGGATTTTTGAATGATGATTCAACCTGTTGATAGCCCACAAGAGGGTATCAGGGCAACATCCTAGGGACTGTTTCTGTACTAGATCCACACGGAGTCGGGTACACAAGGACTCCAAAGAGCCTTACATCAGGGTGGATCCAGATTTTGCGGCCAGTCTCTGAAAAAACTTGAGTTTTCAGAGCTTGTGGGTTTCCTAGCTGCGGACGGGGATCCGTAGTGGGAGAGAGAAATTAGCCTCAGCTACCCCTCCAGCAAGCAGAAGTAGGGATTTAGAGCCAAGGAGCAGGGCCGGGGTCAGTGGGTGGGGAGGAAACCTGTGGGGTAAGGGGCACTCTTGTGACTACTCAAGGGAATTCTTGCTGAAGGCAGGCCAGGGTGATAAGATAGGGAGAGTGGGGGGTTGGGCTCAACTGGCCCAGCAGGATTCCTGCTCAAACTGGATCCTGCAAGGACAGATGGGGAGCCCAAGGTCGGTCCAGCAGACGGCTCTGAGGAGCCCGACCAAAGTCAGTCAAGAAGAAATGTCTTTGTCTGTGTCTACCGGGCACTTAGCTCATGCCTCTGCTCACCACAGCCACGGCCTCAGCAAGCACCCAGTCTGAGGGAGGAGGCGGGCCCAGTCAGAGGGAGGACGGCCTGGGGGTCACTGGCCGAGTTGGGTCAGAGGAGAAAGGGCTCTGCATCGCCGGGGTGGGGGCAGCTGTTGATAATGGCTCGGACCGATGAGCACCCACTGTGCGCCTGGCCCGTTTTATATCTGTGGACACATTTTCAGCCTTGGGAATCACCCAAGGAGGAAGGTGTTGTTATGGTTCCCATTGTACAGATGGGGAAACTGAGGCACAATTGAACAGCAGTCATCAGCCCGAGGTGGACCGCTGTTCACCGGTAAATCCACAGCCCATGCCCTGGATCAAGACACTCTGCTGTCTTAGTATTATTATTATCATCAATATTGCTGGAGAAGAAATTAGTTGGAGAGGGAGGAAGGGCTTCCCAGGTGGAAGGCAGCGCCCGGAAAAAGGCCCAGGGGTGGGAAGCAGGCAGAAAGTCTGGGGAACAAGCAGTCGCTCTGTCTTCTGCTTGGAGGTTGGTGGCAGAGAGGGGCCTGGATGGGCTCAGCGAGGGGATGAAGCAGTAATGGAAGGATTGGAAGCCTGTGTCCAGATTGTGGAGGGCCTTGGACACCAGGCTTGGAAATGTGGAAATCTTGCAGGCAGAGGCCTTCCTCTGAAGCCTCTGAGCTGAGTAGCAAGTGAGTGTGCTCACAGCAAGGTGGACCCCAGCAGGCTGCAAGGCCAGGAGGCCGTGTCTGGGGGCAGGGAGGAGTCCTGAGCTTACAGGGGCTTGTGGGCCCAGACGGGTGGGTGAGTGGCGGGCACAGGCCTGGGACCGGTGCTCGCTGGCCCAGTGGGGGCTGGGAGGAGGGCGGGGGAGCAGTACCTGCCCAGACTTCAGGTGTGGAAGGGCCTGGCCTCCAGGCGGATGAATTCAGTCCAGAGTCCACCGTGCGGTAAGCCAGGGACTGGAGTGGGCACCCCAGTGTCCACCCTGGCCCTGCCCTTCACCGGCCTGTGACCCCGTGGGCAACATCAGGATCTGGGACCTCAGTGTCCACCTGTAGTGGGGAATGAGGCTGCCCAGCGGGCCGGGTTATGGTGGAGATATGTGGGCCAGGGACTCAGGAAGGGGCACCTCCCACCCCTCTAGGGAGACGGAAGCCCCCCCCCCCGCCCTCAACCCCTCCATGAATCTCAGCAGTACTTTCCCCATTCATGAAATCCGTTCCTTCGTGGACTTTGAACCACATTCTTGCAGGAGCAGGGGAATGGCGTTCCACGAGCCTCCAGGAGCACAGCCCCGCACTTGGCAGCGTCCAGATAACCCAATGCCACCTCCTTCCTGGGCTCTTTGGGCTTTATTTATGAAGTCAAGAATGCAGGCCAAGTTTGGATGCCTCCTCTTCCTACATACCCTGCTGGTCCGGAATGCCCACGTGGGGCTAGTAATTCCTAGGGCCCTGGGACGGGCCTGGAAGGGAGCACTGAGTGACAGAGCACTTCCTGAGGCCCCCAGTCCTGCACCAAACCTTCCCATTCTCTCAGGCTCCCCCTCCTAGGCCTTTGTGTTGTCAGTGTGAGTTCCGATATCCCGAGTGGTTGTTCTTTCCAAGGATTCTTCCAAGAAAAGTCTGCTGGCCAAGGAGGCGCCTGAGGGAGAAATAAAGCTGTCCACCCCCAACCCCCTCATCTCCCGGGATTTATGCGTTCCTATTAGAGAAAGCAGGGGTAAGGGAACGAAGGTGTCTCCGGTTGGCTGGCCGTGGGGCCCGACCTGGCCACGTTCGGATGTCGGGTTCCCGGGTGCGGAGGTCAAAGCCAGGGCCTGGGGGTGTGCAGACCCCGTCGGAAGAAAGGTGATGGTCGTGTCTTAGGTCTGCCTTAACGAAGGCCCACAGACTGGAGGGCTTGCAACAGCAATTTATTCTCTCGCGGTGCTGGAGGCCCGAAGTCTGAAGTAAAGCTGTCGGCGGGGCTAAGACTCCTTCCTTGTCTCTTCCAGCTTCTGGTTGCTGCCGGCATTTCGTGCCGCTCCTCGGCTTGCGGCCTCTCTCACCCGTCCGCCGCTGTCCTCACACAGCTGTCCTCCCGCCGTGTCTCTCTCTCTGTGTCTTCACAGGGTCTTCTTATAAGGACATCAGTCATTGCATTTAGGGTCCACCCTCCTGCAGGATGACCTCATCTCAACCTGGTCGCGTCCGCAAAGACCCTGTGTGCAAACGAGGTCACGTGCACAGGGACCAGGAGTTAGGGCTTCAACATGTCTTGCTGGGGGACACCAGTCTACCCACAGCAGGAGAGCCGATACCCCCAGGACTCAGTCCGGCAGGCCGACTGCTGTGTCTGTATCCAAATCAAGGGTGCAGTGCAGTATGGGGCAGGCAGGGTCGTTCTCCGGGAGGAGGCTGGGAGGGACGGGCACCGGGTGGCGGTGGCCCCCAGCTCCCCCCACCCCACACGCTGCCGACCTTGCCTCTCGAGGTGATGCTGATTACCTACGAGAAGCAGCGGTGGCTGCCGTTTACTCCAGGCCTGCTCTGTGCCGGGCCCCCGGCAGACACCTGCGACCTCATCAGCGAGGGAGGTCATCGAGTGCACCGACGTGGAGTCCGGGCAGCCTGGGTTCGAATCCTGGCCTGGCTGTGTGACCTTGGACCAGTCATTTAATCTTTGGGGGCCCCAGCTGGCTTCCCTATAAACGGGGATGACGGGGGCAGCTGCCTCCGTATAGAATTGCTATGGAAAGTCAGGGTGGAGGCGGTAACGCACCGGCCCCTAGCGAGTGCTCCCCAAGCATGGTCTGCGGTCACTGCTCTCATGGCACCTCACCCTCATGCTGGCAGGCCCATGGTTCTGTCTCCCCATTCCATTCAACAGAGGAGACAAGGCGCCAGGAGGTTAAGAGGCTGGCAGGAGAGGTGGCCCCCCAGGGAAGGGCCCTGGTTTTGGGGGGGCCGTGAAGCCTGCAATCTCTGCTCTGCCCCACTCCTGCTCTGCTTTTACCCTCACTGTGCCTCGGGCACCTGTTTATAGACCAGAATCGGGGTTATCCAACGCCTGCCCCGGAAGGGCCTGGGGAGCTGGTTGTTCAAGACCTCATTCACAGATGGGAAAGTCGGGTTTGGAGAGAGGGTCATGTCAATGTGGTTACGGGGTGATCGTGTCGGCGACAAGGGACCTCTGCTCATCAGAACCTCCTCACCCGCCCCTAGAACTGGATCCAGAGCAAGCGGAGGGGAAGTATTCGGAGAACAGAGGCCAGAGACCACCCGCTTGGGGAAGAGCTCAGGATGGGGTCCTGGTGGCAGTGGGATGGGGCTGGGGGCTCAGCCGGTCGAGAGGAGACTGGAGGGGCACATGAGGATGTGAGGAGGTGTTGGACAGCACGGGAGCTCACCCCATGACGGCAGAGACCCTGTCTTTCTTGTCCGCTGCTGTATCCACAACACCTAGAACAGTGCCTGGCCTGTAGTAGGTCTGAGATGACCAACCGAATCACGGGCGATGCTGGAGTCACCCAGCATCACAGCTCTGACTCGGGAATCTCCTTCTGCCCCGCGGCCCTAACGGGCACCAGTTACAGGCCCCTGGCACACAGCCCATGGTGACGTGAGTTGTCTCATCCCACCTCACCCCCTCGCGGGGCAGGCATGTCGCCACCCCTATCCACCCCGGAGGAGGGACGAGTGAGCCGGACACTCCTCCCACGGCCATGGCTCCCTGTGCCCGGCACATTGCTAAGCCGCACCCTGAGTGTCCAAGACCCCAGGGTGCAGGAGGCACTTTCCCAGCCGGCTTCGGGGGAGCACCAGGCTTCGCCACCAGGGGGCAAAGCTGCCCCCTCCTTGCGGGCAGTGCCTGGAAGTGGGCAAGACGCGGGCCGGCTGAGGACAGCGCTAGTGACAGTGACAGAGATGGTGGCCGTCCACCCCCCTAGCCCCCCAAGCTGGCCTGGCTCCAGCTTCCGCTCTGCCACTTGCTGACTGGGACTTTGGGCATGTGCCTCGCCCCGCCCCCCCCAGCCTAGACGACCTGGAGGACCCAGTACAGCTCTGGCGTCCGCGCCCATGCCCTGCCGCCCTGCCACTCCCTGGGCCCCCTCACGGACCCGCGTCGGGGTGGCTGACTCCCCGCTTCGGAGGGCACACAGACACAGGCCGGCGTCCTGGAGCTCCAGAACTCTCCCTGGTGACTCGAAGTCTGGAGGCCTGGGGTGCAGAGCTGTCCGTCCAGGAAGTGAGGGGCTGAGCCAGGCTCAGGGCTTTGCAGACCCCGGGGGACCATGAGAGTCCCCTCGTCAGTCCACCACTGACGAGGTGCTCGTCAGTGACCCCCAGGCCCTGCCCCCACAGATCCTGACTGAGGTTCCCAGCAGCAGCTGGATGGGGCATTTTGAACAAACCCCAGGGCGCTTTCTGGTGCGAAGTCTCAATGCCGTGAGCCGGTGGACAGGGGCCAGGCCCATCCCACAGGTCACCGTTGGTCGAAGGCAGAACCTCTGGGCCAGCCCCTCGGCACAGCCATACTGCGAGTATCAGAGACACCTGACTCGCCATCTCTGGCCACGTCTGTGGGGAGCACGTGGCCCCCAAAGGGCTTTATGGTTCTTATTTTCCCCTGTCCTTCAAACTCACCCTTGGACACTTGGGGCAGGGGAGCGGTGACAGGCAGGGCTCCTAACCCTCAATCCCATCTGTGTTATAGACAGGCAGACTGAGGCCCTGGGAGTCACCGGACTTGGTGGCAGGGCTGATGGACCCCAGCTCCGGCTGCTCAATCTAGGGCTCTCTCTCCCAACAGAAGGACAAGTCCTGGGGTCCCTCTTGGTGACCAGGGCCCTGTACCAACTCCCGACACCCCACTGGTGGGTGGGAGGGGGGACCTAGAGCTTCGGTCCTGGGGGAGGAAAGGGCATGGTTGGGGCCATCTGGCCTGGCATGGATCCAGAGCAAGGTTACTCTGGCAGTTTGGGGGATTGGGACCCCAGTCTCCCAATCCCTTCGACAGAGGGCATTTCCCTCCCCTGAGTCTCGGCACGGATGGGCCCTGCCCAGGGCCACCCCTGCACTACGGTTGCTCAGTCCCCAAGCCCTCATCAGGCCTGGAAGGCCCCATAAATGAGTGGAGGGCCTGGTGGGCGCCCAGAGCCCCTCTGCCTGCCTGTGGGAGCAGCAGCTCAGCGACGGCCGTCACGTGGGGCCTCAGGCCCAGGAGGCCTGGTCATCTGATGCTTCCCAGGAAGCCAGAAATCAGGGTTTCTATGTCCATCTCTCCACCGTGAAACCTTGGCTGCGTACAGTGCTTGTTTTTTGTTTTCTCCCCCACACTGCAGGCTGTGCAGAACACATTTAGGGGCTTGACTTGGTTCGTGGCCGCCCCGTTGTCCCCGGTCCTGGGGGATTGGGACAGCCTTGTCTCCTCCTGGCCTCTGCCCCAGATTCCAGCCCTGGGGGTTGGCTTCTCCCCTGGGCTGTTGAGCCCCACCCCCATATCCCTGTACCCCTCACTGCCTGTCACCCGCCCAAACACAGGGCAGCAGCACCTTCACCTGAGTCCCCGCTGTACCCTGGCTCTGGGCTATCGGGTGTAGACAGATTTTACGGACGTCCTTAGCCAGGGCTAGGGGGCAGTTACAGCAAATTCCTTAACACAGACTGCAGACAGCCTTGAAGTCCCTCAGCCATCCCTACCTCTGGAATTTCTTGCTGGCCGCGTCTCCCAGAACCCTGGTCTCCGCCGCTCCCAGAGCCCCCTTTCCACTGCTCCCGGAGCGCTTCCTCTTCTCCCTTCCTCCCACCTCCCCCTCTGGGCTGCCCTCACCCACATGCCACCCATTTTCCCTTTAATTCCTCATCCGGAGGGGTCCACCTCCCTCCCACATTGAGCTGGCCGCTCCTGCCAGCCTGCCCGCCAGCACCAGAGCCCGTGCTAAGCGCCACCCACCTGAATGTGCCGAGCAAGCAAAGCCAGGCCTCTCCCCTGGCTCGGGAAACCACCATGCATCCCATCCTACCCAGGGTCCACCCCCAGGGCTCTGCTCCGCCCCATTCACACCACTGGTAACCACCACCGCTCTGTCTCGGTGCAGTGGGGCACCTTCCACAAAGCATCTGCACTCCTACGGTCTAACGCAGTCCCTCCACTCCTGTGGACAGATGTTCATCCATCCATTCGCCTCAATCTGCACTGCAGGCCTACTGTGCAGCGGGCTTGGGAATAGAGTACTGAGCCAGTTTAACAGTCCCTGCCCTCCTGGCTCATGGCACTAGGATGGAAAAGCCACCAGATGACCAGAGGGCAACCCCGGAGCCTAACCCCGGGGTGAAGGCAGCCGGAGAAGGGGGAGATGACTGGCATGGAGGGAGGTGTCTGGTTCCCGGCCTGGGCAGGTGGTGGTGGAGGTAGAGGGAGCATACAGGCTCCCCAGGTGTTTCTAAAGGGGTGAGAAACCGCCAGGGGCGAGGAAGGGGCCAGCTCAGTCCTTCCTGGCCTGTCAGCTCACACCAGGTTGTGCAGGTCTCAGCCTTGGGGATGATGCGCTCTGCGGGATTCCACGGTCTCTGGTCTCTGCTCCGTCGATTTTGCACTCAGGGCCAGGGAGTCTGATGGTCATGACTCTTGCCTCCCAAGGGTGAGGGTAATGCCGGCACATAACAGGTGCTCAGGAAAGGCGGATTGACTTTAACTGGGCCACGTATCCCTGTGAGGTTCTTGTACATTTTATATGGGGCTTTCTTGGCCCTCAAAGCCACACAAGAAGCTCATCTGCTGCTTGGCCTGATCTTGGCAAACCATCCCACCTGGGACATTGGGCAGATAGAGCCCCGCTTTGGGGGCTAAGCCACTGCCTCCTTCAGACTGATTCCTGTCTCTACACCGCATCAGACTGAATAAGCGAGCCCCCGAAGGAATCACTTTCTCAGGGGGTGGGTGCTTTGGTTCTCCCATTGAGAGGAAGCAGGAGAGGCACACATCCTGGCATAAAGGACCCAGTGGCCTCTGGGCCTCAGTTCCCTGTTCTGTACAACATGGGGGAGGGGGAGGCTCTGAGCAGCCATCACCTGCTGAGAGTCTAGGATCAGCCCCTCGTTTCTCTCCACGGATTTACGAGGGAAGTGTCTATGGGAAGACAGGGGGCAGGGGTTGTGGGGCCACCAGAACTTGCTCAGCACAGGCATGGCCCCAGGAAATGCCCAGGAGGTAGGATGAGGGCAGTGATACTGTGGTGCCCTGTCTGATTTGGGAGGGGGGGCAGGGCCGGGGGGAACTGTTGTGCGTGCCTGTGCTGTGTGCTTAGGAGGCCTGGGTTGGCCCAGCTTTGCCATTTGCAGATTGTACGACATTGGGCAGGTTATTTCACTTTCTAGGCCTCATCTCCTCAACTGAGAAATGGGAAGGAAGCATTCCTACCTCTGTATCAACTATACTCAAAAATAAATAAATAAACTAATTAATTAATAAAAGAATTCCTACCTCTTAGAGGGAGATTGGCCTGAGACCAAGCGTCCAAAAGTGCTGTGTAAAGCGTGGAGAGCACCAAGGCTGCACCCTCCCTTCACTGGGGTTACTCTCCGCAGCCACAGAGTCTTAGGGGACCCACTTACTTTTACCATCACTGATACCCGGAGGGTGGGTGGAGCACCAGCTCTGCTGGGTTCTGAGGCGGAGAGGCCACTGATGATTCCCCCAGCCCCCAGTCTGTCAACCCCTCCACGCCAGAGGAGGGTGGCTAGGCATGCTCAGGCTGGGCTTAGGTGGGGGGCGGGGTCCCAGCCCAGTGCCCCAAGGGGGCTGGAGGTCTCCACCAGGTCTTCATGAGAACCTGGGAGGAGTCTGTGTCCACCTGGCAGAGTCTTGAGGGATCTGTGTGGGCACAGCCTTTGCGGGGATGGCAAGGAGGGGGGTGACTTCGGGTGAAGCATTGGCAAAGGGATGAAGGGTGAAAAAGGAGTCACTGAGCTTCGTGCGTGTGGCCCCAGTGGCCGCCTCGGGGGGGACGCTTGGGATCTTCGTGCGTGTGGCCCCAGTGGCCGCCTCGGGGGGGAGACGCTTGGGATTGGGTTGTGCGTCCCACGAGTGTTGGTTTCTTGTGGGCATAGGTGGCCCTCGGAAGACCCAAGGGGTCCAAGCGCGACCCGGAAGGGTACACCGAGGGGGCTTTGGGGCAGTCGCAGCCAGGGAAGGGCAGACCCCGCCCCCGCTCGTGGTCCCGCCCCCCCCGAGCCCGCCCCTTTGCCTGAGGCCCCGCCTCAACCGTGCATAGGTCCGCCCCCGGGGCCGCCCCTGGTCCGCCCCCGGCTCGGGCCCCGCCCCCGGCCCCGCCCCCGCCTCCGCCTCCGTTTGCGCCGGGTCCGCGCTGCCGGCCGCGCTCCTCGCTGCGGCCGTTCGGAGCAATGATTAACCCGGCGGGCCAGCCGGCGCGGGGCCCCGGGCGGAGGCGCGGGACCGGGGCGGGACCCCGGAGGGCCTCTCAGCTTCCTGCTCTCGCCCAAGTTTCCTCGTAGAGGGCTCAGTGCCGGCCGGGGCCCACGGCGCGGCGTGGCGTAGGGCGCGGCGCCGGGCGCGCGTGGGCGCGGAGCGGGCCGCCGGGGTCACCATGAGGACTCTCCGCAGGTTGAAGTTCATGAGTTCACCCAGCCTCAGTGACCTGGGCAAGAGAGAGCCGGCTGCCGCCGGCGCGGACGAGCGGGGCACGCAGCAGCGCCGGGCCTGCGCCAACGCCACCTGGAACAGGTAAGGCCGCGCCCTCCTGGCGGGGGAGAGGGAGCCTTCCGTCGGGCCCGCAGGCAAGGAACGGAGGCCTGAGCGCCGCGGCACTTCACAGTTCGCAAAGAACTTGCTCCGCCGGAGTTGTGCGGGCGGAGAGGGAAGTTTAGTGCAACGTGTTTCTAGAAGGGAGGGACGAGACCGCGGACTCGGGGATCGTCCCGGAGCGCCCAGCTGGTGGGCGACGGGGTGGTCCTGGAGCCTGCGTGCTTGCCTCCCACCCGGGGGTCTTCCCACGTCTGCGCCCCGGTGCTCATGGCAATCTGGGAGGTAAATAGAGCAGGAAGTATTTTTCCCATTTCGCAGTTGAGCCTCAAGGGCGCTGTCGGTGGGTGGCCGCTGCGCTTCCTGTCTCAGAGTGAAGGTCCCTTTGGTCGGAGGGGGGTGGGCGGGTAGTTTCCCCTGAGCGGCCCCTGTCCTCCCAGCTGTCAGCAGGGGTGCAGCAGCTGCCTGGCATTCCTGAGACGACCCTCCCCCCTGGGGGCCTTTCCCAAACTAGCAGGGGCGTGGGAAGTCACCCCACCCCCAAGCTTTGTTTGAAGAGCAAGGCTGGGATCGGAAAAGAGATGGTTTATGTAGTGGGATTCCCCAGCGTGTCTGCTCCTGATCCCTTTTCAAAGTAGACATTTCCACCAAAAGGAAAAGGGAGGGGAGGGGAAGAGAGTGAGAGGCTGTTCAGGGGGGCTGTGGATGCCGTCCCCCCTCCCCCACACCACACACCTGGCAGAGAAGTGTTGCCAGATGCTCCGCTGGCTGTGGTCCTAGCCCCCAGGAACCCGGCTGTCAGTGTGGCCACACATTGATTCTGTTCATGGAGACTTTGCTGAGCATCCTATGGGCACGGGACCACCAGCCTGAGATCCTTGTCTGGGCGCTAGGCAGGACCCCATCATCCACATGCTTGGCTTCTGTCCCCTACCAAGTTGCAGACTGCCTGGGGCTGGGTTTGCCTCAGTTTCCCTGTCAGTGGGCGTGTGCGTTCCTCCTTACCGGGCTGATGTGGAGACAGTAAAGGAAGGACTCTCCCTGGGGAATCTCAGTGAACCCACTGACTGCACAGTGTCCTAAGAGTTGATTTCTCGTCTCAGAGTTCAGTAGATAAATGCCAAGCCCCCCCGCCCCCTCCCCATTCTCTGGTTTAGTGGTAGGAGCCAAATAGATTTAGTTCAATTCCCACCTCTGCCTCTTCCCTGTTGTGTGGCCTTGAGCAAGTCACTCAACCTCTCTGGGCCTTAATTTCCATAGCCATAAAATGGGCTCATAAGGGTGTCCACCTCACAGGGCGGTTGTAGGGATTAAGTGCAAACATACATATTCAAGCCCTCTGTGCGGTGCCCGGCACATGGTAGGTAGTGTGGAACTCAAGCCCAAACTCATGCTGGGGTGGGCCTGTAGGGATGAGGTTGGAGGGGCCCTCAGGAGTCTGCTGGTTCCTGAGCTTTCACCAACAGCAGCTTTGTGAGCCCCTCTTCCCCAAACGGGGTCTCCTGCTGGGGGGTGTCCAGACAGAGGGGAAGGCACTGGCTTAGACAGCCACCTGCCCCGTGTGACCCTGGGGCCAGCTCTGAGTCTTGCGGAGCTCAGGGAGGTGCCTGCTGAGAGAGGCTGCCCGAGTCCCTCCACTGCTTTTCACTTAATGGAATTTAGAACTCCAGCACCTGTCAGGCCTCAGAAGAACACGTTTCCTCTCCCCCAGCTTGAGTCTTCCATCCCTTGGGCACCTGGCCGCTCCCACCTGCCATCCTGTTCGCCCGACCCCTTCACGTCCCTTGGTTCACTTTGCCCAGCGAGGGAGTTATTTCTCACATCCCCCCTTGGGAGGTGCAGAGGGGGACACAGAGCACCCAGCAGACCTGCCCATGTCACTGTCACCCATGTAGGACAGGGCCGGGCCTGAGCCCCTTTCCTCCCCAGGCAGAGGGGATGCCGAGCCAAGGAGAGGCAAAGTGCCTTCCTCTGCCCGTCCCTGAGTGGGAACAGTGCAGGGCTGGGGTCTGCTCTGGTCTCTGCCCCCCCCTCCCCTTCTTGCAGGGCTCCCTGCGGGGGCCCCCAGGACAACAGCCCTCATGCAGGACAGCTGTGTCCGGCCCCCGGGGCCTGCCTTGCTGAGTTCTTCACTCCTTGTTTGGACTCCACGGCCATCTGTGCAACCATAGTAGTCTCATAGGGCTTCTGTGACAAATTGCCATGAGCTGGGTAGCTTTGAACAACAGAGATGTATCCTCCTGTGGTTTCAGAGGCCAGAAGTCCAAAATGAAGGTGCTGGCAGGACTGTGCTCCTTCCGAAGACTCGAGGGGGGTATCCTTCGCCTCCTCCAGCTTCAAGTGGTTTCTTGGCTTGTGGCTGTCTGCCTCTGTCTTCACGTGGTCTCTCCTGGGCCGCTGTTACCGAAACTCCCTCTCCTTTCCCTTACAAGGACACCGGTCATTGGCTCTAGGGTCACCCTCATCCAGAATGATTTTTGTCTCACGATCCTTCACTGACTACATCTGCAAAGACCCTGTTTCCCAAGTAGACCCGAATTTCTAGGGGACTCTCTTCAGCCCACCACAGTGACCCTGGGCACATCCCCTAAATTTCCTGTGCCTCTTTCCTCCCCAGAGCTTGCTCTCATGAGAACGGGATCCGTGCATTCACTTAGACATTCATCGTTCAGTTCGTTCGCTCATTCATTCCTTCGCTCCCTGGCACTGGGCGGCTCCCAGGGCCAAGAGTCAGCAGAGAAAGAACAGCCTCCTGAGCCCGGCTTTGGGGGAAGGAGTCAGGAGGTAAACAGGGACATAAGTAAAGGAATGAGGTCACTGGGTGTGCAGGAAATGTTCGAGTGAGTGGTGGGTGCCAGGCCCCACGGGCCGAGGATTCTCTGCTGGGCGGGTTTGTGCCCTGAGCCAAGCCGAGTGCAGGGCCCCAGACAGGCCGGGGCCTCAGGAGGCTGACCTGCTGCTCCCACCTGGAGTCCCCACCCATTCTCCTCCCTCAAGGGCCCGGGCATGGCGGGTGGTGTCCCGCTCTGTCCAGGCACTCCTCCTGGGCCGCCCCAGTTAGCTCCTCACAGGGTCTGGAGGGGTGGGGCCTCTAGTTCCATGAAGGTCATGCTCTTGAGCTGAGGGGCGAGAGGGAGCTCCCCAAACCTCAGCCCTAAAGGCCCTAAAAGGCCTGCCTAACACAGGTCCCCTGGGCATGTGTTTGGGCCAGAGGGTGTTAATCGTTATGGAGTTAGTGTTAACTCTCGTTCTTTGCGGGCCAGAACCGGCCCAAATGCTTGGGGTTTAGAGAGCCCGGCGCCCACCCCACCTTCTAGGTATGGGAGGGGAGGCCCCAAGCAGGGTGGAGTGTGGCCGCATGCGGGGCCAGGCACACTGCCCTGCGTGGGACACTCCCTCCCTCCCGCATCGTCTCCCTCCATGTAGCTGGGATGATTATCTTCGGCTTACAGAGAGGCAAACTGAGATGGCGTGGGGGGGTGGACTTGCTGAAGATCCCACGCTAATGTTAGGGTCTGGGGGTCTGACCCCAGGTCTGATTTGAGGTCATGGCGCAGGGATCAAGAGAGGTGGGTGTTGGTAAGAACCTGGAGGCTGGAGGCAGCCACCTTGTATGCACTCCCCTATCCTGGGCATCCGGGAGCCCTGCACTCAGAGTGCTGACCTGTGCTGGGCCCTGACCAAACCGCAGGCCTGACGGTGCTCCTGTTATTCCCCAGCGGCCCTCAAGGTGGGGCTCATCGGCCCCATTTTGCAGGAGAGGACACTGAGGCTCAGAGGAGTTTGGGAACTGCCCAGGTCTCCCCAGGGAGTCAGGGCAGACGCTAGGATCTAACCCAGGTCCAGCTCCGAAGCCTGCGTGTCTACCGCCCCCTCAGGAGGGGGTCTCTTGAGGGGCCGGAGGAGGTTGGCTGAAGGCTCCAGGGTGATCCGTTGATTGGGGGGTGGGGGTTGGAGGCTGCTGGGGGCCTGTGCTTGGCTCCCCCTACCCCACCCCTGCCTGTTTGCCGCTCCGGGGCCTGAGCCTCCTGCCCCCCTGAGGCAGTCTGGGTGTGGTCCGCAGAGGAATGGCCCCCCAAAATGTCCACACCCTGGCCCCCCAGAACCTGAGAATATGTTAAAGGCAAAACGGGACTTCGCGAGTGTGATTAAGTGAAGGATCTCGAGATGGGGGTCCAGTGTCGTCACAAGGGTCTTCGTAAGAGCGAGTCCCGGGGGACAGGGCAGGGGAGGAGGTGGCCAGATGGAAGCAGAGATCCAAGGTGCCACAGTGCTTCCCGTGAGGGGGGAGGAGCCTGAGCCAAGCACCTGGGCGCGTCTAGAAGCTGGAAAAGGCCAGGAAACAGATTCTCCCCTAGAGCCTCCAGAAGGAGCCAGTCACACCAACACCTTGATCTTAGCCTCGTGAAGCTGATTTAGAACTTCTGGCCTTCAGAAACGTAAGCAAACACATCGGGGTTGTTTTAAGCCACTATGTTTGTGGCGTCTCTGACGCCAGTACACCTCCCCCCCCCCCCCCCGCACCACCGAGCGCTCTGGGCCAGCACTTCTCACACCCTAGCCCGGGCTCAGGGCCGTGTGCAGCCCTCCCTATCCTGGCTCCAGAACCTGCTTCACAGCTGGGAAATGGGGAGCCACTGAAGGACATGGGCACTCCACTGTGCCCTCCACAGTCCGGCGGGTCAGGGCCCTTGCCAGGTGCCCAGGGAGGAGTGCAGGTGGGCACGGGCCCCTCCTGCTCAGCCAGGAACCCTGTTAGGGCTGGGGGCTAGCATCTGAAGCCAGGTGGACTGAAACCAGGGTGTGAGTGGGACCTGTTTGCTGAGGAGCGGATGAAGTGGACACGGCTGGAAGTGGCATTGTCACCCCATTTACCAGAGGGTCACGTCGGGGCCTGGCCCGGGGGCACGGTTGGCTTCCCAGGTTGCCTACCTCCTGTACCTTTCACCTGGATGTGAAGAGGAAGCCAGTGGGCCCTGCTCCCGGGGCAGCTTGCGCAGAGCCAGGTGGCCCCCCCCTTAATCTCTCGGGGCTCGGCATGACCCCCAGGTACCAAGGAAGACACTGGGGCTCCATTCAGTCACCCTTGGATAGACAGGGGAGAGGGAGGACTAGAGCCTTGGCTGTCAGTGGGGTGGCAGCCAGCAGGAGGAGGGGCCTGGGGGGCCTGTGCGGGACCCAGTGGAGCCCAGCTCCTCTGCCCTTCCTCGTTCACTTGACCATCCCTTGCCACGGACTGCAGGCCGGGGGCCGATGAGACACACCAGGCCTGGACACCAGTGGGAGGGCACCCAAGGAGGTGCCCACCCTGCTCAGGGTCTGGATCGGCCTTCTGGGGTCACCTGGTGTCCTCCGAGGCCTCTGGAGGCCATGTCCAGATCGAGGTAGGCACCAGAGAAAGGCAGGGCTCTGCCTCCAGGTCCCTGCCAGGGCCCTCACTTTCTCCAGGGGTCCACGGAGGTGTATCAGCTAACCGACCAGAGGCCGGCCATTCGCTCTCTGCTGGGGCTTCCTGTCTGGGCAGGTGGGGGCGACACTGAGAGGCCCTCACATGGGGTCCCCTTCAGCCCGCAGCCCCACGTGGGCTCCAGCCCAAACCAGGGTGGCCACAGGCAGGTGGCCCCAGGAGCCCTACAGTCAGCCCTCCCTCTCCCAGTTTGGCTCTGCCCCACCCCCTTCCTGGGCCATGCACTCTCCAGGGGCACCCGGGAGCCTCACCAGGGCTCCAGCACCTTCTGCCCCTTCACCCCAGGCCCACCCAGGGCCCAGGCAAGAGATGCTGGGACTCGGCCCTGCCCTCCTGTCCTGCACTGGGCAGGGGGACAGGCTCCACAAAGGACTGCCCAGTGGGGGGCGGCCATGGGTCTCACCCGGAAGTGCCCTCGGAGGCTGCCTGTGGTCTGCACAGGAGCATCTGCCAGTGCCCGCTCTGGGCCTGCCCACCTCTGGTCAGGAGGCCACAGACCGGGGTGGCTGGGGTTTCACTTCTATCTTGGAGGGAAGATAAGTCACATGAGGGCTTCTCGTTCCCCACCCTTCCTCTCCCCAAGTGGCTCGCAGCAAGGTTTTTTTTGTTTGTTTGCCCAACTTGGACTTGGGCTAGAAAGGGAACCTCAGCCCCTAGCTGCAGAGGAATGGAAGGAGGAGGGCCCGTCCGGCTTGGGGCAGCGCGGGAGGCGGTTTCCAAGCCGGCGCACCGGGGTAGGAGGACCGGGGGCCGGGCTCGCTGGCTCTGCTGGGTGTCACGCTCGTGTGACTCTGGGCAGTCCCTTGGCTCGCCAGACCCTCCTCGTTTCCTTCCATAGCCTGGGGTGTGACAGGCCCCCCGTGTGGTGGTTAGAAGGGAGAGGCTGAGAAAACCACAGAGCGGATGGTTGAGCTGTGGTGGGGGCTTCTGGGGACACACCTGTCCTCAGAGTCACTGCCGAAGATGCCCCAGCAAGTGTCCCCCGCGGGGCACGCCACTGCCCAGGCACGGTCTCCTTTGGGCGCTGGAGTTCCGAATCCATGGTGTGGATGGGGAAGCCGAAGCCCAGGTGGCCAGCGTTCACAGTGGGCGGAGAGGGAACGGCGGGTCTCAGGGTGACCCCCTGGGCTGGGCCGGGGGCTGCTCAGATACAGGTGTTGAGAGACGCAAGGGGGGAGGGCGGTGATAAACTCCCTCACTGGCTGATGCGCTGGGTGCAGCACCAGCCTGAGCCTGGGGGTCAGGGACGGGGGCAGAAGAGTCAAGCAGATAGACCTCCTCTCCCCTAAAAGACCACTGAGGTCAATTTTTTTTCCACAACACCAGTGTGAGGGAGGAGGGACCCAACCTGGGGGGATTGGAGGAGGGTTTGAGGTCCACGGGGCAGGTGGAGGGCGAGCCTACAGGGGGAGGGACAGCATTCAGAGAGCCGGCCTCACCGTCCAAAGCCACTGCGTGCAGGGTCACCCCTGGGCTGGGGTCCCTCCAGAAGGCTGACAGGAAGAGGAGGAAGGCCAGGGAGAGGCTGCTAGGAGCAGGTGTGTGTGACGAGCACAAGAGGCTGCCCCGGGCTCGGCCTGCGCTGGCTTCCTCCCCGCCTCGGGGTCCTTGGTCCTCTCTGCACCTCAGGAGCAGCTGGGCCCCCGGGTCCCAGGGCGGTGCCCAGGACTGCCGTGCGCCTCCGGCCCCCCAGCAGCCCCTGCTGGGCCGGGAGCGGATTCCAGCGTGGCAGCACTGGAGGACCACTGGGTTCCCAGCGACCGTTAGGCTTCCTGGCCGATTTTTCTCTCTTCTAGCTGTAGATGGGGAGCAGCCTTCCGGGGACACAGTGGTGGGGCTGGGTCCACCAGGGACTTCCAACGGGGGTGAGCGAGGCTCTGGCCGGGCATTTCATCCTCACAGCGGCCCAGGGTTGGGGGAAACAAGTTGGAGGACGTGTGTCTTGGACACGCAAGCCAGTGGCATTCTGATGCCAGGCCCGGAGCGGTCGGGCGCCCCAGGTCAAGTGCCTGGTGTCCCACGCGGTCTCGGCCAGCACTTGTTGAGAGGCTGGTAATTCCCGGTGGAGCTGGTCTCGGCCTCGGTCCTGGCGGGGACCAGCCGTGGACTTTGGATGTGGCCCCGCACGGCTCATGCCCCCCGGGGGCGCAGGGCCCTGCGCGAGCCCTGCCCAGACCCGGCTGCATGGGGACGGGGGGCAGCTGTTGGGTGAGCAGCTCTGTGCCCTCCCAGGGGGACGTGGCTTCTGTGAGCCTCTGTGTCCCCATCTGCGAAGTGGGGGGCCAGTCTGCATTCCTGGGAAGCATGGAGCTAATGCCAACGGACAAGGGCACCAGGAGCTTGGTGGCTGCTACCTGGTCTGCGATGTGAACGGCAGCGTGTGTCCAGCTGTCCCCTCCACGCTGAGAATCACGGCAGCAGGTCTGTGAGCTTTAGAGCAGTGACCGGGGCCTAGACGGAGGGCGGTGGAGCCACCCAGACCCGGTTCTCGCCCTCAGGAGTGTGTGGCTGAGCGAGGGTGGGGTGCTAATAGGAAAGTAAATCGGCAAAGTGCCAGGATAGGAGTCTTCCTGGGGAAGGGAGGGGGTCAGGAGGGCTTCTTGGAGGAAGTGGCTTCTGAGCTCAGTCTTCAGTATGCTTACCTCGTGTTCAGGGAAGGGAAGGTCCGGGCCGGCAGAAGGGGCAGTGGGTGCAGAGACCCAGAGGTGTGGTAGCCTCTGGCCCGTCCAGCAACTCTGAGACTCGAGTGTAGGATGCCCCGGCATGCAGGGAGGGGCCATTCCTGACAAGCCTCGAATGCCATGTCCGGGCCTTGGGCTATATCTGCAGGGCAGTGGATGCCTCACAAGACCCTGGTCGGGGAAGTGACGGGGGGGGGCTGGTGTAATCAGGTCCAGGCATACAAGGAGGGGCCCTGGCTAGAAGGGAGGGGAGGGGTGCAGCGGAGCTCCAGGAGGTAGAAGTGGATCTGACTTCAGGAACTTTGGCTTTGGAGGGTGAGGGAGAGTCAAGGATGAATTTTGCTTGGGGCTCTATGCTCTTGGGGTTTATAGACAGTGATAGAAACAATTTAATCAAATCACACAGAAATACGTGGTTACACAGTGACCAGTCTGTAAACGCTGGCAACAACATGTGATCTAAAGGGAGCAGATAGTGGAAGTAGTAGGAGAGGACCAACCAGCAGAAAGGGCACATGCAAAAGCCCTGTGGCTGGAGGCCGCTTCCCCAGTGGGGCCCGTAACACAAGCATTCAGTGCTCAGGGACACCAGGGGTCAGGAGGGGCTGGCTCAGGGGCACCTGGAAGCCCCCGGTAGGTGTCGGGTTGGGATATGTTACAGGGTGCGACAGGTGATCAAAGGTATCCTTGGGGAAAGAGGGTTCAGGAACAAGGGAAGGGGAGCAGAGTGTGTGCAGGCCGCAGAAGACGTCCTGGAGAGGTGACTCAGGCTTGGGGGAGGCTGGGGCTAGGGGTGCAGGATCTTGGGGTCAAGATGGGAACTGAGGCTCTGGTGTGGACAGGGTTCATGAGGACAGCCAACCCCTGCTTATAAGAGAAAAGACGGGCACCTGCTTCTGACCAGGCCCCCTTCTTTTTTTTTTTTTTTAAGATTTTATTTATTTATTTGACAGAGAGAAACACAGCGAGAGAGGGAACACAAGTTGGGGAGAGGGAGAGGCAGGCTTCCCACTGAGCAGGGAGCCCGACGCGGGGCTCGGTCCCAGGACCCCGGGACCGTGACCTGAGCCGAAGGCAGACGCTTAACGACTGAGCCGCCCGGGCGCCCCTGACCAGGCCCACTTCTGTTCCTCCAGCCGAGCAGGGTGGGCTGCTCCAGAGAGGGGTGGCGGGGCCTCGACGACACTCTTCTTTCTCCCGCCTGCAGCATCCACAACGGGGTCATCGCTGTCTTCCAGCGCAAGGGGCTGCCTGACCAGGAACTCTTCAGCCTCAACGAGGGCGTCCGGTGAGTGGCCACGCGTCCTGTCCTGGGCCCGAGACTGGCAGGGAAGGCTGTGTCAGGGCGGAGGTACAGCCAGGCCCTGCTCCCCCAGCCGCACCTGAGGTGCCGCCCTTACAGCCGCAGCGGGCAGTGACCACAGGGCCACGCGTGGACCTTGACTGCGGGCCCTGGTCATGTGGCTCTCGGGCCTGGTGGGCCTTCACCCCCACCCATCCTGAGCACTTTCTCCTCGGGGGAAGCAGGGTAGGACTTGGACAGGGGCTTGAGATAACGCCCACATTCCCCGCTGGTGTGGAACATCATGAAGGATATTATTCCGTTAAAGAGGAAGGACCCACCTGCCTAATGACGGGAGTGTCGTTCCCGGAAAGGCAGTTACAGCCCGGCCGAACGCCCCTCATTTCCTGTGGATGGCCAAGCAGTGAGCACTGGTGAGGGAGCCCAGGACAGACCAGCCCCTCCAAGCTGCCACTGTGAGCCGGGTGCCATCTGTCATTCGGAGGGAATCTGCAGGGCCAGCCCGTTAGTCCTGCTTTGCAGTGGAGGGGGCTGGAGCTCAGAGAGGTCAAGACACTTGCCCGGGGTCACACAGCTGCCTCAAGAAGGCATTTCCTACCTGTGTGCTGTTGCCTTCCCGCCCTGGCCCATGCTACCCTGTCCCTGTGTCAGTATCTGGGAAAAGTAGGCAGCCTCGCTCATCAGCTCAGGGTGAAACAAGGTGATGGAGACAGGGATCATTTTCCTGCAGGGCCCCCCAGCCCAGTGCGGCAGAGCTGAGAGGGGCCTTACCGACAGGTAGACTGAGGCCCAGGGAGGGGGAGGGGCAGCTGAAGTCACGGAGCAGGAGCTCGTTGCCTCTCCTGGGCCCCCTGCGTGTCACCCGCCCAGGGGGCCTTGCTTTTCTCGGGCTCCCATTTTACAGATTAAGGAACTGAGGCAGAGGTCACATGCTGCGTGTGCTCACAGGGCTGGTCAGTGGAGCTGGGACTTGGGTTCCTGACCCCAGGCCTTGTGGGTCCCTCGGGACAGCCCCCTGCCCGGCCCCCGCCCCCTCTTCTCTATCACTTGGCCACATTAAATCGAGTGACTTTAATTACGCGTGATACCCATAATTATGCGTGAATCCATCACTGGATTAGCCTTGATCCCACGAGAGAGCCCGGTGACAGGAGCCATTGATGGCGCTGTCACTCTAATGTTCCCCTCGGTTCTCGGGGCCGGCTGGTGAGACGGGCGGTTGGGGGTGCTCCTCGGCTGGGCTCAGGCAAGGCTAAGTCCAGGGAGGTGAGTAGTCACAGGATCCTGATGTCTGGCCGTCACCCTTTCTTTCCCATTTTTATATACATATGTGTATACAAGGACATACAATCCAGTCTTCAAACATACGGGTTCGGTGGTTTTTGGCATAATCACAGAGTTGTGCAGTCTTCACCACTATCTGATTCCGGAACATTGTCACCCACTCCCGCCCCCCCCCATAAAAGCCCGTCCCCATTAACAGTCACTCCCCATCCCTCCTCCCCCAGCCCTTGACAGATGCCAATCAGGTGTCTGTCTCTGTATGATTTGCCTCTTCTGGACGTTTCTCGTACATGTCATCAGCCGACATGCCCGTGGCCTTCGGTGTCCGGCTGCATCCGTGACACCTTCAAGGGCCATCTGCTTTGGAGCCTGTGCCCTCACTTCATTCCTTCTCGTGGCCAAGTAATATTCCACGCTAGGGAAACCACATCCCGTGTATCCGTTCACCTGCTGCTAGACGTCTGGGCCGCCGCCCCCCCCCCGGGGCTGTAACGCGTACGGCCCTGAACGTGCGGTGCAGGGCTTTGTGCGGACGTGTGTATGTGTGGTTTCTCCTGGGGCCACACGTGGGGTGTGCACAGCAGCTGCCCCAGCCTCCCTTCCCACTAGCTGCGTCTGAGCGGCCAGTTCCGCCAGCTTCTTACTGGCACTTGCTACTCTTGGGGTTTTGTATCTGACAGCACTGTGGGTGTGAGTGCCGTCTCGTGGTTGGGGTTTGCAGTTCCCTGATGACTATGACAGGAACATCTTTTCACGGGCTCATTGGCCATCTGTATATCATCTTCGGGGAAATGTCTACTTGGCCCATTTTTAAATGGGATGACTTACCTCTTCCTTGTTGAGTCGCGGGAGTTCTTCATATATTCTGGATCTAGACCCTTACCAGGTTCTGATTTGCACAGCTGCTCTACCATCCGTGGGTTGTCTCTTGGCGTTTCCGGCAGTGTTCTCCGAAGCACGAAGGTTTGATTTTGATGACGTCCGGGCTGCTGGTCTCGCCTCTCTCTCTCTCGACCACCTTCTCCTAAGGCCCCCAAACAGACACACTTGGCATAGTAGTTTTCCCAGATAGAGACTAAGTCACTCTGGGTTGCAGAGGACACCTCTTTACCCCGTTTCAGATGTCATTGCCCCTGAAGGACTCCTCATGCACCCCACCTTCTTAAACAGAATCAGGCCCCAGGATGCCCTAGTTGTGCTCAGCTGTGAAAGGCCTCTTGCCCCGTGCCCAGTGGTCCAGGCTGCTCTGTGTTCTCGGGCCTGTCTTGACCCTGCAGCTGCTGCCAGGGTGTCTGCCTCGGGCCAGGAGAATCATCTGGAAGCTTATGGGCAGGAGCTCGGCCACCTGCTCTGCTCCTGAGAGGCCCCTTCTCCTGCCTCCTGGGCTCTGGCTGGGATGCAGATTATCGGGCCGTGCCCCAGCTCCAGCCCGATGTCCCACTGGCCCTGTAGCGCCCAGGAGCCAGCAGGCCCATCTGGAGAGGGTGGCCCTGGCCTCGGTCTCTGCCCCCCCACCCCCTTTCTGTGGCTGTCCTTCTCCCCTCAGATGACACCCGGGCTGTTCCCCTTGCAGTGCCTTCCCCAGGTGGTGTCCCGGGGTGCATAGGCTGGCCTGGAGGCTCCACTGAGGATATGGGAGTAAGCTAACCAGCAGGCCCCACAGGGACCTCACCACTCGCCCCCCAGGGCCTCAGTCTCCACATCTGTGGAATGAGCATGGTTCCTCTCATCGGCAGCTGGGAGAGCCGGTGGGCACAGCACAAATTGGGGGATGCTTGTCTGGCCATGCCCCTCGCCCTTGCTCAGGGGCTCATGTAGTGAGTTAAGAGGAAATGTTAGGAGGTAAGGGGAGACCCCGGGCAGCCAGCAATGGGGCAGAGGGTCTGCTAGGCCCTGAAGGAGACAGTCATTCATTCATTCATTCATTCATTCATTCATTCATTCATTCATTCATGTTCATACTCACTGTCACTGACGACGGGCCAGGGAGAAGGTGAGGAGGGCTTTACTGAGCACCTGCTGTATATACCAAGTGTAAGCCATGGTCTCACTTGACACCCCAGACCCTCCTCCTCCACCTTCTGGCATGTCTCAGACCCCAGATGAGGGTGCTGGAGCTCAGGCAGGGGAGGGGACTTGCCCAGCGTCACACAGTGGACTGGCGGCGTTGGGGCTGGCTCTCTGGCCCCTCACGGGCTGAGGGGACTCACCCAGACTCAGCCCTGGCCTAAGAGAAGACCCTCCCTCCTTGCCTTTTGCTCTCTGGCCTTGCCCAGAGTGGCGCCTTGTGTCATGCGTGTGGTGACCTTGAGATAGACACTGAGCTTGGACATGGGGTCACACAGGAGCTGAGGTCATGTTTGGTCCTTGGAGGCGCAGATGATTGGGAGAAGGTGGAGGGACTGTGGCAGGGGGCTGACCACAGGGGGCCGCTGGCTTCACACCCCCTCGCTGTCCCAGGTGGAGCTCAGCCTGGTGAGTGTCGCCCCCGTTAACCTCACAGTTACACGGGGATGGCGTCGGGTGGTGACGTGGGATTGGTCCTGTGCTAAGAGAAGCTGCCGGCCAGGGGTTGGGGACAGGGCCCCGGTCGGGGCTGCCACCAGACAGCCGAAGGTCCTCACTCATCCCATCCAGGGACACCAGGACCACCTGTCAGGCTGTCGTGAGCCTCAAGTCTGTGACTGGCCTGGCGTGGCCGTGGCCCCTGAGAGCTGCTCAGGAAACGTGGCCCTCTTCATCTCCCCGCTCCATCTTCTCTGCACCTTCCAGATCCTGCCCGAAGCCCCGGGTTCCAGGGATGCCTGCCGCTCAGCTCCTGGGGTGCTGGTCACCTCACACAACCCGCCTGCCCTCTCTCTGCTTCACTTCGCCCCCAGGCCCCCATCCCCCGTGGGGACAGCCGGTCCTGGGATGCCCGCTTTCAGCACCAGGAAGGTAGAGCGTAGCCACCCTTAAAAGGCCTTTGAGGACCAGGGCACCCTCTTCGCGGGTATGGGGGTGGTGAGGTCAGTGCTCCCCGAGTGTGCACGCATGCACGCGCGCACCCACACACACACACAACAGCTCCAAGGCTGACCGAGATGAGAGCGGGGGAGGTCGAGTGTTGGGCCGAACGTTGACAGTGCCCAAGTGTCTCCGGTCTGGACCAGGATGCCCACCCTTCTCTCGGCCCCCAGAGGTGTGCGGTGCAAAGAGCTGTCAACCTGAGTACAAAGGACGGGGTTCAGACCCTGACTTGCTGTGTCCTGTGTGGCCTTGGACAAGTCACTGGACCTCTCTGAGCCTTCCTTGCCTCGCTTGTAGAAGGGAGCCAGAATGAGCACCTGCTGCTCGGTTGACGGAGTACAGGAGGGCCGTGAAGATGCCCTCGGGAGCCGTGCTCCCTGCTTGGGGTGGGGTGGCGGGGCGGGGAGCAGAGGGTTAGAGGCCCAGCACTGCCGGTGTCTCCCTGAGAACGTGACAGATGCCTGTGGCCCTCACTCTCGCTGTGGGGAGCCTTCCACTTCTGCTTGTGTGAAATGGTGGTGGGGGCCTACAGAGCCACAGCTGAACAGGACGGGGGCCCGAGGCCCACCCCGCCCCCTCCCTGCCCCCGGCCCCCTGCTGGGACGGGGCTGACGGGGGTGTGCCCACCCTTCGCCCCGGGCTGAGCGGGTCGGCCTCCCAGCTGCACCGGTGACCCCCCCCCCCCGTCAGCACCGCGTGGTCTCTGAGCCCTGCTGTCCCTCACTGTCCTGTCTCCTCCCACCCACAGGCAGCTGCTGAAGACAGAGCTGGGGTCCTTCTTCACCGAGTACCTGCAGGTGGGTGGTCTGTGCTCTTGAGCGGGCTGGGGTTGCTTTCTGAGCTGGCCAGAAAGGACAGGGGTCACCTACTCTCCATGGGTACACGGAGCACTAGGTTCCAAGGACTGCCACACCACCATGACTCAGTTTCCCCGTCTAGCCAGCGTGGCCGTTGTGCAGGTTAATGATAACGATGCGGGTGAAGTCTTCGCGCTCTGCGAACCCCGGCACGTGGCAGGACGCAGGGCTGGCTTTGTTCAGGGCCGTTCACCTCCTGGAATACAGGGTGGGCTCCCGGACGTCCACGTGTACATCACTGCACGACCCCAGTGCCCTGAGCCACACGGTGACGCCGTTGGCCTGGCGTCAGCATTGAGAGGCCGCTCTGTGCCTTACTTTGCATTTGTCACACCTCCTCGGGCCAGCAAGCCTGAAGAGTCCACGCACACACGGAACCACAGGCCCGGGGCACACGGCCAGGAAGGAAGGGTGGGGAGCAGCAGCGGGGCTGGGCTTCGAGCAAGGGCCCACCTGGCCGGCGGAGCAGCCTCCCCTCACGCGGGGTCGGGGTTGGCGGAACTCACATGCACGGTTTAAAGTGCATGGTTCGGGGGCCTTCAGTGTCCTGACACCGCTAATTCCTGGGTCAGTCCGCACTTCGCTCCTTTTTTGCAGCCATGTGAAATTCCACTGTCCAGAGACACCCGCTGTGTCTGTCCACCCGTGGGGGACGCTGGGACGTTTCTACCTTTTGGCTGCTGGTGGCGGTGCTGAGACCACCAGGTGTCATTCTCAGCCCAGACGCCTGGGGCAGCGTGACAGCATGACCCCCGCGCTTGGGGCGTCAAGGTTCACACGCCAGGACTTGAGGCAGGGGGCCCCTCTTGCTTGAAAGGCCTTCCTCCATCGGGGACTGCGAAGGTGGCCACCTGCCCTACTCGGCTTGTCTCCGAGGGGCCGTCGCTCTCCTCCCAGGGCGAGCTGAGGTTCAAGCTCTACCGGGAACAGGCTGGGGGGTGGAGGGGGGCATGGGTAAGAGCCCCTGCCCCGGGCCTCGGCTGCCGGCTTGGGAGGGACTCCCGGGGGCCTTGCCGGCCCGGGCACCCCCCGCAGCAGTAACGGCTTGCCTGTGTGTGCTTTTCAGAACCAGCTGCTGACGAAAGGCATGGTGATCCTGCGGGACAAGATCCGCTTCTATGAGGGTGAGTGTGGCGACCCCGCAGCTGGGACCGAGTGTGGGGACGCGCCGCATGCCGGTGTCCCTGCTGGGACGTGTGGCCCTCCCAGCCTTGCCTGTGTCCCCAGGGCTCCGGGTGGGAGGGCGGCAGGGGCAGCAAGGCCAAGATCTTACCCCAGGAAGGGACCTTAGTCGGGAGAGCATCTGCTCCCCCACCCCCACCCTGCAGCTTGCTGGGGCCCGAGAGGGCTGAGAAATCAGGGAAAAGGCCCTGCTTCCCCTCACTGCTCCTGGGGCCTTCTCGTGCCAGGGCACCCCATCTCAGCATCTTGGGAGAACCCCGGACAGGACCTTTGAGGACCTATTGTTGCCCTGATGTTCCTGAAGGAGGAGGTGGGAGCCAGGGACTGCCCCCTGGCTGGAAGGAGTTTGGGGCCTGAGCCTGGTGCTGGACCTCCTAGACGGGTTTTCTCTTTTAATGCTCCTACCCACCCATGAGGCCTTCAGGTCCCTGTGCCCATTTCGTAGCTGGGAGCAGCGTAATGATGGCAGGCGATTTGTCTGCAGCCACACTGTGAGTAGAGGGTGGGGGTGCGTTCGAGCCCGGGCCAGCCTGGCCCCAGCGCCCACGCCCTTGGCCCTTCCGGAGGCCCACAAGTTCCAGCGCCAGGGAGCAGCAGCCGAAATGTTGTCTCCTTGTAGGAGTGAATCGGCAGAGAGAAAGCTCAAATTACGGGAGGGCCCAGCTCAAACCACAGTGCCTTTGCTAAGGCCTGCTTTGTGCCAGGCCCTGTGCTGAGTTCTGGCTCTGTGAACATTGGTTGAGCGTCTCCTATGCACCAGGCCCTGGGCACTTGCTTACTCTCTGCTAGACCGTCCTGAGTGTTCTCCGGCTCCTAACTCAGGGCTCTCCCAGCAACCCTGCACAAGAGACATCACTGCAGCCACTGCACATACAGGGAAACTGAGGCACCAGGGCCACACGACCCTGTGTGGCAGCCTGGTTCCACTGCCGCTTCGGTTCTTCCTTGGATCCTTCCTCTGATCCTACAGAGAAGGGGTGTTAGCCCATTTCCCAGAAGAGGACACTGAGGCCAGTGGCCTAGTGTGCTCTGGATGAACTCAGCTGCGTGTCCCCTGCTCTTTCTGTGTCTCCCGCTTCTGTCGGGGGGGAAGCTCTGAGGCAGGAGCCTGGGAAGGGCCACCAGAAGCACAGTCAAGGGGAGGGAGAGGCACAGACTGCCAGGGGTCGAGGCTGACTTCCTGGAGGAGGCGGCAACGGAGTCCAGCAGTCAGGGCGGTGAGGATCTGGCACCTGGCGGAGATGCCCTCCCACGCCCCTCTCCTTACTCGGCACATTCCAACAGTGCCTCTGCCTCCCACCGGCTCCAGCCCAGGGGAGCTGGGAGCTTCAGAGAAGAGCAGCTTTGTGCAGCTTAGTCGAGCCCTGCCTGCAGCGGCCGTGTCCGCCAGGCCACCCAGTGGGGAGTGCCAGCCCCGTCCATCCTCCCCAGGCCTCGGGGACAGGCACGGAGCCCCAGTCTGGGGGCCATGGGCCCTGGCCTCCAGTTCCCATCCAGCCACAGACCTCAGCCTCAGTGTCCCAATCTTAGAACCATGGGGTTGGATGGGCTCCACCCGTGTGCTCACTCTGGGTCAGGCCCCAGCTAGCCTCGGGGGGCCTGGAGATGGAGGAGATCCAGCCCTGCCTAGCAGGGGCTGACAGTCCAGTTGGGGACACAGACGTGGACCAGACAGTGACAATTCAGGGTGATGAACGTCAGGGTGAAAGGAAGCCCCGGGGAAGGAAGGGTTAGTTCCATCTTGGCAGTCAGGGAGGACTCCATGGAAGCAGTGGTCCTTGAGTCAGGCCTCAGAATGTGGTCTGTCCGGGAAGACGTTCGGCCCCGTTCGGCCCCCTTCAGTCCATGCTGGGGGGACAGTCGCTGATGCCACACCCTGAGGGGTGGCCTTTGGAGCCTTCCCATCCACCTCCTGCCCCGGTTTGGCTCCCAGGGCAGCTCTTCCTTGAGACTGCTCCCTGTGGCCAGCCACGTCCTCACCTGTGCCTCTGCTGGAGGGTAGTGGGTGGCCTCATGTAGGCCAGCCCCAGGACCTTGCCGCCCGTCCCTCCCTGCAGCCTCCAGCCTCCAGCCAGGCCTTGGACATCAGCTCCCAAGCACAGCGATTCCTGGAAACAGGAGGCCTGGAGGGACAGCCTTGACATGGAGTCTCCCTCCCGGACCACGCCTAAGGCTGTGGTTCCGTGGTCTCCAGGCCTGGCTTACAGGAGTGGGCTCCGGCTGCCGCCAGGATGACTCCTCAGCGGCCAGAGACCCGAGGACTCCAGGGAGGAGCTCAGGGGCTCCTGCAGGCTCCAGGCCCTGGGCTCAGCCCTCTCTTGTCCAGCAGGAATCCCAGGCTGTTACAGGCCATCCGGCCAAACTCCCCAGTGGCCTTGACACACTGGCCCGTGGGCCTGACTCCACCAGGCCGTCCTCCTGGCTAGCTCTCCTCCTCGGAGCTCCTGCTGTGGCCTTTTCCACTGCCCTGTGGTCATCACGGGGTTGAGACCCGAGCCAAGATCAGCCTGGTGCGCTCCAGTCTCCCGGGCCCTCAGCAGGACTGAAAGAGGAAGACGGACCCGCCCACCAGGGGAGAACCTGGGTTCTGCTGAGCTTCCGCCGGTGGCCATGCCCCCAGCCGACACTTCGTGAGCACTTGCTACGTGGCAACCTTCCGCCCCGTGCGCACGAGGGTGTTCACACCCATCTTACGGAGGATCACACTGAGGCTCTGGTTGCCGGACTCCCCGGGGGTCCTGACACTGTCACCTCCGACAGCCCTGCCACCCACCTCGCCTGCAGCCCCAGACCACGGGCCCCAGCAGAGAACTTGGCCGGTGGGCGCGGCCGTGCTTCCTGGCCTCTCGGTCAGCGTGCAGTTCAGATGGGGCCTCGAGGCAGTGTTTTACAACATCTGCTTTCCACAGCATTTCCGCCCCGTGGGCTGGAGAGCAGCCTGCGGACGCCTGCCTGGCCCGTGCCCAGAGCCACCCCACGGCCAGCCCAGGGAACTGAGCCGCCTTTCTTCTTACCGGGGACGGTGGGGACCTGAAGCGACCTTTGTACAGGCCGAGCCCCGCGGGCGGCGGCACCCACCCATCCTGGGTTCTGCAGAGCTAGGTGTGGGCCCCCAGGGAGGGTCGGGAGCTGGCTGCCGGGCAGAGAGCCCCAGTGCCGGCCGATTGGCCACGCTCAGAGGCCACAGCACCCTGGCCACCCGCTGGGCTGGATGGGCTTCCTGGGGACGCCCCCAGCAGGCTCCCCTCCCAGAGCCCCCGAACCTACACAGACTTGGGCCTTAATGGGCAGGGAAAGTGTGGGGCCCAGAGCCCATGGAAGTAAGAAGAGGTGAAGGCCTTTGTCCGGCTCCCTGGTTCCCATGGAAACCTCGAGGCAGTCTCACCCGGGCAGTATAGTCTGGGACGCCGGCCAGCATGTGGCACTTCACCCTCCTCACCCAGAGACCCCGAGCACACCCAGGTTTTCTCCACCAGTCCTTAGTCTGACTTCCAGGTGGGGGGTCCCACCGAGCAGCAGAGGCCTTGGGCGACACGTCCTGGGGCCTGCTTATCCCAGACACAGCAGCTTTCATTCCAGGCAGAAGGGCTGAAGGTTCAGCACTTTGCATTTCCTGGGGGAGCCCCGACCCGGCTCGGGGACACCTCATCTGTCCTCATCCCTCAGGGGCTGCCCACCCTGAGGATGGCATGCTCCTTCTGCAGGGCTGGCAGAAATAACCCAGAGCTTGACCAAATGGCTGCTTTTCACACATCTACTTGTGTGGATTCCGCACTGAGGATGTCCCATCAACCTGGCGAACCCAGCGTCCTAAATCAGCTTGGGGAGCGCCTCCTCCAGGAAGCCCTCCCGGCCTGATCCTCTCCGCTTTTTCTGCTTCCCTTCCCTACCTGGGACATGCTGTTCTTGGACGTGGCCTCCCTGGCTCCCCAGATCCCACCCCAGGCAGCCCAGGGTGGCGGGGACCAGGGCCCTGGAGGAAAAGGACCTGAACCTCTCAGAGGCTCTGTTTCTTGGTCTGCCCACTGAGGTCACCCCTTCAATGGGACGATGACTGTGCTTATAGTTGCCATTCAGGGTCCTGCTTCCCTGGGGATCTTGGAGGCTCCACGGGGTCCCCGGTGCCCAGTGAAGGTGCTCTGCAAACGCCTACAGGGGTGGACAGATTCCCCGCCTGCTGGTGGCGGGGGGGCTGTCACCACGGGAATTGGAGGAGACGGGCGTGTGCGGCAACTGCCCTCAGGCACGGGGGGCGTTCCTGTGCGGGTCTGGTGTGGGATGAAGGAGTGGGAACCAGCAGCCAGTGCTTACGAGCTCGTCCTCTGCCCTGGACCCCGTCTCCGCTCGTTTCAGCCCCGCAGCCCTGGGAGGTCGGCCCTCGCACTGTCCTGTTTTATTAGTGGCGAAGCGGAGGCACAGGGAGACTACACCATGGACCCCCGACCACAGAGCTGCTAAGTGCTGCGTGCTGTCAACCTGGGGTCAGGGGGGCGCCTCCAGGGCCCGGAGCCCAGCCCTCAGCTCCCGTGTCTTCCTGCAGACGGAAGAGAGGACTCCGGCCTGGGGGCTGGTGAGCAGTGATGGCTGTCTGTGCCCACAGGACAGAAGCTGCTGGACTCACTGGCGGAGACGTGGGACTTTTTCTTCAGTGACGTGCTGCCCACGCTGCAGGCCATTTTCTACCCGGTGCAGGTGAACGGCCCCTGCAGCCGTGGGACCCCTGGGGCCCAGGCGACCGCCCGTCCCAGCCTTGCTGCATGCTGCCCCCGGCCTGGGGATAGGCACGTCCCGGACCTCTCAGAACTGCTTTCCCACCCACAATTTGGAACTAAGGACAGTTCCCTCCTACAGGCCCTATAAATAGCCCTGGGCAGCACATAGTAGGCCCTGCCCAGCACACACGGCTCGGTTTGTGACAGTAACCCTTTCCTTGCCTGAGGAAGCTGACTGGGGCCTCTCCTTGGGACAGGGGTCATCCAGGGAGGAGGACGGGGCGGAAGGGGTCCCGATGGTCTGTGTGTGAGGCCATATACCCGGGATCTGGTCCCAGATCGTCTGATGTGGAGGGAAGCGGGGGTTTCGCGTGACGGCAGCGGGGCGGGGCGCGGCCTTCTGTGTCTGCAGGGCAAGGAGCCGTCCGTGCGCCAGCTGGCCCTGCTGCACTTCCGGAACGCCATCACCCTGAGCGTGAAGCTGGAGGATGCGCTGGCCCGCACCCACGCCCGCGTGCCCCCTGCCATCGTGCAGATGCTGCTGGTGCTGCAGGTGCGTGGGGCCCCGAGGGGGCCACTGCGCCCTCCTGTGGCAGAAGCATCCCCGGTCACAAGGCTGGGCTCCCCAGAGGCAGAGCCTGAGGCGAGGATCTGGTTCCATGTGACTTGTCGATGGAGAGACTCTCAGGAGAAACCCGGAAGGAGAGAGGGAAGCAGAACAAGCCCAGAAGGTGTTGGGGGAAGATGGGATTTAACGAGAAGTGGGCCTCAGCCTCATCCCGTGGGGAGCCCAGGAGTGTGAAGGGGCCCAGAGTTGTCCCTCGTGGGCAGGGGCTGTTGGTCACCCCCCCCCCCCCGCAATGGTTCCAGATGTTTCTGGTGCGGATGGCTCTTACCGGCCAGAGCAGCTTTGGGAAGGGGGCAGCCGCAAGCTGGGGATGAGTGGCCTGCCCAAGACAGCAGGGGATCTGATGGGCCACCAACAGCCGTTACCGCAAACAGGGCCTTTTGCAAACTACTGCATCCCGTCACCGCCCCATTTTACGGGTGGGAAATGAGCCCTCGTCTGCCCAGAGCTAACGAGGCCGGGGCTCACCCACGTCTGACCGCCCCGAGGTCCTGTTCATTGTTCTGCATCCCCCCGTGCACGTGGGTATCCTAAATTAGGGTCTGCGAGTTTGGTCCTAGGGTCCAGGGCAGCCAGTGAATATTCCCGGAGCAAGGAAGGGCCTGATGAATGAGGAGGTCTGAGGGTCGAGGGACTGCACTGGGCACGAGCTGGTGGTCGTCCTGGCAGCCAAGCAGGGTGCCGGGCCTGCTGCTGGGATTTGGAAGGATTTTAGCTGAGACCTGGCTGGGTTGAAGCAGGGGACCTCGAAGGACTTTGTGTCTCTCAGCCTCTTTCGTCACCTCTGTGACGGATTGAAACTTCTGCCTGCAGGGCAGGTTCAAGGACAGTGGGGAGAAATGATGTAAAGCCTTCTGTGGTGCTTCTGGGAGCCCACAGTGGCCGGACTGGGATTTAGAGCCAGGGAGGCCCCACTGTGATCCCATGAAAGCCCTGAGGTGGGTGGCCAGACTGGGGCGGTGCTGCCCCCTGGTGGCCTCTCTGCCTCACGCAGCTTCCTCCGCTTGGCCCCTTTGCCCCCAAGACTTGCCCTCCTGCCCCTTTGCTGTAGCCCCACTCCCCACCTGGCCGGCACTTTGAGTGAGCTTGTCCCCACTGTTTTCGAGTCCCAGGTGGATCTGAAGTCACAGCTGCTGGTTAGCATGTGCCGAGGGCCTACCGTGTACCCCGTGCTTCGCGGGCAGAGTGACCATTCCTCTCCCAGGGAAGCTGGGGGAGCAGCTGTGCCTCTGAGTGTTCACCAGTAATGCAGCCCCTGGGCCCCCATTCTCTCACTGTGCAGTGGGGAGCAGAGACAGACATCCTTTACAAGTCTGGGGAATGAACCAACGTGAAGGTCACGAACGCCCTGCTGAGCGGAAGCACCTTGCTCATCTGTTGCACTGTTGCTGGGGGTGGAGGTAGTTCCAGGGAATGTGGGGTTTTCATTCCTGACGTTAGGAATTAGTGTCGTCTCTTTGGTAGTCACCCTGGCTGGAGGCTTAGTGATGTTACTGGGCTTTTCAAGGAGCCGGCTTTTGGTTGCATCGATTTTTCTCTAAGGATTTCCTGTTTCAGTCTCATTGAGTTCTGCTCTTATTATTTCTCTTGTGCTTTCTTTGGACTTCGTTCTCTCTTCTTTTTCTAGTTTCCTGAGGTTTAGAAGCTTAGGTTATTGACTTGCGGGCTTTCCCTTTACTAATATATCCGTTCGATGCTACAGTTTCCCTCAAAGCACTGCTTCAGTGCATCCCATCGATGTGGATCTGTTTTCATTTTCATTTCTTCAAAACATTTTAAGATATTTGTTAAGATTTCCTCTTCGGGGTCAGCTGGGGGGCTCAGTTGGTTAAGTGTCTGCCTTCGGCTCAGGTCATGATCTCAGGGTCCTGGGGTCGAGCCCCGCGTCGGGCTCCCTGCTCAGCGGGCAGTCTGCTTGTCCCTCTGCCTCTGTCCTGCTGCTCACCCTGCTTATGCTCTCTCTTTCTGTCAAGTAAATAAAATCCTTAAAAAAAAAAAATAGAAAAAAGATTTCCTCTTTGATCCACGGGTTATTTAGAAGTGAGTTGTTTGCTCTCCACATACTTGGGGATCTCCCAGCTGTCTTCCTGTTCTGATTCCTGGTTTCACGCCGCTGTGGCCTGAGAGCAGGCGCTGTATGATTTCTATCCTTTCCAATCTGTGAAGGTGCGTTTTGTGGCCCAGAACATGGTCTGACTTGGCAGGCGTGCCCCGTGAGCTGCGGAACGTGTGTTCCGCTGTCGTGGGGGGAGGCAGTCTGATGGCGATTAGGTCCCGTCGGTTGATGGTAGTGGTAAAGCGCGGTGTGTCCTTCCCGGTTTTCTGCCTGCTGGTCTGTCTCCCCTAGTGGATTAACGATCTCTCCCAAGCTTCTAGTGGTTTTGCCTCCCGTGGTCTGGCGCTCTGTTTTTAGGTGCAGGCATGTCAGGGGTTGTTACGTCCTCCCAGAGAATTGACCTCTGTATTGTTACATAGTGACCTTTTTGGCCCCCTATGACTAAAGTCCACCCTGTCTGAAATTAACCTTGAAATTAAGCTAGCTGCTCCAGCTTTCCTGTGACTGGCATCAGCATGGCATAGCTCTCTCAACCCTTTGCATTGATTGATTGATTGGAGGGAGGGAGGGAGGGAGGGGCAAAGGGAGAGAGAGAATCCTAAGCCGACTCCGTACGCCGGGAGCCCGAGGTGGGGCTCGATCCCACGACCCTGAGATCATGACCTGAGCCGAAATCAGGAGTCGGCCCCTTAACTGACTACGCCACCCAGGCGCCCCTCAACCCTTTGCTTTTAGTCTGTGTGTGTTTTTCCAGTTGAAGTGGGTTTCTCGTGGGCGGCGTGGCCGGGGGCTCTGGCGCTGTCCAGAGCTGTCATCTAACGTTCTAAGAGTATCTTGTGCTGTGAGCAACTGGCGGCCCCTCGAGGAGGAATGTCTTCCCGTTTCTTCGCGCTCACTAAGGCCCTGCTGTGTGCCAGGCCTCTGCTGGGGGTGCTGGGGGCACAGAGCTTGCCCCCCCCCCGTCAGCCAGACCAAGGCTGTCCTGTGGGCGGCTGCCTTCCTCAGGCTTTGGCTTTAATGGAACCAGAAGAGGTAGAGATCTCCTCAGAGCTCTGGACGAGGGGCGTCAGGGAGGAGAAGGTGGGCAGGGCCTGGTGGCCCTGGGGGGCAGCCTTTCCTGCCTGTAGCACTCCATGGGATGAGGAGTGAGGGCAGGGGTCCCCAGCGGAGGCCTTTAGTGGTGACAGTCGAGCTAAGCCTGGCTGGGCCAGGGCGGCAAGGAACAGGCTATCTAGTGACCACCTGCCTCCCTCCCTCTCTTGCAGGGGGTGCACGAGTCCCGGGGCGTGACCAAGGACTACTTGCGCCTGGAGACGCTGATCCAGAAGGTGGTGTCGCCCTACCTCGGCACCTACGGCCTCTACTCCGGCGAGGGCCCCTTCACACATTCCTGCATCCTGGGTAGGGCTTGACTGGGTCTTGAGCGGGGAGCTGGGTAACCTCAGGCCCCATCCACCTCTGCCCAGGGTCCAGGCCTCCCAGTGAATAGATGGCCACAACCAGATCCCACTGGGGATTTGCTTTTCGGTCATGCATGAGACTGTCCTGAGCATCCCCCAGCCCTGCTGTGTGCTGGGCCCTGGGCACGCGGGGCCCAGGGTCCCTCCTTCAAGAAGTGAAGGGGACCTGTCAGGCTGACACCGTATATGGTAATGTGATGACTTCCCCGAGAGCCCCACAGAGGCTGCTGTGTTCCCAGTGAGGTTCCATCTGTGTTCAGTCCTGAAAGGCAGGAGGTGGCCAGCGGAGGGCACAGCACATGCAAAGGCCCGGAGCCCAAGAAACCTAGCTTGTGTGGGGACTCACAGGGGAGGGGAAGGGGGAGGTGGGCGTCCTGGGGCTGCCTGGCCTGCCTGGCAGAAGCCCGCCACGTTGCTCCTTTAACAGACAGCCCATGGGTTCATTCGCCTCTGTAAACCGAGCACCGGCTGTGTGCCTGCCCCCGTTCTTGGCCGTGGGGGATCAGCAGAGACCAAGGCCCACCCACATGGGCTCTCAGGGCCAGGGAAGGCAGACCAATGAGTAAACAATCCCCAGATGAGTCTCCACGGGGACCCATACCCAGGTGATATGAGGGCCATGTGGGGGAAGGCCAGACTGGAAGCGACAGGTGTGCTGACGGAGGAGGAACCAGGCCTGGGGAGAGGTGCACAAAGACCATCCTGGACTGGGGGAGCCCAGAGGCACAAGGGCCACTTGGGAGGGCCCAGCTACCTGCTGGTGTAAAGCCCAGCTACCAGGCAGGCCCCAGCAGCTGGAGGAGAGCCCCTGCTTCCCGCCCCCCGCCCCCGACTCCGTGCGTCTCTGGACTCCAGGCCTCTGCTTGCCGGAGGGGGGGGGGCTCTGTCTCTTGCCCTGGAAAGGCCCCTGAGCTGCTCACCGGGCTCAGCCCTGCCACATGGTGGTCACTCGGTGGAACTGCAGGGCCCTGAGTGGGAGCCTGAGATCAGCCCGAGGCCATCCTCGTCTGCCCCCCGGGCGCCCGCCACACTCCGAATAAAACCCCAGCCCTGACCACCTCACGTGAAAAGACCCTGTGTCATCCTGCCCCCGCCCTGACACTTAACCACCGCCTGACCTGTGGTCCACCCACATGGCTTCGCCCTCTCCACGCACACTGGGACTCCAGGAAGTGCCGCGGGTTGTTTAACTTTCCATAGGTGGGGAAACTGAGGCACGTGCGCATTTGAACCAAGCAGCTGATTGAGCCTCCCCCTCCCCCAGCTCCTGACCATCCAGAGTGAGGCTGGGACGGAGGAAGGAAGGAAGAAGACACACAGGGACAGACCCAATGTCAGAGCCCTCTTCCTCACTTGCAGGGGCGTGAGGGGGCTGGGCTGAGGATCTGCCCCAATCGGGCTTTTCCCCGTGGCTGCCCTTTGTGCGGAGCTAAGCACACAGTGGCTGCCGGCTAGCCTCTGGCCTCAGGAAGGGCCTGGACCACACAGGTGCCTGGGTTTGCCAAGTGGCCCCCTCCCCCCTGGTGGCCCCTGGGCCCCCGTGCCCGACACCTTGTCTGTCTGTCTCTGCAGAGAAGCACTTCCTGCGCCGCTCCCGCTCGGGGGATGTCCTGGCCAAGAACCCGGTGGTGCGCTCCAAGAGCTACAACACCCCACTGCTGAACCCCGTGGCAGAGCACGAGGCCGAGGGAGCAGCACCCGGCGGCCCCGGCATCCGCAGGCACTCGGTCTCGGAGATGACATCCTGTCCCGAGCCCCAGGGCTTCTCCGACACACCTGGCCAGGCTCCCCCTGGGGCCTTCAGACCGTCTGCGGGCCCGCAGTCGGGGCTATGCCCCAGCAGACTCTATCCCCCCACCCAGCCCCCCGAGCCTGGCCCAGGTGCTGCCCGCCCCTCCCCACCCTCTTCCAGTCCAGAGAACCTGGTGGACCAGATCTTGGAGTCCGTGGACTCAGATTCGGAAGGGATCTTCATTGACTTTGGCCGGGCCCGGGGCTCAGGCACATCGGAGTTTGAGGGGGCCGGGGGTCGGCAGAGCATCGTGTGACAGCCTCGAGTTTCTACTGACCGTGTGTGTGCCTGTGGGGTGCGTGTGTGCAAGAGTTTTTTTACTCTGTCCCATGTGGTCGGCTGTGGGCCCTGGCCACCTTGCCGTTCCTGAGTCTTGGATGGAAAAAGTGTCACCACCCGAGCCCCCGGCCCTGCTCCGTTCTGGGTGTTGGCCCCTCCACCACCCCACGCGGGTCACCAGGCGCACCGGTCAGCCCTGTGGGCACCAAACAGACCTGGCCACCCACCCCCGGCCTGCCGCAGCCCGCCAGCGTCCACACCCACGGAGACTGAGTCCTGTGGCTCAGCCAGGCGTCCGGAACGATCCCCAGGGCAATGGGGGTCGGTAGCACATCCGCCTTCCCCCTTCCCACTCACCTCAGGCCATGGCGTGACCTCCTGTCTGACCCTGTTCCAGGCCCTCCTTGCAGCCTGTCCTCACTCTGCCCAGGGCAGCTGGGGGGCAGGAAGGGGATGGAATAAAGCTGTCTGCCCCGATCCCGAGCTTGTGTCTGCGACGCCAGGCCCCAGACATCCTTCCCTAGTGCTCACCCTCAGGTTGCCCCTTGCCTCGCTGGGGTCTCTGCCCCCGGCTCCCAGGGCGGGCAGGCTCCTAGTGTCTGGTTTCTCTGTCCTGTCCTGACAGTGGGGCCCAGGGGCCCCAGAACGAAGAGCTGGAAAGCTGAGTAGCCTCTCAGGAGTGGCTGGGACCATGGCGGGGAAGGGGCTCGCTCAAAGGGTCAGGGGTCAGCGTGGCCAGCAGGGGGAGAAGGGCATGTGAGGTTCCTTCTGGGCTGGGTGGGGGATGTTTTTTACACCCGGTTGGAAGCCAACCCTCCGACCCCATTCAGAATGCTCACTTCGCCTGGAGTTAATTTTCTGTTGGAGGTGGGGAGGGAGTGCCCAGGGAGCAGGCCTAACGGAAGGGGGCTGGGGAGTTCTGTGAGTCGGGTGGTCAGGGAGGGAAGGCTGATGCCTCACCTGCTGCCAAATCACAGGGACCACCAGCCCATGGGGATGGGCGGGAGGAGCCGCCTGCATGCACGAGCTTCTGTCCACTAGGATTCAGTTCACGGTGCACACGTGCGGTGAGGGGGCAGAACCGCGAGGAGCTCGGTCTTGTCATTTGTGAGATGGGAGTGTACTGGCCTAACGAGCTCCGTGGCCACCCAGCCCTTGGAGGGTGCTCCAGGAACAGGCGGGGGGCCCCAGGTAGGGTGCAGCTAGGCAGCTGGGAGAACAAGAGTGAGTGACCCCAGCCTCCGGGGAACCGGGCCTGGGGGCTGGGAATTGGGCCAGAAGCTTGTCCCTGGTCTGAGAACCAAGGAGAACGGCCGTTCGGCTGAGCTGAGGGGCTGAGATCCCTGAACGACTCTCCGTGGCTCCCAGCTCCTTCATGGAAGCTGGGATAAGCCTGAGACCAGCTAACGTTGGGGTGGGGAGTTGGGGGGGGACCACTACCAGCAGGATCCCCTCAAGGCAGAAGGGCCAGGCAAAGGGCAGAAATGGCAGGGACCTGTCTGGGCTCTGCCCTCACCGGGGGGCTGGGCCCTCTGTTATGTCCCCACGTCCTAGTGTGAAGGGCTCAATTGTGGAGATCTGAGCATCCCAGGCCTCTGGGGACTCCGGTGCCTTTGTGGGGACCCCTGAGCTCCCTGCCCTGAGCTGAGGGAGGCCCCATTTGCCAGCCAGTGGGGCCTCACCTGTGATGGGGAGGCTGAAGCCCCAGGAGGGCGAGTGCTGAGCCTGGGTCCTGAAGAAGCCAAGGGGCTCCTTCCGCTGGGGCTGCCCCCCACCCCCTGAAAGGAGCAGCTCCTCGTCTGCTGGGCTGGGAGCAGGCCTCTGTGTTATATCCAGCCTTGTTCAAAAAAAATTTATGGTAATCTACATCAAAACATCTTGTTAAAAGTTGGCAAATTACATCCGAAAAATCAGGACCAGGGATTTCATAAATTAGGATAAAGGACCTGCTGCCATAGGTCCCTCCCTAACCCACAGAACCTTTCACACACAGATTTGTGGGCCATGGCCACCGGTGTCCCCTCCAAGAACCAAACTCCCTACAATGAAGGTCACATCCTTGATCAGGTCTCGCTTTGGCCACCAGGGAGCTCAGGCCAAGCCCCGAGCCGGCTGTGGCCAGTGTAGGCCTGTGGCTCTGAGTCTGCCCCAGTGGCCCGCCGTCCTCCCAACCCACCCCATCCCCCGCCTCCAGTCCCTCCACGTGTTCCCTCGAAGGGACTTGTCCCTGAAATTTCAGGGGTGGAAACGGGTGGTGGGACCAGAACCTTCTGCAGGCCTTCCAGTTGAGGAGAAGCCCGTGTGTATGCAAACCCATGGCCTGGAAGAGAGCTGAGCGCAAGAGGGGCCGCTGGGGCTTTAGCTTCGTGAGCTCCTGGGAGACCTGCTCAGACAGAGGAGTCTGTGATCGGTCTGTCCCCCACGAGGCTGCCTGTCCTGTCCGCATTGAGGCCCCAGCCACAGGTCAAGGAGTCTGTTGAGTGAGTGACATCATTGGTTAATAGTTGACTGTGCACGGCGTCACCAGGGAACCTTCTCCGATGGAGCGTTTCCTGTGCGTCTCCGGGGCTGGGCTCTGAGAAACCGTCTCACTGTTTTTCTTTGTCTGTTGTAGGTCCTCCGGAGATCGTCCTGCCCCTGCCTCTCAGGTGTGGAGTCTCAGGCCAAGCCCACACCTGCCGCCACCGACTCTGCACTTCAGCCAGATCCCGGGGGATCCGTGTGCTGTGACCCACCTGCCGGAAGACTTCTCGTTCCGAGGCAGGTGCTCCAAAAGTCTGAAATGAAAGTCCCCCTAAATAGTCAAAGTCCGTAGCGCTTCAGGCAAAAAAAGCTGCCCAGAAGCAGGCCGGGGAGCATCACGGTTGTGGAAACGGGGCACCCGCTCTGCCCGGCAACCTCAGCAGATGAGGAGGTTGGTGACGAGGGTGCGGGGGCCACAGAGGGCCACACAGATCTGGGGGAAACCAAAAAACCATCTTAAAAGAATTATCCGGGGAAACCCCTGTCCGCACGACAGAGTGGGGGTCCCACCCTCCATCTTGGGGGTCTTGACGTGGTCTGTGTGACTCCTTCGGGCACCTGGGAGCCCAGGGACACTTTCTTAAAATAGTGTTTTTACAATAAAATACCTAAGATCACGAAGGAAACCAAAACCAACTCTACTGAAACCACTACGTCCGGCGCATCTTTAAAATGTGTCAACAGTGGTATCCGCACGTCTCGCCGGACGGGTCAACAGCCAGATCTCACGCGGGGCCCGTGCTCACCGGGACATCAGAGTGGTCGGGAGCAGAGAGGATATTTCGGGGTCTCAGCACCGCCCTGGGTGTGACGTGAGCCTCTGTGATCTCTGCTGGGACCAAACCTTGGGGGCTGCTACCTGAGTACAGGACCAAACCTTCACGGGGCTGGGCTTTGTTGACCATGCTCTTCATGGGAGGGAAGCTAACCAAGCTCATGAGTTCTTGTTTGTCCACGAGTTCTCGGCCCCCGAGTTTTATCCGCCGGCAGCACAGGGAGTCTGAGCAGTGGCCCGTCTGGGCTGCCTCTCTCCCCAGCTGCGCCCCCGGCCAGCCAGGCCAGCACTCGGCAGCCAGAGGGGCTGCCCTCCCTCTGCCCGCCCAGAGCCCTCCGCTGCTGCCCGGTGCCCTGGGTGGAAGTGTCCCGCTTTGTAGCCTGGGCTGGAAGGCCCTTAATGGGGAGGCCTCTCTAGGCCGCCTCTGGCTGCTGGCTCCCCACGCTCGACTCCCTCCTCCGTGGACGGACAGCACACACACTCACCTCCCGGAGGCCCTTTGCTGCTTCCTACCTGCAACCTCCACCCCCCATTCTTCGCTTTCCCTGACCCTGGGCCCATCTACCCGAGTACAGGATGTTCCCGGTTTCCCCGTGGGGCAACCTGGCCCAGCCTCCCCTGGGCCCCACCCGTACCTAAGGCCTGACATTCCCACGACACCGTGAGCCCCGGGAAGGCAGGCTTGTGCTAATCTGGCTGAAGACATAGGGTGCTCCATGGCCTGGGCTGCCCACCTCTCTTGCACCCCTGGAGTCCAGGAGGGGTGAGGGTAAAATAAGGATCCCCTCCTGGAAGAAGACACAGGATGGGAACAGCGAGCGGCTGGAGCCCAGGCCCCGAAGCAGGACTGGTTCCTGCATCGCATTGTCCCTGAACAAGCCCAGTGCACCAGAGCATTCGGGACAGGGGGGCTTTCATGGACCTCCCACAGGGTGGGGGGAGCCCTGCAAGAGGGAGCTTCCACCTCCGGCGCCCCCCACACACCTCTGCATCCCCTGTTAGACTTCAGGTTCCCCTCCAGCACATGCTTATCTATGCAGAGACAAGTTGTGTGTGTGTGTGTGTGTGTGTGTGTGTGTGTCCTGCCGATGGCACCAAACCATCCTGGCCCCACCCCGTCAGCATCTCCCTCCTTTCTGGCAGAAAAGTTGAGCTGAGTCCCTTGGTCTCAGACTTTCCTACCCAGCCTGCCATCCTTCTTAACAAGCAAAGGCCCTTTCAGCCACCAGGACCCACCTACTTTTGGAGGCAGGAGAACTGGGTGTGTGGACAAAGTCACCTCTGGGGTAGCTCTCCTGGACCCCTGGTAATGACACACGCTTGCTCTGGACCAGTGCCTGCATCGTCCTCCCGTCCCCATCCCCAGGGCCGGCTGCTGCCACCCATCCTATTTCACGGGTGGCAAGGCTCCAAGAGGTGTGAAGCCGGTGGTGGTCCCTCAGTCATGAGGCCGGTGCTGCCCGAACTCACTCGGTCCCAGCTCTGTCCCACTGCAGACCTCTGGTGGCCACCGGCCTGAGCATTCAGGGATGGGGACTTGGGACCCGCAGCTGGGGAACTGCACCCCCCCGGGGCCTGGCTCGGGAGGTGCCCGTCCAGAAGGTGTCTGCTGGAGGAGCTGAATGGCAGAGAAGCTCCTCCGAAGAAAGAAGGCCAGGCCAGAGGGAGCCTTGGTTCTTTTCTTGGAAAAGGTAGATGGAAATCCTACGGTATTTTTAGCCCCTCTCCACACGCCCCTCGTTTCCTTCATGTCGTCCTAGACTTCAGATCAAAATGACACTGGCATTTCTGCATGGATTCGTTTTAGGATGGAGCGCCCCGCAAACACATGGTTCCCCGCAGGGGGTGGAGGGGGTCCCACACGTGTACGTGACTGGCACAGCCTCCAAATTTTACAGGCCAACGGGCACGCACCTCCGGCCTTCCTGGAGCTTGGTCTGGGCAGGCTGAGCAGGGACATGGAGAAGCAGGGCACACCAGTTGGGGCCTCAAGTCCAAGCCCCCGGGGATGTCTGCTCCTCAGTCTGTTCAAACCTAGGGTGGGCGGGTACGCTCAGCCGGCCACGCCGCCCCCTTCAATCGCTGCCGCCCATTGCTGCTCCTGGCAGCTGGGACAGAGGATGCAGGACCCACTGGGTGGGGGAAGGCCACACCACGAGCCCTCGTCCTGCGTCGGAGGGACCAGGGCTACTGACCCTCTTGGGGTTACACTCAGAGTTCATCGCTGCCCCATCACGCCGAGGACCTGAGCTCCCAAGGATACAGGTCCCACATGCCCGCACGCTCTCAACAGCCAACGTTCTCCCCCCTGCCCCCTCCCCCTCGCTGCAGGAGTTCCAGAATCAACCTCCCATGTGCCTGGAAGCAGCCATCCTGAGACCGTGGGAGGCCCCTTGATCTTGTATCCAAAGAGTCTGTCCCGGTTCCACTGGCCACCTCCTGGTGGGGGGCTGGGAGCTGACGCAGGTGTCCTCCTGGAACAGGAGTCCCGTTCCCCCCCCCCCCCCCCCCCCCCCCCCCGCCCAGCTGCCGCTGCAGCCTCAGGGAGAAGGGAACGCTTGAGGCAGGCAGGGCCACTCATCCACTCGCCCGGACTGCTGAAACTCCTCGCCTCTCTGCATCTCCATGGCCTCCCCAGGAGGCCACTCCAGAGCCTCGCAGTGGGAAGGCTCTCTGGCTGCTCCCCATCTTGCTATCGGTGCCTTTGCCGAGGTCTGGGCCATTCTCTCTTATCTTCCAGACGCACACAGGCACTCACATACACACTACGCACCTACCTGCATTCACATGCGTGCACATGCGTGCTCACAGTCGCACACTCACACATACATTGCACGTATACACACACACGGCTCAGAGAGAGGCCTCCCTCCCCACCCCAGGGAGGGGGATTTCTTGCACAGGAGGGTCACAAATATCCCCTGGCCACCTCCCAACTCCCCAGAGAACCCTCTGCCCAATGCCACCTCAACAGAGGGGTAGAGGGATGGTCATTTGAGGCATCCGCCTGCATTTGCTGAGGCTCTATGTCTTAGTCAGCTCCAGCCGTGTAACAAATCTCACAGGCTGGGGGCCTCAAGCAGCAGACATTCATTTCCCACACTTCTGGGGGCGGGAAGCCCGAGCTCCGGGGGCCCACACCGTCGGGTTCCGGCAAGGACTCTCTTCCTGGCTTGCAGATGGTCACCTTCTCACTGTATCCTCAGGGGGTGGACAGAGAGCTCCTCCTGTGTCTCTCCTTCAGGGCACTAATCCTATGGGGTCAGGGCCCCATCCTATGGCCTCATTTAACCTTAGTTACTTCCTTGGAGAGCCCAACTCCAAATACAGTCATTCTGGTGGCTTGGGCTTCAACATACAAGTTTTCAGGGACGTGGAACCCTCCCTGGTGGGGTGATAGGCCCATTCCTCAGGCAGCAAGACTCCCAGGCCCATCCTGGAAGTCGGAGGAGGGTCATCATGGGGCCACGACCCCAGCCCAGGCACAGGAGCCCTGCTGACACTGTGGCATTTAGGAAAACTGGGGAGGGGGGGTGTCATGGTAACCTTCCTTGTACCTTTGCCTGCCTGTACCCTTTCTAAGAGTTCACATTGGCTTTGGGGTGTGTGCACCCCACAACAGTCCCCACTAGCAGGAGACCTCAGTGGGGCTGGCCTCGGATCACGAGGCGTCCTCCCAAGTGCCCACTTTGCTGTCTGTCGTGTCAGTCCCTAGAAGGACTAACTCCTGCTTTTAAGAAGGTACCACTGGGCGCTGCGTGGCCAGAGGCCCAGAAACCACAGGTGGGCGGAGACCTGTGCTCTGGAGGGAGAGCGAGCAGGGGTTTCTCTCCCTGTGGCAGAGCTTTCTGAAGCTGAGGATGCCCCCAGCGAAGGAGGGGAAGACTCCAGGATAAGGGAGAAAGGCTGGGAGCACAGTGTGTGCCTCTAAAGATTTGACTCATTTGTGATTTCCCATTTGACCATGAAAGTAATATTTGGCCTATAATTTTTATTTATTTATTTATTTATTAAAGATTTTATTTATTTATTTGACAGAGAGAGACACAGCGAGAGAGGCAACACAAGCAGGGGGAGTGGGAGAGGGAGAAGCAGGCTTCCTGCCGAGCAGGGAGCCCGATGCGGGACTCGATCCCAGGACCCCGGGACCATGACCTGAGCTGAAGGCAGACGCTTAACCGACTGACACACCCAGGCGCCCCTTGGCCTATAATTTAAAAGAAAGACTGCTGGGTATAAACCTATAATGGCTGGAAGTGGGTACTTGAAATGATATTTGCATGTATATAGCAGCATGATTCACAGTAGCCCGAAGGTGGGAGCAACGCAGTGTCCATCAACCAATAAGCAGGTAAACCAAATATGTTCCAGCCGCACAATGGAATATTGCTCATTCCTTAAAGAGGAAGGAGATCCTGACATCTGCCACAACACGGATGAACCTTGAGGACATTATGCTCAGTGAAATATGCCAGTCACAATAGGACAAAGGCTATAGGATTCCATGTTATACGAAGCCCCTTGAGTCGTCAAAATCATAGAGACAGAAAGTAGACAGGTGGTCGCCAGGGGCCTGGGGAGGGGAATGGGGTGTTAGTGTCTAATGGGGACAGAGTTTCGGTTTTGCAAGATGAAGAGTTCTGCCCACTCACACCGTGCAGGTGAATGTACTCCACACTTAGAAAGGGTTCGGAAGGAGGGAAGGGGGTGGGAGGAAGGAAAGGAAGAAGAAACGAAGAAAGACCTCCTTCCCTCTCTGCAACACTTCCCCTGGGGAGTGTGGAGTGCCCCACGCTGGCTCCTCTGTTGAGGCCTGAGTGGGGGGAGCATTATTCCAGGAAGGGACTGTGGTCTCCGAGCTCCAGGAGTGTCCATCAGTGACCTTGGGGATTCAGGAGAGCATCAGCCGGGGATGCAATGGGCACGGGCTCAAGCCCCTAATATCACGATGCTCTTCCGCTCTCTGCCTCCTGGGCACATGGAAGGCCCACACTTCCTTGTCTGCTTGTGGTAGGTGGGGCCACGTGGCCAGCCCTGGCCAATGAGCTCTATGCAGAAGTGGACGTGGGGCCCTTTGGAGGTGCCAGGTGGAGACTCTCCCGAGTTCATCTTCCCTCTGAGTGGTGATTGGCAGGATTCCAGATGGGACTTGTTCTGAGAGATGGGGTCTTGGGGGCTGCAGACATGTGGTGTGAAGGAGAAGGAGACCTAAGTCTGTGTGAGCTCCTGAGCCTGGGGCATGTGTGTTACTGTGGCGTAAGCTGGCTTAACCTGACTGATAAACTCCTCTTTCCCAAATACTCTAGGAGAAAGTGGTTCGTGACTGGGGAGAAGGCTGATTGAGATATGCTATTTTATGTGTTTATGGGTATTGTGTGCCCTCCTGGGTAGAGCCGGGACCCTGGGCTCTGATCCTGAATTGGTCACTGCCTTGCTGTGTGATGTTAGGCAAGTCCTCCATCCTCAGTTTCTGGCGTCTGTAGCAAGGGTTTTTCCAAATATAAAATTCTGTGACCTTGGTGATATTTCTTTGCTTGTCCATGCACTGTGGACACATGCCGAGCACGAATGTAAGATTCTAAGCTCCCAGACACCAGCATCCCTGATTAAGCAGCTCCATGCAGATGACAATGCACTGGGCAGACAAGCACTTAATGGGTTTTGACCTGAAAGTAATAATGGCTTAATAATAAACGGATGGTCTTACCCCAAGAACTCTTTTCTTCATTGACTGATGTGTTTGCTTAGAGCTCAGAACTGCTTTAACAGGCTGTGAAAAGCTATAAAAATGTAAAGTATCATCCACATCATCACAAGAAGAATGTCTCATGCTGACATTTCTCTTTTCACTATGGGGATTTACGTCAGCCTGTGTTTGGCAGGGGAAGAGGAACGTAAGACCTGGAGGGTGTGGGATCAGGCAGGGTTCTCATTTGCAAGCAGCCGAAGCAGATTCTGGCTGATTATAGAGAAGGAGTTTGTTAAAGGATGTTGCGAGATCCCAGAGTTGTCAGGAGGTGGGAGAACCAACATGGAGGTACATGTTCCCTTCCAGGAATAGTGCCTCAACCCATCCCCAAGGACAGACCTGATGGGAAAACAGCCACTGCTGCAGTCCCTGCATAGGGACACCCCCCCCCCCAGTGCTGAAAGGCCCCCCTGCACAGAGATACAATGATCGCACAAGATTCTCCTACTGCACAGGGATGCCCTCACTGCACAGGGATGCTCCCCCTGCACAGGGATGCCCCGACTGCACAGGGATACCCCCACTGCACAGGGATGCCCCCACAGCATAGGGATGCCCCCACTGCACAGAGATGCCCCCACTGCACAGAGATACCCCCACTGCACAGGGATGCCCCCACTGCACAGAGATACCTCCACTGCACAGGGATGCTCCCACTGCACAGGGATGCCCCCACTGCACAGGGATGCTCCCACTGCACAGAGATGCTCCAATTGCACTGGACCGAACCCATAGCTACCACCAGGACTAATACCAATCATGTCCCAGGTACTTACTTGTAGCTACTGCAGCCTTCCCCACCCCCCACACTGCACATTGCCCAGCTGCCCTTTCCACTATAATATATTCCAGGACTGCTTCCTCCCTAAGCGCCGACATCACAATGGTGGAGCCTAAGTCCCTGTCTGGGCCCTGGTTGCAAAGGAGGCTGGGTAAACCCGTTGTCTGGCCACCTTGCGCAAAGAGACTAGGAAGAGTAGGAATCCCAGTGTAGCAGGGGTGTGTGAACAGTGCATGGGGCCAGAGCACAGCCAGTGTCCCACCCTGATGTCAAATAGGGCATCAAGAGTGTGGCCTGTTCAGTTGCAAATCAAAAGGATTTCAATAATTAGGTCCAAACGATCCCAGAAAACATTGTGGAGGGTGCACAAGGGTGGTTTGCAGTTTGCATGGAGTGCTAACAACCAGATGCATTTGCTCTGAAACGCAGGCGGGGCCCCGGCTAGGAGGGTGGAGTAGTAAACCTGCCCGGAGCTGGCCTGACAGCTGCCGGGAAGCCCCTGGCCTCGCTGGGTCTCAGGGGCCTGGCCCGTGAGGGAGAGGAGTGGGGTGTGATCTAGATCCCTTTAGGCTCAGGCCAGCCACCGCGCCCACACTCAGCAGGGACATTCTGGTTTTGAGGTTTTAATAAGGTTCAAAGCAGGGCAAGTCTTGGCTCTAGCAGCTGGCCGGAGAGTTAATTTGCGAGAAAACAAAAGTGAAGCCTGAGACCTTGGACCAAAGGATCTTTATTTCCTCCTTCCTTCAAGCTCTCCAACCCCCAGTGCTTATTAATGTGGAATTTGCTGCTTGGGGGAGAGCCAAATCTCCGACTTCATAAACATTTGTAAGAGCAAATTTAATAAAGCCGGGTATAATGCCATTCAGATGTAATTCCTTCGTTTCGCATTATTATTCTTTGTCTTCTATTGCAAGGCATTTGAAATGCATGGAGTTATTGTTATAGCAACAAAAGGAAATGAGTAACTGGTGGCTTGCTGATTAGACGCACTTGGGGAAAAACAGAAAAAAGAACCTAACTGAGACCCGCCTGGGTTTTGCTGTTTTGCTGTTCCTTTCTGTTTCTCTTTCCTTTTATCATGAATGGTGGAACACACCTGCATTGTTTCCCCTGTAGTCATTCCGTATTATTGCTTTGTTGTACATATTTTATTATCACTAAGCTATAGTTGTGGAATTTGTAAGAGATTTTCACAAACACAAATGCGAGGAGGGTGGCATCCCCCCTCCATGTCTTAATACCATGAAATTACGGGGCCAGCCACACACCAACTGGAGGATGTTTTTTCTTACTTCTGTCCAAAGTTGCTTTTTAAAACAGAAAACCTGCAAATTGTCCCTCTTTCGTGGGAGACCGAGCTTGCTTTGATACTAAAAAAAGACGTTTGCCTCTCAAAAAGGAAAAGCGAAACGGCACAAAGCACTAGATCCACCCGATCAAGTGTGTGAGTCGCTGGCATAAATCAACTCCTTGATGTCATTGTCATGTTTTGAGAGCGAAGTATTTGGTGTAGAAATAGGCCCATTCCTGCTCCGTCCAGAGGCTCCGGCGCGTATGTGTGTGAGAAGTTAGCACCACAGTCCCCTCCTGGCTACCTGGAGTCCTTCTGGAGCAAGGAGGGTACATAACAATACTATGCAGGTGCACTGTTAGTTGAACAGGCCAGCTGGTGGGGACGGCTACAGGTTCTTTGCACAGCTGCTTGCATGATGATGTCCCCGGGGTGCAGGGATGCAAGAGCACCTGGCTCCGGGGCCCCAAACAGACCAGGTGCGGCCACTCACTGCTGACAAGATCCTAAGGCAGGGAGATGAGCGGCAGTGACATGGGAAAGGAGTTTATTTCAGTGAGGCCGACGCCGGGAAGACAGCGCACTGACATATCAAACACTGTCCCCAAAGAGCTGAAAAGATGTCCAGGTTCATATAGGGCAAATGTGGGACAAAGGTCGGTGGGTACGTGCGGATGGGCCGTGCGGGTCAGGTCAATCATTGCTGTGGGCTCAGTCACCTGGGGGACTTGCTGGCTCAGGGTGGGCCCCATTGCTTGAGGGCAATGGCACTCTTTTTACAAGAAGAGGAGCTGGAGCTGCGCTCTCAGGCCTCCCCATGGGACTGTCAGGTGGGCAGTTAGAGGCAGGACTCTGGTCAGCAGACAGTGGTTTGGTTCCCATCAGGGGATGCTTTGCCTGCAGGGTCCTTTCCCTGAGTCGAGATACGCTGGAAAGAACTTAGTCAGAAGGTACAGAACCGAGGTCAGCATGGAGGCCACGGGGACCCTCTTTCAATGCCAGAAGGAAACTGGGGTCATTCTTTCATTCACATTGGTTGGGGCTGGTGCCAGCTCTGAGCCAAGCAGTGAGCAAACGGCCTCAAGGCCCCGGCCTGCCATGGAATGGGAGCAACCAGCATTTAGAGCCGGGCACCAGTCCTGTCTACACTAATCCATATTCATTTATTTCATGGTTATTATTAGCAAAACTGGCGGGAAGCTGACTGTCTTTACTTTGGGGAGGATAAGGTCTTGGTCTTGGTCTAACTCCCTTCCCACCCCTGGAATGGTTATGCATCTTAGGCTCAGCCAATCAGAAGCCTTCCCTGGGTTTTTTGGGTTTTTTTTTTTTTTTTTCTGGTAGTGTTGTCAGGAGAGAAACTGCAATTTGGTTAAATGGTATAAGGGTGTGTGATCAGAGGATGTTTTGGGTTGTAAGAAATAGAAAACTCCAAACTAGCGTAAACAATGAGAGAATTTATCGGTGCATCGAACTAGAAAGTCCAGAGGTAGGGCAGGCTTCAGGACAGGTTTGATCCAGGGGCTCTTCCGTGTCACCAAGGACCCAGTTCCTTGCCATCTCTGTTTAGATCTCTTTGCCTGTATCTCTGTGTGGTCACAGGATGGCCAGTGTCTCTAGGGCACCAAACCTCCTCATTTAGCTTGGGAGAGAGAAAAGAAGGAAGCAGGATTTCTTTTCCCCCAACTATTCCCGCTGGATTGGCCTGAACTGCTCGCTGTGGCATGAAGAAGGCCTGTGTTGACTGGCTTAGGCACAGTTACTTCGAGAACCTTAAAAGCACCACCAGTTAAGAGGGGTGATATTATGCCTACTGGCCTCTGCAATCAGATTCCCCCCCAGAGGTAGGGAGAGGTCAGTACGCCTGATTGATTATCTCGGCTGAGGCTTGGTGGCTACTGGGCACCAAAGAGCCCATCACACGCCATCCACCAGCAGCTGTGCCACCTTGCATGCAAGGCAGCCTGGGATTGTGGAGCTGCTTGTCCCTCCCCACCCCTCCTCCCTGAGAAGGGGAGAGGAGGAAGGGTACCACTGGAGCTGGGGCAAGGCACCTCTCTTGAAGGATCCTCTGGCGGCTGTGTTGAGGCAGATCAAAGGGGCCAGGAGGAGGCTGTCGCATGAGCCACGTGAGTGGTGCTGGTGGCCTGATCTCTTTGGGCCAGCTTGGGGGGGGAGAAGTGCCGGCACCATCCTATATTTAGAAGTAAGAGCCATCAGGCCTTGCCGAGGGACCACGTATGGGGCGTGAGAACTGGAGACAGCCAAGGATGACCCCAAGGGTCTGGCCAGAGCCGGTGGAGAATGAGATACAGGAAGCCCAGGAGAGGAGCTGGAGCTGCGCTCTCGGGCCTCCCCGTGGGACTGTCAGGTGGGCAGTTAGAGGCAGGACTCTGGTCAGCAGACAAGTTAGGGATCATCAGGGTATAGACCATATTGAAAGCAGGACACTGGATGAGATCGGAGAGAGTGTAGGTGAAAAGGGGGTGCAGACACGGCCCTGGGGCGTGCTTCAGGGCAAGGACAGTAACTGCTCCCATGGACAGAAATACAGCACTTGGCCAGGAATGACCCTTTAGAGGCCCAAGTCTTCATCACACTGCCTCCTCCAGGAAGTCCTCCGTGCTCCTCAGAATGGGTCAGGGCCACCTCTGGGATTGGCCAGCCGCTGTCTCTGTGGAGTTCTGGGCTCAACGTGGGGTCCCCACCGCAGTCCCGGGAAGGCAGCACCTGGCCCAGAAGACGCCTTGGGAGATTTTTATTCAATGTTTCCTCTCAGCTCCTTGTACATCTCCCTGCTCGGCACCTCACTTTGCAGGTCCCTAAAATGGGGAAGTGGATCAGCAAGGAAAGTGCCAGCCCCAGGGATGGGTGCTGTGCCAAGTAGGGGCTTGAGCAAGGCAAGACTCAGGGACGCCTTCGGAGCTAAGGAAGAGGGGCTCGGCGCTCGCGGCACCTCCCCCTTCGGCCCCGCCCACCAGGGGCGGGGCCAGCGTGGGGGCCACTCCCGGGGCGGGGCCAGGTGAGGCGCCGGCGGGGCTGTAGGCAGGTAAGGCCCTGTGTCCCCGGGAGGGAGCCCGCCTGTGCCTCGCGTGGGGACGCCACGCGGTTCCGAGGGTGTGAGCCGGCGGCCGGACTAGGTCCCCGCTCAGGTGGGCGCGGCGACATGTGACGTGGCGCAGGGACGCGGGCGAACCCAGCAGCCTCGCGGGAGGGGGGGTGTCCCTTGCCCTCCCCGCCCTACCCCCCTGCCCCCCCCTCTGGTTTTCCTCGAACACGCTCCTCCCCCTCCTCGCCCTGCACCCACTCCCCTCCTTGCTGTTTGCCTCTCCTCTCCTTGCTCGCCCTGCACCCCTCCCTCCCTGCTCCCCTCTCCTCTCCCCTCCCTGCTCCGGGCCTGAGCCCTCCTTTCCTCCCCGTCCTCCATCCCCCCTCCATTTCCCGGCCTTCTCCCCGCCTCTTCTCCCCTTCCCTGCTCCAGGCCTTCTTCCCTCCCCTCCCTGCCTCTCCCCCGCTTCCTTGCCGCCTTGCGCGCCCTCCCTTTTCGCCCTGCACCCCTCCCTCCCTGCTCCGCTCCTCTCCTCTCCCTCCACTCCCTCACCTCCTCCCCTCCCTTCTCCGGCCTTCTCCAGGCCCTGCCTCCCTCCCCCTTCTGGCCCTGTGCTCCCACCCTCCCTGCTCCCCTCCTCTCCTCCCCCTTCTGGCCCTGCAGCACTTCCCATCCCCCATTTTCGTGTTTCAGTCTGGCTGGGCTGTCTCAGTCCAAACTTTCACTGGCCCCCCCATTTTCCTCCCCTAATTGCACACTGTACGGGCCCATCAGCCCCCTCATCCCAAACCAGGGAGGTGGCAGGCATCTTTCCATTTCACAGATGAGAAAACCGAGGCTGAGCAGGTGCTAGGCTGATTCAAACCCAGGGCTCTGGCTGGGCTGCTGGCTGGGTCAGCACCAGGGTTGGAAAGCCAGGAGTTAGCGGGCCAGACACAGATCACGCAGCTCGTCAGTCTCCAGAATCAGTTAGAGGAGAGGCCCTGGCTTCTTTCACTGTTTTCCAGCCCTGGCATGGGGCCGCCCGAGAATTCCCGGGGTCACTGACTGCAGCACTGGCTTGGGGGGGTGTGCAGGGGGGCTCCTCAGGCCCCTGGAGAGGGACATGCAGAATCGTCAGGAAGCGGGCTCAGGGGAGGAATTCCTGTGGGGTGGGGACATGGCCTTGGCCATCTGGTGGCCGCAGACTTGGAGGTTTTGTGTCAGAGGCTGTGTCCGTTCCGGAGAGCTCACTCTGCGTGCTTCCGGGTGGCCGTGAAATGCAGGGTTAACATCCGTCCAGGTGAGAACTCAAAAGTTAAGACTCAACGGTGAACATCCTTCGGTTGGTGTCTGTTGGCAGTTTGGGGGTCTTGTTTGTAGGTTTCTCCTTTAATACAGTGACTAACCATTCCTCAATCTAACACTGCAGGTGGGGGGGCGGGTGAACAGGGAAACGGGGTACTGGCCTGAGCCCAGCTGTCCCTGCACACAGGGGCTAGTGGGAGGTCAGGGAGGGCATCCTGGAGGAGGCAGCCATTGAACTGGAAGATGGATGGGAGGTGGGCGTGGAAGGGATGCATGTTGAGGTCACACAGAGGCTGGGGGATCATTCACCTGTAAGATGGGTCAGAAATGCCTGTGGAGGACCTGATAGGTGGAGCCGATAGGAATTTACTTGGTGGAGCCGATAGGAATTTACTTGGACGACGTCACTGAGTCATTGAAATGTGACCTCAGTGAGGTGTTTTAAGATCTGGAAACTTACTCGAATAGACATCCTGTGGACACATGGCATCTCCCTAGCAAGCTGCTCCAGGCTGAGTCGATCGTGGGCATGCCATAAATGGTGGCTTCAGTTAAAGAGGGGACAGCAAGAGCTCAGACCACCCTGGAGGTGCCTGGGGTGCTTGTCTTCACCACATCCAAGAATCCATCCCATTCTTTGATTTTTTAACCCTCTTTTGGGGATGGAGAAACTGAGGCACAGAGGCAGCAGGAGGGGGAAGGAGCTGCAAGAGGAGGCAGAGACCTAGTTTTTGAGCAGGTCACTTTCTCTCCCAGGGACTCAGCCTCCTAACCTGTGAAATGGCCCCGTTGGCTATTCTTCCCCAGAATAGTCATGGTCACCGTCACTAAGGGCCATCAAGCCCTAACTGCAGGCTCGATTGCCCCACTGCAGGCTCGCAGCGGCCTCACGAGGCAGGACTGTGACTGTTCCCTTTTACCGATGAGGAAACGGAGGCAGGGAGGCTCAGGTGACTTTCCGAGGTCGCAGGGCCAGCGGGCGGAGAGCTGGCCTGATGCCCGCTGTGCTGAGCTCCGCCTTCTTGGTGGAGATGTTCGAAGCCTGCCGCTGACCGCCCTTCAGAGCTCTACGAAGTTAGCCTCGGGATTCAAGAATGATGTTTTCAGTTTCTTTTCAGATAAATCGTTAAACTTCTCCATAAATCCTTGGGTTGAAATGGATGCTCAGGGAAAATGTACCCTGTGTATCCAGGGGCTTCCTGGGCCTCCTGGAGCACATTTGAGGGGAGCCCTTCTGGGCCCGGCACAGGGGGGTGGGGATGGCCTGGAAGATGCCCGTGTGGGGCTCTTGCAGGTGACACGCTGCTCCCGAGTCCTGCCCGGCCAATGGTGTGGAGGCTCCTGGAACTTCTGGCAGCCAGCTCTGGGTGCTGTTCAGGTTTCTGGGTCCCCGGAGGGCAGGAGACCTGGCTGAGTCATGGTCCCTGTTTTCTGACCTCTCAAATGGGCTACCTCAACAGCAGGTTGTCCCGAGGCTCCGAGGGGACAGTGTGAGCACTCAGTAGGATTAGGGGGCCTGAACTCAACAGCTGGCCCTGGAGCCTGACTCCCTGACCCCGGCTGTGTGACCTGGAGCTGCTGGCCACGCTCTGTGCCTCAGTTTCCCCACCTGTAAGATACAGACAATGTTATTACCTACTCATAGGGTTATTGGGAGGGTCAAATGCGTTAGTTTGCACCAAGCGCCTAATACAAGGCGTGGCACCTTTATAAGTGTGTTTGTCAGCATCGGTTCTACCCAGGGACCATGGGAGAGCATGAACTTGGGTGCAGCCTGTTCCTATCCCTGGCTGAGGGCAGCAGTTCTTTCTTCGGTGACCCTGGACACGTGAGCAGTTCATTTTCTGTTGAGCCTGGTGACTGTCCGTCAGAAGGAACTGGTTTGGCAGGTCAGGAGTCCAGAAACTCCTGGGGAGCTGTCTCCTCCCCTCCTCCCACTGGTGGAGGCTTAGGTAGGCAGGCCGGGCGGGCACATTTGTTATCATCCACAGGAAAGCTTTGGTGATTGAAGCCAGGGAGGCTTTTGAACCAGCGGGGGGTGTGGGTGGGGCTTCTGGAAAGTGCCTCTTCTTTAGGGATTCTTCTCTGTTAAGTTCTTGGTGCCTCAGAGGCCCCTGCAGCTCCCAGGTTTGGGAGCTGGGAGTGAGAGAGGGACCACCTTTGGTTTTGTGCTGTTAAAACACCTTGCAGTTTTTAATCCATTTGTGTTTTCTTATTTGTGGAGAATCTCAGACATCTGGAAGTAAGCAGGACGTCCCAGCGTCGGGCGCTGCTGTGGCCTAGGCTCACCCTCACCTGCTTACCCCCAGACCTCCACCCCGCTCCTCGCCACCTGCTCGCTCCTTCTTCCTTTCCTGCTCCTGTATGATTTTAAAGCAGTCCCCAGACCTCAGACTCCATAAATATCACAGTGTGAATCCCCTTTTTTTTAACATGACCACAGTACTATTACTACACTTAAAACGATGAACACAAGGGCGCCTGGCTGGCTCAGTCAGTGGGAACATGGGACTCTTGATCTTGAGGTTGTGAGTTCAAGCCCAACATTGGGTGTAGAGATTACTTAAAATGTTAAAACACAACATAATTCCATAATATCCAATGGCCAGTTAGTTAGTATTTGGATTCTCTTTTGCTACAAATACCAGTTGTATTTATTTATTTAAAGCTTCATGAGTGATTCTTTTTTTTTTAAAGATTTTATTTGTTTATTTGTCAGAGAGAGAGCGCACAAGCAGGGGAAGCAGCAGAGGGAGAGGGAGAAGCAGGCTCCTCGCTGAGCAGGGAGCCCGATGCGGGACTCGATCCCAGCACCCTGGGATCATGTCCTGAGCCAAAGGCAGACGCTTAAGTGACTGAGCCACCCGGCCGTCCCAGTTTTTTTGTTTGTTTGTTTTGTTTTTTTTACGTAGGCTTCATACCCAGCGTGGAGTCCAGAGTGGAGTTGGAGTCCATGACCCCTGAGATCAAGAGTCAGATGCTTAACTGACTGAGCCACTCAGGTGCCTCCCCCGTCAATTTATTTATTTTTTTTTAAATCAGGATCCAGATAAGGTCTGTGCATTTTGGTCAGTTCATCTGACTTGTGCGGCGTGGCCCTCCCTCTTTGGGAGTGGTTCATGCTGGCTGTCACATCCATGATGATTTGTCTCCAGACACACTGCCCCTTGGGCGAGATGTCACCCGTTTCACTTGATTTGATCCTCACGGAGGTGTTGACGGGGCTTGTGCCTACTGCCCGGGTCAGGAAGTGGGGTTTGAGGGGAGCTGACGGCCCCGCTGAGGTGGCACCATGAGGAGAAATGACCGATGACTTGGGCGGGAGCAAGTCCCTCCGACTCTGGTCCTGCTGCTCACGGCGGCCAGAGCGGGGACTGGGTACAGAGGGGAGCAGAACCAGGTCCCTGGCTCTGGGAGGTAGAATGGCCTGACTTTCCCCTGGGACCTGGGGCACCTTTTTCTCTGGCCACATTGAGGGTAAGTCTGTATTTGACCTGGTCATACTGTCATTGGATCTTTCTATAAAGAGGTGTCTGAAGGTGGAAGGTGGGTTTACTGGGGCCCCGTGGACCCCATTTCAGTTTCCAAGAGGTACCTTAGCAGGTAGATTTGAATTCAGATGAATTATTATTATTATTTTTAAAGATTTTATTTTTTTCAAAGATTTTATTTATTTATTTGACAGAGAGACACAGCGAGAGAGGGAACACAAGCAGGGGGAGTGGGAGAGAAGCAGGCTTCCCGCGGAGCAGGGAGCCTGATGCAGGGCTCGATCCCAGGACCCTGGGGCAGACGCCCAATGACTGAGCCACCCAGGCGCCCTAAAGATTTTATTTATATGAGAGAGAGAGCAAGAGAGCATGAGCAGGGGCAGAGGGAGAGGGAGAAGGAGAAGCGGACTCCCCCTTGAGCATGGAGCCCCACATGGGGCTCAGTCCCTGGACCCTGAGATCATGACCTGAGCCGAAGTCACACGCTCAACCGACTGAGCCTAGGTGCCCCTATTATTACTATTTTTAAAGATTTTATTTTTTGTAAAGATTTATTTAAAGAGCAAGAGAGAGAGAGCACGGCGTGGGATGGAGAGGCAGAGAGAGAGGGGGAAAGAGAATCTCAAGCCGACTCCCTGCTGAGCACAGAGCCTGACACGGGGCTCAATCTCTGACCCTGAGATCATGACCTGAGCTGAAATCAAGAGTCAGACACTTAACCGACTGAGCCACCCAGGGGCCCCTTTAAAGATTTTATTTTTAAGTAATCTCCATACCCAACGTGGGGCTTGAACTTGAAACCTTGAAAACAAGACTTGCACGCTCTACTGATTGAGCCAGCCGAGCGCCCCCAGATTGAATTATTGAATTGGACTCGAACCAATGGTAATAGTAGAAACCATATATGGGTCCCTTTACTCCCTTCAGGAGCTGTGGGTTCCAGGTAGCCAAGACAGCATGTGCAAAGGCCCTGAGGTAGGAACGACTTGAAGTGTTTGAGGGGCAACTTCAGACAGATTTGAGGTCTGTGTGGCTGGAGCAGGGAGAGTGGGGTTGCAGGGAGGTGGCATGAGGTGGTGGAGGGCCCAGGCATGAAGAGTCAGTCTTTCAGGTGTTTGCAGGGGTTTGAATTTTATTCCAAGAACTGCAGGCAGGTGTTGGTGCTCAGAGGGTGTCAGGAGACGTATGGATTGGGTAGTTGGAATAGCAGCACCAGGGGAGAGAGGTCTGGGCCAGAGATACGGGTTTGAGCGTGGAGAGCACGGGGTTGAACATCCCTTAGGAGAGGAGAGGTCCCAAAGGTTCCTCCACCCTGATGGGTCTGAGTTGTATGATGGAGATTATGGCAGAGGCCCCAGTTGTGTCTTCTTCAGGGACAGAGCAGCCTGGATGGCGGGGAATGGAGCGAGTGAGGCGGGCAGTGGGAGTGACCTTGAATTGTTGGTAAGACCGGGCCAGGGGGGCCTTGAATGCTGGACTTTGTTGTGTGCCCTTTGTCTGTTCTCTTGTTTAACAGACACTCCCAGCCCTGGGATGGTAAATGTTGGGACTCAGGGGTGGGTCAGGCACGGCCTTGGCTGTGAGTGAACATCTGGTGATGGGTCAAGGACACACAGACACATGGTGCAGACTGATGAGGGCTGTGATGGATCTGGGGGCTGCCAGAGCCCAGAGGAAGCCTCTGTCCCAACCTTGGGAAGGTGTGGTTTGGGTGGGTGGGCAACCGAGGCATCAGGATGCCAATTCCAAACTGGCCCAAAAGTCAAGGGTGATATATTGGCCCATGTAGCTGAAATGGTCTGGCAATAGTGTGGAGATCAGGTGTGGCTTGATCAGGGTTTGGCAATTCCCTGCCTTTTTTTTGAACCTCTGGATCTTCAGTGAGGAGTGAGTTGGTTGCAGCCATTTCAGCCCTCATCTTCATACATGGCTATGTGGAAAGAGACTTCTCCAGTGGTCCTCTCTTGAGATCTTTCCCAGGAGCATCTGGAAAACTTTTCCTGGTGCCTCACAGGTCTGAATGAACCCATGCCTGTGACCAGAGAAATTGCCATGTGCTGATTGGCTCAGGCTTGGCTCCCCCAACAAACCTGTGAGAAGGGAGATTCGATTACTCTTAGGTAATCAGCCCACCTGGGAGGGCTGTGCAGGTGATGGTGTACACCTGGGTGAGCAACCTGGGAACCCCAGGCAGGGCACCAGGAATGCTGGGGAGGGAGCAGCCCTGTCTGCCCAGCCGGCTGTGGGAGCAGCTGAGTCTTGGCATTGGTGTCTACAAGAGCCACAGGAGGGGCGGGCGGCCCCAGCAGTGGGACAGATTCCTTTGCCCTTTCGGAGTACCAGGCCTCTGGCAAGGTTGTGCAGCAGGTGGCAGCCCGTTTGGATCTTGCTGCTGGTGTCTCAGCTGGGTATCATGTACAGGTTCTAGTGGCTTCTGGCCCTCCTACCTGGACCAATGGTCGACACGTGCCTTCTTGCCAGTGTCTGGGACTCAGTGCTGTCTGTGAGCAAGAGTGGATAGTGGGGGGTCGGATTTAATGAATTTGGGGCAAAGTTGAAACAAAAGCATAAAAATTACTTTTTGTCCCGGGAGGGGGGAGGGCACTCCAGCACGCACGCACACTGGGGGAGGGGCAGGAGAGAGGGAGCTTCATCTCAGGACCCTAAGATCATTACCTGAGCCGAAATCAAGAGTTGACACTCAAACAACTGAGCCACCCAGGCACCCCTAAAAATTACTTTTTTTTTTTTAACATTTTATTTATTTATGAAAGAGAGAGTGCGTGCACACTCCAGCACGTGCATAAGCAGGGGAAGGGGAGGGGGAGAGGCAGACTCCTGGCCAAGCAGGAAGCCCGATGTGGGGCTCGATCCTGGGATCCCGGTATCATGACCCGAGCCAAAGGCAGATGTGTAAACCACTGAGCCACCCAGGCACCCCTAAAAATTACTTCTTATGGGGTAAGAATCCCATACTGGGATCCCAACTGGAATCCCAACTCAGTGGTGGCCCCTCTCCCTCCCCCTCCCCCCCAGCTATGGGCAAGGGCTCTGGTCCCTCACGTGTGGACACTGCCTCCCCTTCCCCTTGGGTGTGCCAGCCCCTCTCCCTGGGCCTTGGAGCCTGTGAAATACGGGGTTAGGGGCCCTCCCCTCCTCCTGGATTCCATTAACAGAACCCCTTTCTGAGATAAAAGGCGAGCCCTTCCTCTGTACGCCCTGCACACGACCACACCACTCAAATTCAATTTAGTGCTAATTTGCCCGAGGTAAGTAGGTGTTAATTTGTAGCTACTGCATTAAGATAATTGCTGTGAGGGTCTGTTTGTGAAATGTGCAAATATATTTTTATAGCAACAAACCATTTTGCTATGAATTATAAACAGACGAGTCCAGTGATTTGAAATCTCTTTTGCATAACATCCACGTTGCAGCACGCCTGCTCTGGTCCACGTTTCCAGCCTGCGCAGGCACCGCCTTCCCGGCAGGGGCTCCTGGGGGCCGGGCTCACAGCCCCGGGGTGGGGGAAGGGCTTGGCACTGAGAGTCCCATGTGGTGGGTAGACTCAGGTGGAGGGGGACGGAGCTTGTGCCCTGAAGCCACTGCCCAGGGGACAAAGTGTGATTGTAATGTCTGTGCGGCACTAAGTTCTAGAGATCCCGTGTGAGCAGGGCACTAACTGTGGGAGAAGTTGCAGAGGTGCAGGGGGGGGATTCTGCAAGCACAGGTGGCAAGGATGAACAGAGCGTGTGGGATGTGTGTGGTCTCTGAGCCAGGAAGAGTGCTTAGAACCCGGGGACACTCCTGAGTGAGGGGAGTGCCTTTTCTTATTCATAAAGGGTCCCTTTTAACCTTCCCTGAGTTTATACTAATGAGGTGACTCAGGCTGGGTCCCTAGAGAGGGGACCCCCCCTCCTGATGAGAGGGTTAGAACTTTCAGCCGTACCCCTCAACCTCCAGGGAGGGGCCTGGAGCCGGAGATTGAGTTCCATCACCCGCCTGCGGAACCGGGTCGGCGCTCTGAGACCATGACGCTAAGAGAAGCTTCCAAGGCTGGGGAGCTCACGGAGGTGCTGGGAGGGCGGTACCCCCAGGGAGAGATGGAGGCTCCATGCACACCCCTCCCTCCATACTTGCCCCGTGCGCATCTCCTCTGCTGCTGTTTCCTGAGTTCTAGCCTCTCCCATAGACCAGTGATCATAAGTGAAGCGCCTTCCTGAGTTCCTGAGCTCTTCTGCTGAGTTATTGAACCTTATGGTAGTTGTGGGAACCCCCGAATGTGTAGCCCCGTCAGATCCAAGTACACCTTAGCCTGGATACCTGGGACTTGGGACTGGTGTCAGCAATGGGGGCAGTCACTCGTGGGACTGAGCCCTTAACCGGCGGGGTCTGTGCTGACTCTGGGTAGTTCGTGTCAGAACAGGACCGAATTGTGGGACTCCCAGCTGGTGTCGGAGAATCAGGGAAGTGGTGTTGGAAAAACATCGTTGCTGGAAGAAAATGCCACACAGGGGCAGAAAGAACTCTGAGGCTCAGGGAAGAGTCTGTGTAACGGCCCTGGGGTAGGCAGGAGCAGCTTGGGGTTTGGGAGAGCCTCTGACACAGGGAGGGTTTCTGTGGCTGCAGCCATAGGAGAAAGGTGGATGCCCAGGGTGAGGGAGTGTGGGTGGAGTCGAAGCTGGACTTGAAGCCCCAGGCTGTGGGGCCATCTCCTCTCCTTGAACCTGAGCCTGCTGTCTTCTTAGTAAGGTAGGTGGGGCTAGAAGTGCCTTTCCTCATTCAGTGTCCCTTCCTTGCAAGGATCTGGGTGCCTGGTGCGAAGCTACATTAAAAGATAATTTACAGGGGCGCCTGGGTGGCTCAGTCGTTGGGCATCTGCCTTCGGCTCGGGTCGTGATCCCAGGGTCCTGGGATCGAGCCCCGCATCGGGCTCCCTGCTCCGCGGGAAGCCTGCTTCTCCCCCTCCCACTCCCCCTGCTTGTGTTCCCTCTCTCGCTGTGTCTCTCTCTGTCAAATAAATAAAATCTTTAAAAAAAAAAAGATAATTTCCAGAAAAGGGATAAAGCTGTGACTGTCCTACCCATATAAACACGAGCACGTGTTAAGGATTTTGTTGAACTCACGAGGGAAGCAGGCAGATGTCGTCACTGGTTGAAAGGAGGATCTGAAGTGCAGGGCCATTTACAGATGGGGAATATGGAAATGAAAGTAAAGGGAGGGAATTGGGGGCGTTCCCGGGGAGGAGGAGGAGGGGAATGGGAAAGGACAAACTTCCACCAGACAGGATGGAGCTTGCATGTCTGTAGACAAGAATTATTTTGCGTTGCTCTCAGATGCCAACAGTTTGCAGAGTTATAAAACAGCTCCCAAAGGATGGATTCAGATAGCCCAGAAGGGTGTCTCTGTTCTAGAAAACGTATAGTTTTCCATCAAGGCACAGGTTTGCCCCCACACCTATGAGAAGGCACCTGCGGGGACTGGTAGTCAGTGCAGGAAATCCGCCGGTAGCATGAGATTTAAATAATAGTTCAAGACTCTTGATGAGGAAGGGGGCTCCCATTGCAGAGACCAGCCTAGGAGTCACAGATGCATCCTGGTGCAACCCAGAGCAGCACCTTGAAGAACTTCCTGGAAGGAATTCTGATATGACAGAATTAATTGGTTGGCACAGGGGGTGGAGTGAGGTGGTGGAATGTGCCGATGGTTACTCTCCCCTTTGCATTTAAAAGAATGTGTTTGACATTTCTCACCGTATTTGGAGTCATTCAGGTTCTAGGCTCGAATCCGGAGACCTGGTTTTAAGATCCAGCTCTCCACTGACTTGCTGTGTGGCTTTGGGCAAGTCCCTTACCCTCTCTGGGTCTCTGCTTTCCCGCTGTACAATGACAATTGATGGCACAGTATGTTCACTGTGGTCCTTCCTGACATCACTGTTTTGTGATTCTGATAACCCATGGGAAGGAGAAATCTGAGTATGTAAGAGGTTTGTGTCAGGTTCTCCAGGGACACAGAACCAATAGATATGTATATATAAAGATTTTTGTTTCAAGGTATTGGCTCATGCAGTTGTGGAGACTAGCAGATCTAAAACCCCTGTAGAGCAGCAGGAATTCTGTGTTGTAGTCTTGAGGCAGAAGTCGGTCTCCGAAAAAACCTTAGCGATTGCCCTTAAGGTCTTCAACTGATTAGACGAGGCCCACCACATCATGGTACATTATCAGCTTTACGATTATGTTAGTCACATCTACAAATACCTTCACGGCAACATCCGGGCTAGTGTTTGACCAAACATCTGGGCACCATTGCCAGAGGAGTTAACACATAAAATCAACCATCACAAAGGCCAATGGGACCAGACTTAACCTGGTGCCAGAGCCCACTGCTCCCCTGGGTGCCTCCCAGCCAGTCAGCACCACCTGGGCTCCCGGACCTGGAGAAGACAAAGCAGCTATGCCTGGTGGGAACGGGACACTGGCCTCTTCGAGGAACTCCCAGGCTCCTTAGTGGCAGCAGCGGGAATGGGCTTCTTCCTCCTGCCCTGGCCACGCTCCCATCCTGCATGGGGTGGGGTCCCACTGACCCCATGCAGCAGGGGGTGAGGAACTGTCAGACTCTGGTGCAAACCCCCGGAGCACTCCAGGATGGTGGGGAGAGCCTTCTTTTACTCACGAGTATAGGATTGCGGGGGTGGGGGGTGGCTCCCAGGGTTCACCCTGATAGATCCACACCCCCATCCCCCAGACTAGCTGTTGCCACAACAAGGCACCGATTATGCATGACATGCCCACGTCTGAGCCTGCAGACTTCGAAACAAAGCTGCCTGAGCTTTCTGAGATAGGCGATCTGGGTAAAGGTTTTGAGTCTATAAAGAAAGAAAGAGTAAATACCACTCTGTTTGGTTCAGGCGGACTCTGGAGGAAAAACAAAGCCTTCTTGGCTTCAGTGGCTTTGTACTCCCAACTCCCAGCCGGTTCCTTGCCAGGACCTCCAGCTGTGCTGCTTGGCAGGGAGGCCTTTCCCCAAGGGCACGGGAACAGGAAGAGGCCTGGGTCCGTTCTGGTCGTTCACGCTGGTGGTCAGCGCCTCCTGTGAGGCTTTGAAGTGAGAATGTTCCAGACGCGTTCTCCACTGGGTCAGGTGGGTCCCTCAAGACATGCCCCCGGAAGGTTGCTTTCAGGCTGTTGGTCTGGCTTGTAGCAGGTGTATCGGTCCAGGCTAGCCCACAAAAGGGGCGCATGTGGGACTCGGGAAGCTCTGGGGGTGGGGACAAGGCAGCCTCCTTCCATCATCAAACTCCAGGGAGCCCCCCTTGCCTGGCGTGAGGGATAGCAGAATGACAGGGTGGCAGGGAGTCCGTCACAAGACTGGGTGCCCCCCTCCCTGGCAGCAACAGCAAGGGTGCCAAGGGCTGTTGCTGCCAGGGAGGGGGGCCCCCAGTCTTGTGACCTGGGTTCCTGACCAGTGTTCCTCGCAGACCAGCTGCCGTGGCCGTGGTCACAGCTGTGGGTGTAGATGATCGAGTTTCTTTTCTCACTTTCGACGCAGGTAGGCGCTGGCTCGCAGCCAGGCCTGGTGTCAGCCCTCCTACCCTCCCTGGTGCCCAGTGAGCTGCCTCCAGCTTGGGGAAAGCCAGATTTGGAAGGTGGCCCAGGGCTCCCGACACAGACACAGTGGGCCATGGAGTCCACGTCGGGTAGCGCCGGGCCTTCCTTGCCGGGGGCTCTGGGCGCTGCATCCTGCCAGGCAGCGAACCCGATCCTGCACGTGCACCCCAGCCCCGGCCAGCTGGCTGTAGGGCTCCCCTTCCATTACCTGCCCTGCCCTCAGAAGCCGTGCCCTCCCGGGTCAGGTGACCTCAGAAAAAGGCAGGAGGTGCAAGTCCGGGGAGACCGTGGGCAGAGTTGGTGGCAGGTCCAGGCACTGGTGTGGAATGTGGGGCTTGAGGGATTGGTCTGGAATTGTCACGTGCACTGGGGTAGGAGGCAGTGTCTCGGCGAGGGGCCTTGCTGGGGGCAAGGCCCAGAACCACAGGCAGAGCGGAGCCAGGACTCGAGTGTGCGTGCCTGTGTGTGTGCCTGTGTGCGGGCTGTGTAGAAAGGGGTGCATGTGGCTTCCGAGGCCTCACCTGCCTCCCTCTGCCCTGGGCTCCCTCCTTGTGCCCTGCCACGGTCTCCCACCAGCAAGCCAGGGAGAGGGGCAGGGCAGGGCTCTTGCTGCATCTCAGCCCAGAGAGGGCGAAAGCCTGGGCAAGGCCACACAGCCATCGGCGGAGGGAGCAGCCCAGGGAGCAGGTGGCCTGGGCCCCAGCGTGGACTGGGCAGGATGGGGCAGGGGTGCAGCGGGAGGTGGAGGGAGGAGGCTGGCTGAAACTGGAGTCTGAGCTAGGTCACTGTTGCCATGGCTCCCAGAAGTGGAAATGCAAAAGATCTCGGTTTACCTGTGCCAGGGTGAACCGGCAGAGAGAGGGGAGAGAGACCGGAGACCTGGAGGCACCCTGGGGCTGCCCTGGGCCCGTGTTCGCATCTCACCGGCCTCGTTCTGCTCTGTGGCGAATGGGGACGGTGGCCTTCCTCAGGGCCACGGGGCCGGGCAAGGGCTGCGTTCCCACCTCCCTCGCTCCGTCCGCAGCTGTTTTTGTTTTTTTGTTTTTAATCAGAATTGTTCGGAGTGCAGAAACATGGAAGGAATCGCAGAGAACACACACATGCTTGATTCAGGAATGGGTGCCGTTCACTGTGGATTCTCTGTGTGTCCGTCTCTTAGCGGAACTCTGGGGAAGCGTCCTGCATGCGAGGACGCGGTCCCATGTACCGAGACCCGAGGCGCCCCTGCAAACACGCCCAGCGGCTCTTCGGGCCCCGTGGACGTCTCCCCTTTGTCCCAGGACCGTCCCTGCTGCTCGTCCATGAGCCAGAATTCCAGTAGGCCTCTGTGCTGCACACGGTCACTTTGTCTCGTTAGGTCTTTCCAGTGTCCCCCAGCGCTCCCCCTTCCCCCCAGATCCACCCCTGCTCGCTCGCTCTCTCTCTCTCTCTTTAAATAGCAGCTTATGAAGAGGCCAGGCCAGTTGTCTTGTAGAATGTCTTGTTCTAGATTTCTCTGAGCTTTGCCCCCGCCACGGGGTCCTCTCATGTGTTCTTTGATCCCCAAGGACTAGTTCTTCTAGTTGTGCTGGAGGCTTCGCTAGATCCACGGGAGACCTTCTGGCAAAAGTCTTTGTAGGTGTGTCCCCGGCCGGCATGGCCGCACCCCGGGAGCCGCTGACGTCTGGCGCTAAGCTCGCTCGCATGACTGGGGTGCCGGCTACACTTGTCTGGACACCGTCATGTGGTGCCCCCCCGTCCCGCACCCCCGATCTCCCGCCTCACTGCAGCAAGGGGCACCGGCTCCCACCCCAGACCGTGCTGGGCCATGCTGCTGCTGGCGGCCGGGGCTTTGGGCTGAATGTTCTGGGGTCTGGGATGTTTGGGGACGATGGCCGGGGTGGGGGGGGGGAGTGAGCGGTCAGAGCGGATTACGACATGCATGTGTAATCTGATTGTGACTTTATAGGTTATGGGTGCACGTGGATGAAGAACTGGAGGCAATGTGCAGAAATAAAAGTTGTTCACAGGGTCAGGGGAGGCTTTCGTCCCCCTAAATGGAGTCCTTTAGTGTTGCTGTTAAGCCATTTTGCCGTTTGGAAATGCACTGAGCAGAGAGAGGGCGAAGGGTTGACTTGCGGCGACATGAAGCGGACCCGGCTCGCGAAGAGATTGTGTTGCCAGCCTGGCACAGGGACGTTTGCATCAAGGGGAGAGCAGTGACCTTGGGGGCCCTGTGGAATCAGGACTTCCAGCTGCGTCCTGTGGAGGGAGGGAGCCAGGACTGGGTGTGGGTGTAGAGTTGCGGTCGGCTGGTGCATGATGTGGCTCTTGCTTAAAGCCAGATTTCCCCCTCAGAGTTTTTGGAAATGAAGTTCATTCACTTGTACCATAATCAAAAAGAAAAGCAGTGATCGTTCTCTTAAAGTAGAGATTGTGGAAGTAGTTTTCCTCGAGTGTTTCAGTAGGCACTGACTTTTCAAAGAAAAAAATGGAAGCACTCATTTTGTTAGAAGTGACAGGTCGTCCATAACCCAAACTGGCTTAAGCAGAAAAGAGGATTCATTGGATCTTTGCATTCAGGTGCAGCTGGGTCCAGGTGCACAATGTTTTAGAGGACTGTTTCTCTCTCTTGTTCGTCTTCTGCCTTTAGCTTCATTTTCCTCACGTTCCATGTGGTGTGTGCCAGGCCCATATCCTCTCAGTTTGGGGTCCAGTGGTATACATTTAAGAAGTATCTCACCTCTCGGGACGCCCGGGTGGCTCAGTCAGCTAAGCGTCCGACTCTTGATTTCAGCCAGGTCATGATCTCAGGGTTGTGAGATCGAGCCCCATGTTGGGCTCTGCCTGAGCCTGCTTAAAAAAAAAAAAAAAAGTATTTCCTCTCAGTAGCTTTTATGGAAGTCTTAGAATTCAGTCTGCTTAGAACAGCGGCATGTGACCACTCCTGACCCCATCTCTGTGGCTCAGGGAATTTGGTGCCAGGATTGGCCAGGCAAGGATCCCTCGTTCCGTCCTTGGTGCCCAAAGTAGAGCTTCCTTCCACGTCGCACGGGCTCTGTGTGCCTGTGGTATGGACGTGTACTTCTGTGCATACGTGCGTGTGTGTGTACGTGTGTGAGGAAGAGGGAGTGTGTGTGTGTGTGTGTGTGTGTGTAGTGTGTGTGTGAGAGAGAGAGAGAGAGAGAGAAAGTGGAGGGAGTTCCTGGTGGGGGGAGGCAGAGCTGGTGGCTCAGAGGACTACAGTCCGCTCTGTCTAGCTAAGAAGTCCCTTCCCGTGTGACTGCAGGCCTGGACTCTGGCTGTAGCACAGACTGCGCAGGCCGCACGGGCTGGGGACGCTGGGCCCCTGACGTCCCTGGTGTTGGGAGGCGGCCTCCCCGGCCAATGTGGGACCTCAGCAAGCTCCTTGCCTTCTGTCGGTTGCTGCACGTTTCCGGCGAGGTCAGCTCCCTTCCTCCTGCTGATCTTTTTCTGTTCGGGTCCCTCTCTCAGCCTGAGCACTTTTGAGGCCTCACATCTGTTCCCCTCTGTGTCCGAGGCCCCGTTGCCCTGTCCAAGACACGGTTGTCAAGTGAACGTTCGAGGCCTGAGTGACCCCTCTCTCCTCACCCTCCTGCTGCGGCCTGGGCGTCCAGCCACGTGGGTCCCGACCCCTCTCCCGCCACCTTCCTCCAGGGAACTGCACGCAGCCTTTCCACCTGCTGGGCAGCCCTCCCTGAGTACCTGACACATCTGACCCCCCAAACACACAACAGCACCCAGAAACAGAACGTGGCCAGTCCCCGTGCTCTTCCCTGTCAAGGTGGGCACCTCGCTGACCTCTGTCGCCAAAGGTTCACTTTGCCTGCTTCAAACTTTTTTTTTTTTTTTTTTAGATTGTATTTATTTGAGAGAAAGCAAAAACAAGAGAGATCACAGAGGCAGAGGGAGAAGCAGACTTGCCGCTGAGCAGGGAGCCTGACGTGGGGCTCGATCCAAGACACCTGAGCAGGTGACTCCCTGACCTTTGGCTCAGTTTTCTCATCTGTAAAATGGAGGTGAAAAATAGCACTTAGCCAACAGAGAGTTTTGCAGAAGAAGAAGAAGGCTTGAGCAAGATTTTAAATTTTTTTATGTTCATAAAACATTCTTCTTTACGTTGTCAGCCGTGCATCGTTTTAGTTCAGATCATTGTATCTTCTATTAAGAGTGATACAGGCTTCTGCAAAAATGAAAAAAGGCTAAATGTGGGAAAGTAAATGGATTTATTAACCCTCACCCTAGCTCTCTTAGAAAACGGCATTTTAGCAATGCTGTGCATTTCCTTTTGCTATTAAAAATCGGGCCAAAGTGTATGCTGTTTTCACCCTGCGTTGTTAATGTTTTAAAACACCTTTATTGAGATATGATTCACATAATATATGACTAGCCCGCACAAAGCCTACATAGTCCAGTGTTTTTAGCGCCTTCACAGAGAATGTGCACCTGTCACCCCCGTCACTTTGAGGACGTTTTCTTCACCTTAGAAAGAGCGAGTGCTGCTTGGCTGCCGCTTGCTTAGTCCCCATCCCCCCCCCCCACCCCCTGGCTGTCACCGACCCGCTTTCTGTCTGTGGCCTTGCCAGTTCCGGACATTTCGTATAAATGAAATCATGTCATCTTTTGTGACTGGCGTCTTTTGCCCAGCGTCACGTTTTCAACTTTCACCCGGGTGGTAGCAGGTATGAGTACTTCATTCCTTTGCGTGGGCAAATATTCCTTTATTTGGGGACTACCAGGGATTTCTGTAAAGATTTGCACAGGTACTGAAGCATTATCCTGGGCACAGAATAACCACGTTCGGTAACTCCTAGCTGTGCAGCCACGAGCAGTTCTAATTGATCTTTGCTGGCCTCAGTTTCCCCCTCCATAAAATGGGTGTAGGAGTGAGTGTGCATCGCTCTGAGCAGGCATGATGGTAGCCTTGAGGGCTTCAGCCCTGATAGTGCTGTTCACGCTCACGGTGTGCACTGCCCTTGCGGCCCCCTGCCCTGCTGTCCTGGGACACGGGGCTGCTTGGTGAGAGGGAGCTCCAGCCAGGGGCACCAGGTCCTGAACAAGAGGCAGTCACATACACGGGCCCACACCTTCGGGGCTCCAGCTCCCTGGACCTCCCCCACGTGGAGGGTGGTGGGCTGGGCAGGTGAACAGAGGTGGAAACGTCATCTTGACTTGGGGTCTCGGGGTTCACAAGTGGGTGCTTTTTTCATGTTAAAGAGAGAAAAGCAAGCCAGGCACTCAAAGGGCATTTCCTTCATTTTTTGAGCCCTCACGGGTACCTGTGTGTTAAATGTCCCTGGGTTCTGTCTGTGTGCTTCTCCCACAGGGTATTGGAAAGACCCCATGCTGGGGTCCCCGAGAGATGGCGTCAGAACGGTGTGCCTGGGCCACCCTGCCCAGCAGCGGAGCATGTCCCGGCTGGATTTGGAGATGCTGGCCGAAATAGGTAAAGGTGTGTTCTCCTTCCAGCCTCGTCCTGCGAGGAGATCATTGGCGTACATTTGCTTTTAATAGATAATATATGTACATGGGAGGCTTAAGTGGAATAATATCCTCATTCGCTGCTTAGGGCTACCCACTAAGCTGCCAGATTCTGTATCCCCATCTTACAGACAAGCAAACTGAGGCTCAGGGTAACTTGGAAACATGCCCGAGGGCACCCGGTCGTGGGGGCCGAGCGGGGAGGAGAGCCTCTCCCTGGAATCGCCCCCTGGCATTTTGGTTAAGATCCTACATGTACGAGTTTACCTGCAAGGCTATTCCTATTATGTGCACTGGGGCCAGCTGTTTCATTTATTTCCCTCCCTCAGGTTTGCAATAAACGGAGAAGGTCCTAAGAACCCGCTGAAGGCCTGTAGCCCTGAGATAAACAGTCTTCTGTACCCCGCCCGGATGTGGAAGCCTTGGCTGGTTCTACACCTGCCGCGTGATTTGCTCCCGAGGACCCGTCGTTGTGCCTTCCGGTTTGCTCCCCTTGCTGCTTAAGGCACTGCCCACCGCTCATCTGTCAGGACGCTCCACGTGGTGTTCTTCCCTGCGTCTCTGTCTCTTCTCACCAGAACCCCAGTCATTGGATTTAGGGTCCACCCTAATCCAGTATGACCGTGTCTGAACTCATTTCATCTCTAGAGACATTTCCAAATAAGGTGCCATCATGAGGTTCCAGGCGGACATGAATCTTGGAGGAACACTCCTCCACCCAGTGCCTCTGGGGACCAAAGTCTAGCCTGAAATTTGAAGGTCTCATTCTTTTTCCAGCTGAAAACATCTCAGTGTTGATTTGTTTTGCACAAAGGAACCCCCCTCTACTGAAATTAAACTGGAAGACCGTCCTTTGTGCTCCTTCATAGCGCAGTAACCCATTTCTGCCCTCAGCCCAGCTGTGGTTTCCTGCTGGCTATCAGTGTCCACATCGTCAAGGAGGGCTTGGGTTGGTTGGAATTTGGAGCTGGGAATCAAGTTCAAGTCCACACTCCACTGTCCATGAGCAGTGTGACCTAGGGCACTCATTCCCCGTGTCTGAGCCTCCATTTCCACTCCTGTCTGTGTGGAGGGCGGTATTCAGCCCCGAGGTCTCACTTTATTCTTCCATGGTTCTGCACACTGAGCGGGCGCATAGTGGGTGCATACAGAGGTGGGCGCATAGTGGGTGCACAGGAGGGGTGGGCACATAGTGGGAGCACAGCAGAGATGGGCGCATAGTGGGTGCACAGCAGAGATGGGCGCATAGTGGGTGCACAGCTAAGGCATGGTGACTGTCCTATAAAAAGACCCTAGGAGGCTCCCTCATTGCCCTTCTTCCTCGAGAAGACAGCTGACTTTCTCTAATCCTCATTGTCTGCCACAGAGCTGCGGAAAGATGAGGAGCAGGCAGCTGCCCTGAGCATAGTGAGAAGGCTGTTGGTGGTGCCCTTGGCCGGCCAGGATCCCGCACTGAGCATCAATCACCCCTTCTACGACGTGGCCAGGCACGGCATCCTGCAGGTGGCAGGTGGGTCGCAGCTGGGTGGTCCCAGGAACACTGGCCGTGCCACGTGGACCCTGTGGCACAGGGTGGGTTCATCCGGGCCACTTCCGTCCAGCCGGCTGTGGCCTCATAATGAAAGCCACAGTAGGAACCAAAGCACCTGCCTGTGTTTGGAAAAAGCCGATGACATCGGGGTCCTCCAGAGGGACGGGACCAGGAGGATGTAGAGAGGTCCACGCGAGAGGAGGTTTATAGTCGGGATTGGCTCTAGCTTGACAGTGGAGGCTGAGAAGTCCCAGGATCTGCCATCTGCAAGCTGGGGACCCAGGAAGGGCCGCTGGTCTAAGTCCTAGCCCAAGCTCTGGAGAACCAGGAGCGCTGGTGTCCCCCAGTGTCTGAGGGCTAGAGAAAGTGGATAGCCCAGCTCAAGCAGAGGGCAAATTCGCCCCTTTGCCCTTCTGTTCTATCCAGGCCCTTAACAGATTGGATTCACCCTCCTGCCTTGGGGAGGGCGATCTTTACTCGGTTCAAATGCTGCTGTCCTCTGGAAACACCCCTCACAGACACATGAAGAAATAATGTTTTATAGCCATCTGGGGCTCCCTGAGCCCAGTTGAGGTGACACATGGCATTAGCTGTCATAGGCAGTGACCCTAACATATCACCTCTTTGTCCCCAGCACTGAGCTCCATAAACATTAGTCCCTGTCCCCAAAGAGCTGGAATCTTGTCAAGGTGATGATGAAACAGAGGAATGGTTCTCAATAGTTGGAGGCCCCCAAGACACAAATGGCAAGTATTTTGGTGCACACTCCACGAAGAGGACCAAGGAGAGGTTGGGGATTAGACAGGTGGCCAGCCATTTCAAGCCCCAGATGTTCATTTTGGAGAACCTTTAAGGTTTAGGGAGCAGGAATGGTTGCTGGACCCCATGTGGGAGCACAGATCAGGTGCCCACCAAAGGAAGACAGGAAATACAGTTATTTTTCATAAGAACAAAAAAATACATTACTTATGTTAACATGCAATGGATTATTTTTAAAGATTTTTAAAATTTTATTTAAGAGAGGGAGAGAGAGAGAGCTCGTGCATGAGCGGGGGAGGAGGAGAGGGAGAGGGACAAGTAGGCTCTGCGCTGAGCGTGGAGCCTGACGTGGGGCCTGATCCCACGGCCTGAGCCGAAATCAAGAGTCAAATGCTCAACCAACTGAGCCACCCAGGCGCCCCTACAATGGGTTATTTTAAAATGAATGAATAAATATTTTAAAATTTTCTCTTCTAGATTTCTAGTATGGTCAATTTCTATAGAAATAACCCACTTTTTAAAAACTTTTAAGACTCTCTGAGGACCGGGGCGCCTGGGTGGCTCAGTTGGTTGAGCCTCCGACTGACTCTTGGTTTCAGCTCAGGTCATGATCTCAGGGTCATGAGATCAAACCCCGGGTCAAGCTCTGCACTGAGCTTGGAGCCTGCTTGGGATTCTCTCTCCTTCTCTGCCCCTCCCCCAGTTCACACGTGCTCTTTCTATAAAATAAATTTCATTTATTTATTTTATATATATATATAAATAAATATATGAAATCGTTAAAACAACAACAACAACAACAACTCCTTGAGGACATTAGTAATTTTTAAGAGTATCGATGGGTTCCAAGACCTAAAAGTCTGAGAAGCGGTGGCCTTGCACATGAGCTGTCTAGGCGGACGTCCCTTGCGCTCTCGAGAGGAATATGTATCCCGCAGTGTTGGGCAGAATGTTCTGTGTATTTCTGTCAGGTTCAGTTGATGAGTGGTGGTGTCTAGATTTCTGCCTCTTTCTGCTTCTGTGTCTACGTCTATCAGTTGTTGACGGAGGGGTGCTCAGAGCGCCCCTGGTTGGAATTTGTCAGTTTCTGCCTTTGATTCTGTCCGCTTTTGTTCCGTGTGTCTTGACACTTTGTTTTTGGGGGCGCATACACTTAGGGTTGTTATGTCTTCTTGCGGTGTCAACCTTTGCTTCGTTTCGAAGTGCCCCCCTCTATACCCGGCCCTGCGCCCGTGATGACAGCCGCATCTGACGTTCGTATAGTCGGGCCAGCTGGACCAGCTCTGACCTTCAACCGGCCCCAGTCTTTACGGATGAAGTGCATCGTGTGTAGACAGCTTCCCATCAGATCTTTTTGTACTTCCCTTGAGGTGGCTGCTTAGCGGGACCACGTTCTCAGCACCTCGAGGGTGTGCTCAGGAGTCTGCCCTTGGTCACCGGGCTCTGGGGAACATGAGGCAGAGGGCCGGTGCTGTGGGGCTTGTGGCTTAGAGTGACCCTTCTTGCCGCGGTGTGGGGGCTGCTGATGGCAGCTGCGTGAGGCCCCAGTAGGAGCAAGAACAGTGGTCTGGGTTCATGCTGTGGAGAGAGATTTTCAACGTCAGGCTGGAGGACCAGCCAAAACCTGACTGGGAAGGGGCCCTAGCAGAGTGGGGTGAGAATTCAGTCAAGAGATGGGGGCCCTGGGGTCGGTCCTGTTCTGCACGCCTCATCTCCACCTGCTGGGCTGGGGGCCTGGGGCCAGGACGGGGTTCCTTCCTGGAGCGAGGCTGTGGGTGGCCCCGCGGTTTGTGGTGGGTCCTTCAGGATGTAACGTTAAGGGTCTGTGGGCGCCTTGAGCTGTGGGCAGATTCTTCCAGAGATGCTCTGAGGTCATCATGGTGGAACGCTTGAGCCTGTCCTCAAGCTACGGATTTCTATGCTATGAGGGATGACAGCTTGGGTGGCAGCCCTCGGATTCCGGAGAGTTCTCTTGTTTTAGAGCAGAGTTCTCATTTAAACGCCAGCTTCTTGAGACATTTAACTATCTTCAGAGAACATCTGAGGCCCTCAGACCCCCCCCCTTAAAAGATGCCAGCCCAGCCAGAGGTCCTCAGAAGTCAGGCAGAGGCTGCTGGAGCAGAGCCGGATGGAGACAGCTCTACTCGTGGCTGAGATAGACTTCGCTGTCAAAGAACTAGAGCAATGGAGATCAAGACGCTCCGACCCGGAGGACCTAGTGGCTAAGGAGAGAGAAATCATTAGAGCAGAAATCAGCATCCCCGAAACCACCATTGACTTTTCTATCGGAGCGCCCGGCGAGAGCCCCCGGCGAGAGCCCCTGGCGTTCCCTCACTGAGGGTCAGTCCCCTGCCCCCTCCTCCCAGCCTCACCCGGGCGTCCGGCTCTGTTCCCTCGTCCCTAACTCTGGTTCATGCTCCTGTGGGGCTGGCTCGCCCAGGGGACAGTTCACGACCTGGAACCCTTCCCCCTGCTCCACCGGGAAGCCACGTGGGCCACCCTGTGACTCCTGCCAAGGGGTCTACTTTGGGCATGAGCAGACCTCACTCCCCACCAGGGGTTCCCCCCTAGTTTCCTCTCTGGGTGTCACTTCCCCCAGAGCTGGACATCCAGAACCGTAGCTAGAAATTGGAGTGTTGTACAAAGTAATACTGAATGATCTGTCTATATTTAAGGGGTGTGCACGTGGCCAAATGGAAGCTTTGTAGAATTGTAATTCTTTAAGATAGTGTTTTGTAAATAAAGCTGATTTCATCATTTTAAGAAGTGGTCACCGTCTGGAGCTCAGTCTGGGGCTGGGGCTGTGAGCCCAGAAGGAGATGACAAGGGTGGAGAGTAGGGTAGGCCGGGGCTGGGTTTGGGCCTGAGGAGCAGAGAGGCCGGAGGTATAATCCAGAGACGCGGAGGCAGTGAGAGAGGAGAGAAGGGGGGGACAGGCGGATCTGGTCCTCCTGGATGACAGTTCGCCGCCCCAGATCCGGATCTTTCCCCTCAGGTTAGATCCCTTTCCTGCAGGATGCAGACACAATGGGCCTTCAAGTCTCCTTTTATTTCTGCAAAAAAAAGATGAGCAGCCTTAAAACAAAAACCCAAAGAGACAAACTCCCAAATCACTCCTGGTTAGATTGCTACTGCCTTTATTATGCATTTTAATCGTCCTTCACTCAGAGCAGATGACGGATCGTCTGGAGTGCGTTCCGGGCGATGGCTCCGGGAGCCGTTTCTTTATTCATAAACTGGGCTTCCCCCGTCTCGGAGACAGTGAGCGATGTTGTGTGGCACACAGCGAGGGGAGGAATAAGGGTCATGAATTAAACTGATGCCTCGCAGAATTTGCATTTTATTGATAGTTTTCATTTCCTTCCACATTATATCATGTTGAAGCCCGTTTTCGATACGCCGGCCTGTGTTAGCAGAGAACGACAGAGGGGTATTTACTCATATTGACTGATGTCATTAATGCAGGTGCCGTGTTGACTGCTTAGTAAGTGGGAGGCCTGGCTGTCCCGGGGGTTCCTCTGGGCCTCCTGGGAGGCCTGCCCGCGGGCGTCGCGGGGCACTCAGGGGCAGAGGGCACTGTGCCTGCCAGGCTGGGGGTGCCGCCCTCAGAGCCGGCCAGCTGTGAGCATGAACCCCGCTCCAACGGGCCTCGGCTCCCTCTTCTGTAAGTGAAACAGCACACCTGGAGGCACCCATCTCTGGCCTGTGGAAACGGGTCCTGTTTATTGAGCACTTATTGTATGCCAGGGCTATGCCAAGACTTTATTGAAGTTACTGACTCAGTCCTTCCCAGCCAGTGTTGTTTTTTTTTTTTTAAGATTTATTTATTCGAGAGAGAGAGAGAAAGAGAGCATGGGGAGGGCAAGAGAGAGAGAGAATCTCAAGCAAACTCCCTGCTGAGCACGGAACCTGATGCGGGGCTCGAGCCCACGACCCCGAGATCATGACCTGAGCCAATGCCAAGAGTTGGATGCTCAACCAACTGAGCCACCCAGATGCCCCTTCCCAGCCACTTTTATTATTGCGCCTGTATCTGCAGAGCGGCAGAGAGGCTGGCTCGGGGCTGCCTGGCTGTGAGGGGACAGGGACTCTGTCCCCGGAGCCGGGGCCCAGCCTGTCCTCTCCTTTTTCACAAACCCAGTGTGCCCACCGCCACTTTCGCTGTAAGCTTCGTGAGTCTGTCCAGTCTGAGTAATGCCGGGATGTTAGCTTCGGGGACATTTAGAAATCTGTTGACATGAAAAGAAAATGCTAAGTTAGTTGCCCTTTTGATTTTGAGGGAAGTAAAAAGCCTTCACTAGTAGCTCAGCATCCTGCAAGCTGATGAACTGTGCAAACAGTAGGTGCACAGTAAGTGTTCGTGCAGTGACGGAGTGAACAAGTCAGTGCTTTCTACAAGCAGCATGAGAAGGGACTGGGCGAGATGTGGGCACTGGGCTCCCAGGCCCCTTCCGTGTGTCTGCCTCTGGCTTGCCCGAGCTGTGCTCGGTCCAGGGATGCTCCTCAGCCTTGTTTCCAGATGGTGGACGGACAGGGCTCACTCCTCAGTGCCCCTCAAGCCCTATCGCTGGCTGAACGGAGTCCAGACTCTGCCCCTGACCTGCCTTGCCTCTGCACGCCCTCCACCCGCTGGGCCCGCTGGCCTGAGCCGCGGTCGTGCGTCCTCTCGCCTGGCAGCAATCACGGGTCTGGGGGGCCCGGAGAGGCCAGGAACCCCTCCCACCGGCCCTCGGCAGACCGGCAAACCAGGGTCGGGAGGGAAGCGGGGCCTGTGGTCAGAGCAGGGCAGGGCCTTGGTGTCTGATGGAGACCCGCCACCTCCCGGCCTTGCCTGGAGGGTTGGCATTCCTGGACACCAAGCCCCTCCCCAGTCCTGGAGGTCTCTGTCCCCCGCCTTCTCGTCGCTGTGGCCTTGACCTCTCCTTCCACCATCATTTCCCATGACAGCCTGCAGCCCGCGGGGGCATGTCTGTGTCAGACCCCGTGCTGTTCCTCGGCCTACCGGGGTGTCCTGTGAACAGATGTCCGCTCTGCCCTCAGCAAGGCCTTGCCTGCAGCCCCAGTTCCTGCTTCATCTTCCCTTTCTGGAGCTTGGCCTCTGCGTCTCTGGCCTGCTGGGTGGCAGCCCCTCCACAGCCCCGCAGCGCACCCCTCTGGCACAGTAGGTCATGGTGGGGGTGCAGGGTAGTGCGACACGGTGGGGTAAATGATGTGTCTGGCCTTTGTCCCTGATTCTTGGGAAGTAAGCTCTAAATCTTTGAAATTTCCCAAGTGATAGCAGCTTTGTGATTCCTGCTGGTTTATGCCAGAGAGGAGGCTCCCGGGGGACCCCGGGTCGTGTGTGCTGCCAAGACAGCTCAGGACGGGGCTGCTGAGCCAGAAGGACCAACAGGATCAGAGGGTCAGTGCTTCGTGACCTCCAGGGGCTAGAGACTGTGTTCAGTCCATTGCCAGGGAATCGGTCTGGATTGATTGATTGATTGAGCTGAGTATTGATTGAATCATGACTCTGTCAGCCACGCCCGTGTGATGAAACCAGTAAGGACTCTGGAGCCACGTGCCCTGGGTGGTTGGTGACGTGTCGATCTGCCTGACTGCGGGGGGAGAGGGCATGGGGGGGGGTCCACGTCCAGGGCCCTCCCACCCTGCTCCCTGGCATCTCCCATTTTTTGCTGCTCTTGCTTGGTGTCCTTTACGATAAAATTCAAGTGAGCTAGTGAATTACCGATCGTGAGGGGGTCGTGGGAACCTCTGGATTTGTAGCCAGCTGGTCAGAAGCGGGGTGGGCTGGGGACCCCCGACCAGCAGCTGCTGTCTGAAGTGAGGACCTCTCTGTGGAGGATGGAGCCCTTCGCCTGTGAGGTGTGGCTTAAGCCCAACCAGGTGGAAGGCACTGGAGATGTAGCCTCTGGCTGCTGGAGCCCCCCAGCTTCTCAGGGGCTTGTGGAGCTGGGCGAAGACCCCATCTCCACATCACTGTCCTTTGCCCGGGATGGTGGGGCCAGGCAAGGTCCGTGTCTGGTCTTTCTTCCCACAGCTGAGTGCACAGTGGGCCTCCACTGAACGCTTGTTGACCTAGTCTTCCATTTGCCAAATTATTTAGTACATCCCGAGACTTTCCACTTGGCCTGATTGACGATGATAATGCCACTCGGGGTTCTTGACCTTTCATCACGGATGCTAACTTTCTCTTCCAGCTCTAGGGGAAATTAATTCCTGTTGCTTCGGTAGCCACACAGAAGATCCCAGCTTGAGAAGCAACGCTGTCCTTTTCTCTCGTGCCTCAACATGGGCACAGACACAGTGTGGCCACGGGACCCTGGCCTCAGATGCTAGAAACTGGGTGGGAGACGCTCCCCTCCCGGGCGCAGCCATTGAAGGATTTGTGCCCAAAGCCCCCATTTGGTGAGGCTTCCGGTGCAGTCCTTCCTAACAGGGGCTTTCTAGACACATGGGAAGCATGAGCAGAATCCCTAAGGAGCCTCGGAAATGAGAAGGTCCCGTGTCTGGAAACCGGAACAGCTCAAGAATTCTGAATCTCAGAGTAGCTTCCGGGCTCCTGGGAAGATCCAGACGTGTCCTCAGTAACAAGCAGCCGTCCTGGGTGTGCAGTCAGGACAGGGCACGAGCATTCACGTGGGTGTGCCTGTGGCGCGCGCGTGTGCGTGCAAGCAGGTGTGTGTGCTGTCCCAACTAGTTCAGTTCAGAGCTGGAGGGGGTGGGAAAGCCCTGCTCTCATCCTCTCGTTTTAAGTAAACCCCTGGAAACAGCTGTAAATCCTTCACAATGAAAGTGAGTTTAAAGCAATGTAATTTCTAGAAAGGTATTTGCTTTCTTCAGGTTCTAGAATCCATCTTTCAGTCAATCAGTGACAGATTATTGGACATTATTTGAGGACAGGCATGGGCAACAAGCCTGGGTACTGGGGACACAGATGATCAGACAGGAACCGGCCCTTGGGGAGCACCTCCCTCCCCTCCCCCTGCACTGTCCCACGTGTGGTGAGCACCACTGTGTCAGGAGAGTTGCAGGGTCCCTGGGGCCACGCTGGGGGCCAGCACTGAGCATCAGGACTCCTGTACCCTGTGAGGTCACGTCCGGGGTGACTGTCCCCCAGACCACCCCAGCCTTTTGCAAGGCCCAGAGTCCTGGGGGTGCTCAGGGCGACGCTCTGATTCTGTGGGGAGGAGGCAGTGGGCAGGGTGGCCAAACCCTAG